>NC_139633.1:34004603-34329381 GCF_964638095.1 Poromitra crassiceps | reverse complement strand
GATTCAGTACTCATGAACTACTCTGTATGATGTTTCACTTTAAATGATGCACCACATTACATTAGGGTACAGAAAAAGAGTAACTAATGGACAGTGTGGGGGGCTTTACTCAAAAAAGTTATACATTACACATTACTTTAAAAAAAAGTAATGGCTTACTTTACTTAATTACTCCCTGGAGAAAGTAAGTATTTACACGACCCGTTACATTACTTTGGCGTTACTCTGCAACATCACCTGAGATGCATAATGTCACCTAATTGTCAGTTAACAATTACAACATGAAACCTTACATATGCCCATATCAGCACAAATCCCTCTCCTAATAAGGACATACACAAGATCTGACTCCTCCCCGTCCCTCCAGCCCATCCAATCTAGTTGTGTTGCATAGTTGAGTGCCTGAAAAAGCACCAGTCCGTACATTTGGTGTTTTTTTTCCAGTAATCCTGCAGATTCAAGCCTGATCCAGATAATTGAATAACTTATGTAATGCAAGTAATGCCATACATTCAGTGTTTCCCCTACCATTCTACAGGCGTGGCGGGCCTGCCAGGCCAACAGCGCCCCCACTCAGGCCAGAAAAAGAATTGCAATTATTATTATTTATTTATTTTTTCCTGCTCTCCCCAAAATTTCAATAAACCTTTATGGCATATTATTACAATACAACAATACTGGTGTTGACAGTGTTGACAGTAATAGAAGATGCTAAATCATTCAAAACAATAAGCATTTTGCTTTTAGGAGCATCGTGCCAGCGTGCAGTGCTGTTCCAAAACGTGTAACCCATAATACAACTGTTCGCCAGCGAGGGCCCCCACCGTTGCGGTTGGGGTACGTTTTGAAATCCCTCCAGGCCTGAAAATGTTTCTAGGGGAAACACTGCATATTTGAATAGTAACTGTAATGTGATTACTGGAATTAGGAACAGTAATGCCTTATACTCATTACAGACAAATGTAATGTAATTACAGTAGTTACTTTGTAATGCATTACGCCCAACACTGCTAATGGACAGGTAATAATTAAGTAATGATTAACTACTAGTTAATCATTACTTAATTATTACTATACTCACAAACTGACCATTAACTAATCATTAACTAATGATTAACTACAGTACTATAGTCAGAACTGACTTTAACTAATCACTATAATCATACTAATTACAGTGTTTCCCACAGGATTTTGAGTTGTTGTGGTGGGGGACTACAGACCCCTAGGGGGGTGCGGGGGCGTGCCCCCCCTCAAGATTTTTTTTTTACATTTTAAAGTAAAATGCATGAATTTGGTGTACTTCGAGAAAGCACTTAAGAGCTAAATTAAAAGGCTAGATCTATGAAGAACATGTCATCCTTACTGTGCTATGGTTTTACAATGACAAACTAAATGTGTCCCTAGGTATATTCTGAATACAGGTCACGTCACTCAGTAGAATACTGCTTGTTTAAATACAATGGCCCATCTATACCAAAATCACTTCCAGGGGAGAACTCAAAATACAAAGTAACATTTTGTAGGCATAAACAGAACTTGTTTGGTTCTCCTACAGGTACATTCTTCTGTTATCTCACATCACTAAACCATCTAAATCCTGGAATTTATCAGAAATTGAATTTTGATGAAGCAGGAATGATTAGATGAATAACTTCTCTCTTTGACTACACATCGTGTGTGTCATTTATTAGCACAAAATAAGACATCAGGGGCTCTATCTTCCCAAAAGCACTAATTTAGCGTTTGCACTCGTTTAACGCCGTGCACAATGCAAATTGGGGGCGGACACAAGCGCATGCCTGTGATAACTGTACTGGGCATTGGCTGCCCCATGCCAAAGCAAGCGTTTCAGCGCTAAAATGTGGGATAGATGGCGTTACCCTATCGTCAGCAGCGTGCAATTACTTTGCGCTAAGAACTTTGAAAAGGACCTCTTACGCGCAAATACCTCTCTGCGCTGGGCGCTCTGCATGGAGATTACGGCTGCGCTCCCAGCGCAGCGAGGTATTTGCGCAGTGGAAAGTGGAATTCCTTTTGGATATGTCATTAAGCACAGCCTTGCCACGCCAAGACATCAAATGATGCTGCTAAAATTGGGTATTAGCAGATAATTCAGTGAGGAAATCAACTATAACTCACTGAGAAACTTTATCACATCGCAAAGAGGGAAATGAATTGAGAAAACTTGTTGGACAATGGACATAGGCTATTTACCTTCATAACCCGAAGGGTCATTGGCACCACAGATGATCTGTCAATAAGCTCCCTCAGTCCTCGCACGAGTGAGTACACTATTACGCATGGAGAGAATTACAGCATATTGAATTGGTTTTGATTGACATCTGATTGGTTTTGATTGACGTAATGCCCAGCATTGCCTGGCCACGCCTGTGAATAATTCTGGTAGTTAAGACCGCCCAAATCCCGTTTGCGCAGGCATTTTGGGGCGCAGGTGATTTTGCCACAGCTCTAATTTGCGTCTGCGACACGTGCCATGAACATTTCCGCATCCCGGCCGAGAATTGCATCCCCAACATATTTCTGGGCTGTTTTAACTTAGAAATCAGGGAGGTCACGTCTACCAGACAATGATATCACTTTTAAACAGTTACATTTCTGTATCAATCATTGCAAGTATGCTCCTGTGAGGTGTTTTTTTTTTTTGCTGCTCGGCGGGGTAGCAAAACTTGGCAGAACACCTGGCGGACGGCGCAAGGCGGAATGCTATCTCCCATGCCTTAAGGCATGCGCAAACACGTGCGCAAGCGCTATTAGTGGATAGCGCCTGTCGGAAGATAGAGCCCCAGATCTCTCAAATCACAAGACCGAAAACTAGGCCAGAACATGACTTCTGTGTCCCCCTGATACCCTAAGTCTCCATGAGCCTGTGGCTCAGTCAGCCCAAACCACTGTTCACTAGTACTGTACGTCACTACAGGAACAACTTTTCAATAGGTCTCAATGACCTGACATTAACACAAGCTGAACATTAACCATTTTCTTTGATGCTCATCAACATTGAATTAAAGTAGTAACTCACTGCTCCAGGCTCTTTTAGTCAGCTGCAGAAACAAGTTTTTATGCATGTGTAGTAGGGTTGTCAAAAGTATCGATAGTATCAAAAAGTATTGATACTGAAAATTTTAATCGGATACAATACTCATTTGCAACAGGTATCGATAGTATCAATACTAAAAAATGTAAATAGATACAATACTCATTTGCAACAGTTTTGATACCATCAGTGCTTTCTTTTAATGAGAAATCACTGATTTGTCCCTCCCTATCATTGGGTATCTGTAGCTTCAACAAGCTAGACGTGTTCTGATGGCTAATCTGCTGTCTAATCTGCAGGGCTAATCTGCTGTCTTAAGATCAGAGTTTGATCAGGCCTAGATTATGGAGAAGTGTGCTTCTGTCCGTCCATCTGTCTAACTTTATTTTTATGCCTCTTGATGTGTCATCATCCCCCCTTCCCGTGGTATCGAAAATGGTATCGAGTATCGATATTTTCCTGGGTATCGGTATCGAAGTAGAAATTCTAGTATCGTGACAATGTGTAGTGACAATGTGTAGTAAGATTTGTAAGTGCACTCACACGGTGTATATGACTCCAACATATTTACATTACATCAGGTACTTTTTCATTACATTTATTTTATAAATAAATATAAACCCCTTAGAAATGGGGTACAAGAAAGTGTGCAATTCTCCTTTAAACTAAATGAAATTAAATAAAAACAAAACATAAACCCAACACTATTCACCTTATTCACCACGCCCACTTTTTCTCTCTTCCGCGTTCGACGCAACGTATTTGTTCTTCCGGTTCAGCGCTAGTTGGCGGCCATTTTCAAAATAAAACGTCAGTATGAATGAAGTTTGGCAACATTCAGAATTAAGCTACACTGCGGCCAACTTCAGTTACATGTTCATAACGTTACTGCTGCGAGGAGCCGATGGCTGTACCCGGTCGGCATTTAACGTTAGTTACAAAAGCACGTCGACAGTGTTTTCTCACTGCCAGTAGCCTAACTACAGTAGGGTTTGACAGATAGCTAGTCCGACCGGTGTCAGCCCAGTCAGCGCTCCGCCGGTCCTCGCTGCTCGTTAAAGATTTCCAATAGGCGTTATTCTGATAAACGGGTCACATATATGTTACGTTCTCACCCGACAAATATTAAAACTTTAAAACAGTTTGGGTTTTTTTTAGCTTGAAAACAGCTTTTTGGCAAGTCTTTTTTTTTTTTTTTTTATCCCCCGTTAGTGCTCATTTGATTTCTCAATCCTGGTTGCTACTCCATCCTCTGCCGATCTGGGGAGAGCCAAGACTGGCTCCATGCTTCCTCCGAGACATGGGCAGTCAGTCAGCCGCTTCTTTTCACCTGACAGAGGAGGCTTCACCGGTAGGACATAGCACGGGGGAGGTTCACGCTATTCCAACCAGTTCCCCTCCCTCTGAACAGGCACCCTTAACGACCAGAGGAGGAACCACACTAGCAACCAGGATATTGCATGTTTTTGTGAAGGGTGTTCCTATATGAAGGAAACCCCCGGGAGGCACGGGGAGAACATGCAAACTCCACACAGAAAGGCCCTTTTTGCCAACCCCACCCGGGCGGTGGGCACTCGAGGACATGCAGACGGGCACGCATTCCTTCAGCGTTCACCTCGTCCCCAGGTGGGAATCGAACCCACGACCTTCGAGCTGTGAGGCGATAGTGCTTACCACTGCACCACCGTACCTCCCTAGCTTTTTGGCAAGTCTAAATGACTGTGGTAGGTGTACTCTACTTCCATGTTTAAAACCGGAAAGACGATTACAAAATGACGTCATGCAGAAGAGTCCAATGACTCTTCTGCATGACGTCATTTTGTAATCGTCTTTCCGGGCAAAGAATAAGGTGAATATAAACAGACTGGGCAACAAGTGTAGCAGTTACTTTTTCTTTTTTTTTCCAAGTTTGATGCACAGAAATAAATAATACAAAAACCATAGAAAATTCGGTAAAATAAAATAAATAATAAAATAAAATAAATAAATACAATTAAATAAACAAAATAACATAAACCGTTTAATGTTATTTTGAGCTATGGTTGAGTCGGAGTTTCAGGCAGTCAAGCAAAAGGCGGACTTGTTTTGATGCCCTTTGATGTGTAACGTTAGTGAATGTTGACCAGTGTTTGGCAAGTTACTCTGGAAAAGTAATTAGTTACTGATTACTGATTACTCCTTAAAAAAGTAATAAAAGTTACTTTACTGATTACTTTTTCAAAAAGTAACTAGGTACGTTACTAGTTACGTTACTAGTTACTTTTTTTTTACCCCAAATACCTTACACTTAAGTTGTTACATGTCTAGAATGTCACTGTATTAATTATTTTCGCTTTGGTATTATATATAGGCTATGTTAAAAGAAACGCCAAAGGCATTTTACTTTGAAATTCGGTTAGAAAGAACAGGAAGTGGTGTGTTAAGACTGGCTAGCTTCACACGAAATGAGAGTCAGACAGATAACGTGAGTGAAAGATGCTGTTACTGTCGGAGTGGTAATAAAACAACCACAGCCTCAATGCAAACGTTTCAAGCTTCGTTGCTGAAAGAAAAGTGATGATCTGTCAACATTCCCTGGGCCGTCTGACTACGGTGAGAAAGGCTTTGACGAGAAGGTTAAGAAGTAACAAAGTGTACAACACTTCAGAATCAGAATCAGAATCACAAAAACACACATATCCTAAAATAAATACACAGTAGTAGTGCAATAGTAAAATAAGCAGAATAGAAGAAACAAACAACACAACATAGCATGGAGTAAACAGTATAAACAGTATAAACGTTAACCAGTATTACTGCGATAGGAGCAAAGTAGTGGAGTACGTTTAAGTAAGCAAATACGTAGAGTGAGTATACCTTACGTGTCAAATTGTCCTTATTGCACACTGAACTTATATTTATATTTATATTATTCGGCTTGCCCCATACCCAAAGTGTATCTGTTAATCCAGTGAACTGTTACACCACCCAAGTCTACCTCACCCAGCGTCGCCTTCAATTTAGCCTCCATCCCTATTCCGCATATTCTCTCTGAGGTAGCCAGCAAACATCTTCATCTGTGTGGCTGCGGCAGCTTGTTCTTCGTGGCTATTTTCTCTATGATGCATCGATATGAGGGCGAGTCAACAGTGCAAATAGGTAGCATCTGCCAAGCTGCTCGCACATAGTTTACAAAGGACAATAATGTTCCAGCTTTTGAACGCATATTTCTCTTGCTCGTCTCCTTCTTCTGACTCCGTCATGCTTCGGTTTGTTTTGAAAGCCGGCGTGCACGCTCTGACGCTGTATCGTGCACACACACTATGACGTATATGTGTGCGCGACACACATATAGCGTCCGTGACGATAAAATGTTTTCTTTTCTTTGTTTACATACTGCATTCTGGCAGGCAATGATGTAACGCAGTAACGCATGCGTTACTTGGATTAGTAACTGTAATCTAATTACTGTTTTGGAAATTGTAACGCCTTATATTACTTAGTTACTAAAAAAGTAACTAATTACAGTAACGCGTTACTAAGTAATGCGTTACTGCCCAACACTGATGGTGACTGGCTGATATTTAGGGTTGCCAACTTCTTGAAATTGAAATAAGGAACGGGGGGCAGTCCGGAGGGGGGGGGGTGGTTGGTAGTGACTTAAAGATAACAATCACATAACTGCAATTGCTTCAGCTTCAACCATTTACACATTATCATTATTAACACAACACTTTTGCGCATAGCCCATTCCTAGATTATCATCAAAGAATTTTATTTGGGTGTTGCAAAACAAGTTTCTCATTCTTAATAAAACAGCTGTATTAAAAAACAAACAGTAGGCTAGGTGCAAACAGTATTTTGATATAGGTCTACCAGTAGGTATCCTACAACTTCACATTGGCATGTAGGCCTACTTATTAAAATTTATTTTAGCAGTGCAAACATCAACATTACATCGGCTATTATTTTGACTAGAACAAACCTGGTATGAAAGTTTAAATCGTCAGTGCAAAAACATTTTAGATTTCAACTGAAATCGTCTGAACACAACAAAAACAAATGGCATGCTTAGCCTACTCAATGTGCTGTCTTCAGAGTTTAGTTGAATCGAGCCACGCTGACAGCGCTTCATTGGTCGTGACTCACAACAAACTGTGAGAGGGGCAATCTAGGGTAGTTGAACGTAACATGACAACACAGACAGGGTGAGGGGCAGAGCAGCAGCGGCTAGCTGACCCTAACCCTAACGGCTAATCTCCGTTTGCTAGCTAGCCGCCCTTTTAACGGCACGTAAAAGCTTCAAAACTCATAAAAGTGGTCCTCATGTGTGAAGATTATCCTGCTGAACACTGGTTCGCGTTTGAATAAGCTTGCGTTAACCACAGACCTCATTTGAAGCATCGCGCCAAAAAAACATTCAAAAATCCCATAGGCAGAAACAGTGAAGAACCCGGAAGTGTTAGCATCCATGTTTTCCG
The DNA here is from genome assembly GCF_964638095.1 of Poromitra crassiceps. NCBI lineage: Eukaryota > Metazoa > Chordata > Actinopteri > Beryciformes > Melamphaidae > Poromitra > Poromitra crassiceps. Next base: position 34,321,866 of record NC_139633.1, on the reverse strand, counting down.
GACTCATTCCTGCGACTCTCTATCCACCTTATTTTTGAATGCCCCACTGTAAAAAAAATAATTGTGGGTACAAGGTCCGGTTTAACGTGACTTATTGTTGCAGCTTGCCATTTCCTTTGTTATACTCGGCTGCAGACCCGAATTATAAACCGGAAACTGGAGTACGTTATAAAAGTTATAAATATAGTCACGTTATAAACAACTAACCAACGCTGGGGGTCGGTATGGAAACACTGTTACTCGAAATGGTTAAAAGTTAAATCAATTTGGTCATTCAGTGGCGTTTTACTGCCATGTAAAGTAACTATTACGCTAGCCGCTAGCATTAGCCACAGTAGCCGACTACCCACAATGCATTACGTTATCCCAGCACCCGAACGACACGGCTGTAGAGCGCTGTAGAGCTGTAGAGCAGAATGGCTCTGCTGTAAAAACCTTCAGAATGCAGAGATGAGGTCACTTTAATGCATTTGACCATAACGACACCTTCAGAATGCAGAGATGAGGTCACTTTAATGCATCTGACCATAATGACACCTTCAGAATGCAGAGATGAGGTCACTTTAATGCATCTGACCATAACGACACCTTCAGAATGCAGAGATGAGGTCACTTTAATGCATCTGACCATAACGACACCTTCAGAATACAGAGATGAGGTCACTTTAATGCATTTGACCATAACGACACCTTCAGAATGCAGAGATGAGGTCACTTTAATGCATCTGACCATAACAACACCTTCAGAATGCAGAGATGAGGTCACTTTAATGCATCTGACCATAACGACACCTTCAGAATGCAGAGATGAGGTCACTTTAATGCATCTGACCATAACGACACCTTCAGAATGCAGAGATGAGGTCACTTTAATGCATCTGACCATAACGACACCTCCAGAATCCAGAGATGAGGTCACTTTAATGCATCTGACTCTAACGACACCTTCAGAATGGAGAGATGAGGTCACTTTAATGCATCTGACCCTTAAGAAACCTTCAGAATACAGAGATAAGGTCACTTTAATGCATCTGACTCTAACAACACATTCAGAATGCAGAGATGAGGTCACTTTAATGCATCTGACTCTAACAAAACCTTCAGAATGCAGAGATGAGGTCACTTTAATGCATCTGACTCTAACGACACCTTCAGAATGCAGAGATGAGGTAACTTTAATGCATCTGACCATAACAATACCTTCAGAAGGCAGAGATAAGGTCACTTTAATGCATCTGACCATAACAATACCTTCAGAAGGCAGAGATGAGGTCACTTTAATGCATCTGACCATAACGACACCTTCAGAATGCAGAGATAAGGTCACTTTAATGCATCTGACCATAACGACACCTTCAGAATGCAGAGATAAGGTAACTTTAATGCATCTGACCATAACGACACCTTCAGAATACAGAGATGAGGTCACTTTAATGCATCTGACCATAACAATACCTTCAGAAGGCAGAGATAAGGTCACTTTAATGCATCTGACCATAACGACACCTTCAGAATGCAGAGATGAGGTCACTTTAATCCATCTGACCATAACGAAACCTTCAGAATGCAGAGATAAGGTCACTTTAATGCATCTGACCATAATGAAACCTTCAGAATGCAGAGATAAGGTCACTTTAATGGATCTGAGCGTAACGACACCTTCAGAATGCAGAGATGAGGTCACTTTAATGCATCTGACTCTAACGAAACCTTCAGAATGCAGAAATAAGGTCACTTTAATGCATCTGACCCTAAAGAAACCTTCAAAATGCAGAGATGAGGTCACTTTAATGCATCTGACCATAACGACACCTTCAGAATGCAGAGATGAGGTCACTTTAATGCATCTGTCCATAACGACACCTTCAGAATACAGAGATAAGGTCACTTTGATGCATCTGACCCTAAAGAAACCTTCAAAATGCAGAGATGAGGTCACTTTAATGCATCTGACCATAACGAAACCTTCAGAATGCAGAGATGAGGTCACTTTAATGCATCTGACCATAACGAAACCTTCAGAATGCAGAGATGAGATCACTTTAATGCATCTGACCCTAAAGAAACCTTCAAAATGCAGAGATGAGGTCACTTTAATGCATCTGTCCATAACGACACCTTCAGAATACAGAGATAAGGTCACTTTAATGCATCTGACCCTAAAGAAACCTTCAAAATGCAGAGATGAGGTCACTTTAATGCATCTGACCATAACGAAACCTTCAGAATGCAGAGATGAGGTCACTTTAATGCATCTGACCATAACAACACCTTCAGAATGCAGAGATGAGGTCACTTTAATGCATCTGACCATAACGACACCTTCAGAATGCAGAGATAAGGTCACTTTAATGCATCTGACCATAACGAAACCTTCAGAATGCAGAGATACGGTCACTTTAATGCTGATACAGGATTCCACATGTTTCAATGCAGTAAGCTAAATCAATAAATCAAATCAAATCAAGCGCGATGGTAATGAGCCACTGTGCTGATCAGTCTAGCAGCAGCTGTGTGTGTGTGTGTTTGTGTTTGTGTGTGTGTGTGTGTGTGTGTGTGTTTCCTTGTTTACAACATTCTTTGGAGGTATTATCTAAGTTCAAGGAGCAGCTCAGGCGCTCCCCTAACTGTCATTTCCCTTCAGGGCCTACCTGCCAGCATACCTGTTTGTTCTTGTTGGTTTTTGTTTACATGCCCCAGTGTCTCTCTCTCTCTCTGTCTCTCCCCTCTCCCTCTCTGTCTCCTCCTCTCTCTGTCCCCCCTCTCTGTCTCCCAATCTCTCTCTCTGTCCCCCCTCTCTGTCTCCCAATCTCTCTCTCTGTCCCCCCTCTCTCTCTGTCTTTCTCTCCATCTCCCTCTCTCTTTGTCTTTGCCCCCTCTCTCTTTCTCTTTCTTTCCCTCTCCCTGTCTCCCCCTCTCTGCGTGTCTCTGCCCCTCCCCGTTTCTCTCTCTCACTCTGCCTCCTCTCTCTCTGTCCCCCTCTCTCTGCCCCCCTCTCTCTGTCTCTCCCCCTCTATCTCTCTGCCCCCTCTCTCTCTCTCTCTGACCCTCTCTCTCTGTCTCTCCCCCCTCTCTCTCTGCCCCTCTCTCTCTGCCCCCTCTCTCTCTGTCCCCCTCTCTCTGTCTCTCCCCCTCTATCTCTCTGCCCACTCTCTCTATCTGTCCCCTCTCTCTCTCTCTCTCTCTCTCTCTCTGCCCCCTCTCTCTCTGTCTCTCCCCCCTCTCTCTCTGCCCTTCTCTCTGTCTTCCCAGCTATCAATTCAATTCAATTCAACTGGCTTTATTGGCATGACGTAACACTGTACTGTACATATTGCCAAAGCAAGCGTTTAGACATGAAAAGCTAAACATGAATTAGAAAACGTACTATACTACAAGACAAATGAATGAATGAATGAATAATACAAGAATGAATGCTATCTCTCTCTGTCTCCCCAGCTATCTCTCTCTGTCTCTGTCCCCTCTCTCTGTCTCCCCCTCTTTTTGTCTTTGCCCTCTCTCTCTTTCTCTCTCTCTCTCCCTCTCCTTGTCTCCCCCTCTCTGTGTATATCTGCTGCCTCCGTGTTTTTCTCTCTCTTTCTGTCCAACATCAGATTCCAGTGTGACCTGCTTACGGTCCTGAACTGACCCAACATCAGATTCCAGTGTGACCTGCTCACGGTCCTGAACTGACCCAACACCAGATTCCATTGTGACCTGCTCACGGTCCTGAACTGGCCCAACATCAGATTCCAGTGTGACCTGCTCACGGTCCTGAACTGACCCAACATCAGATTCCAGTGTGACCTGCTCACGGTCCTGAACTGACCCAACATCAGATTCCAGTGTGACCTGCTCACGGTCCTGAACTGACCCAACACCAGATTCCAGTGTGACCTGCTCACGGTCCTGAACTGACCCAACATCAGATTCCAGTGTGACCTGCTCACGGTCCTGAACTGACCCAACATCAGATTCCAGTGTGACCTGCTCACGGTCCTGAACTGACCCAACATCAGATTCCAGTGTGACCTGCTCACGGTCCTGAACTGACCCAACACCAGATTCCATTGTGACCTGCTCACGGCCCTGAACTGACCCACATGACCCGCAAACAAACAAACAAAGCTGTCAGTTAATCAGCCAAAATATAACATTATTACATTACATTACATTACGTAATTTAGCAGACGCTTTTATCCAAAGCGACTTACTGTACAATAACACATTTTGTCAACAATAGAGAAATCAACTATGCAACATAATCTATGACAGCTACAACTTTTGAAGGAATAGAGTGGTAAGTTGTTGGGGGGTTGTTTGAGAGAGAAATATATTAGTTCAACAAGGGGCCAGGTGGAGCCTGAAAAGGTGCGTTTTTTATATAACCTGCTGGTTTGCCACACTTGGTTGTTAATACTGTTGATATCTTTATATCTGTCTGTATATTTCTTCTAACTTATCATGTTCCTTATGTAACCTGTTGTCGCTGTCCGGCGGTGACCTTGTATCTCCAAATTCAGCCTTTTAAAAAGTATATATTTGATTTTAATGTAATTGTTTATTTTCAGGAAAAACAGTGTGTCAAAACAGCTCAGCAAGCACAGTAGAATATCAAAAATGGAAAGAAGGAGCTGTTAGGAATTTACCGGCAAGTTGCCCGTATCACTTTTTTGAAGATGTACTCTGTTTGTTAAACTCTTTGCAGTACACAGGTACAATTACTTCCCATTAAAGGTCCCAATTCATGCAGCTGTAACCTCTTAAAAACGTGTGTCCCTGGTCCATAAAACATGATTCTGGATTAATTTGTCGAAAATATAGCAACCCCGTTTGTTGTGACGGAGTTCTCACTTCCTCATCTCGTCGCTTCCCAAGAACGGTCTGTTTCTATAATATATTCAGAACTAACAGTTCCCATTGGCCGCTGAGGGAGAGCCCGCCCCAGGCTCCCAGCGGCCAATCAGATTAGCGTCTGTGGACCAGCACGCTAGGTTGCGAGTTATCGTTAACTTAACGGTTACTACGCTAAAGAGGACATCTCAAAATGCCTAGACTTACCGAATGCACCTCTGCAGTTGCTGGATCACGTACAGTTGGCGTCGCTCCAGCTAGAAGTGTTAATTTTGTGGCTATAGACAAAATGGTGCAGGTAGCTTGTGTGAGAGAGACCCGCGCAGTATGCGTGAGGAAGCTCGTGACGTCCCAATTCCCCTCTGGGCAAACAAAGCGTTTGGGGGTGTGGCTTGGAGGAGACTGCAGGGGGAAGCTGGATAGGGACAAATCCAACTGTGGCAGTTCTGAGCTTGTGACCACTCATTACAGGGAGGGCTGACAGCAGTATATATGCATTTACAAGTAAAAACAGCTTTTGCACGGAATGGGACCTTTAAATCTTGTAATTTAAATTCCTAACAGCTCCTTCTTTCCATTTTTGATTGTTCATTTTCATAAATGGATTTAAGATTGAGTAGGTACCCCAAAATAACCTGTGAAAGTTTCAGGTATTTTGGCCCAGCGACAGATGTTATATTACTGGTTATTAATGTTGCTATTATTAAACTATGTTAAAATCAAAAATAGCTTTTTTGCAGATATGATGTTTCCACCAGACAGCGACACTATGTAACTTATGCATGTAACTTATGCACCTTGTGCAACTTGTATGTGCAAACATCCCTTGTCCAAAATAAAATAATTAAAATTCAAAACAGGCTCAAGCTCCCTGTAAAGGGCAGGTGATCCGACCACCACCGCAGTTTCAGACATATTATTCTAGGTATAAAAAAAACATTTTACAGTTCAAATGACGTTTCCACGAGACAGTGGCGCTATGTAACTTGTGCACCAACCACACTAAGTCAGTTTCCTTGTATATGCAATCCCTTGTCTAAAATAAAATAATTCAAAACACGGTCAAGCTCCCTGTAAAGGGCACCGCATCATTGGTTTGAGTCTTTAGCTTCTTCAAACTTAGCTTGAAGCACTTATGAGAGAAAACAATTAAAAGATCATTCTAAGTTTCACACATATTATTCTAGGTATAAAAAAAACTTTTACAGTGCAAATGCATTTGATTGCCTGCACATTAATGTCTCAAAATCTGCTGTCTGGCCACGGTAGCTGCAGGGGGGCAGTCAGTGGGTCCTTTTATTTTATTTTTATTTTAAGGCAGAGAATTTTGCAACTTAGAATTAGTTTGTAATGGTTTTCCCTCCCATAAACGCAATAGGAAAAACATATAATAAGAACAGCAACATTATACACTTAAATCATTAATTGCACAGATCTTACCTGGCATTCTCTAGAGGTCTATAGAGATGGGATGGACATCTGACCTGGTTTTAATGAAGAGAACATGGACAGAGTTTTCAGTCAGTCTGTGCCTGTTGTCAGATCGCCTACAGCTTTAAGATGCACAAAAGAGGAAGTGAACAGGGGACGTGGCAGTTACAGTAGATGATGCACAACAACATTCTCTAACCACGCCCATAATGGGCAAAGGCCAAATACTAAAGACCTGCCTTGACACTGATATGATTGATGTGTGTCCACATGCCACAACACGCAGAGACTCTGGAGTCAGTGAGCTTTGAGGTGCTGAAAGTCTATGATGTCATATAAAGTCTATGATCTCATATTAAATGCTGGGGTTGATCCCATGTGTTGCACAGATCTGGTGCCAGAATTAGATTTAGCCATTTTGATCACTCGAGAATTGATCAACATCGTCAAAAATTCCCCAAAACACAGAGCAGAATTTTGTTCGGCCACAGCCATGCCTTTCTACCTGCGATTGGGCTGAAACTTTCAGGAAGTGTAAAGAGCACCCCTGCGGGTGACCTAATGGAGCCAGATTTCTTAATTAGGTAATTAGGGCAGATTAATTTCCCTAATTACCTAATGATGATTATCCTAATTACATAATGATGATGTGATGTCACTCGAGCAATGATGACATCAGATGGGGACATCATCACTGTTGACATCACTCACTGACACATCATCATTGAGTTCTCGAGTGACATCACTGGTGAGGTGACATCACCCATTCTATACACTAGAGGACCCGTGGGAGTTACACCTCCCCGTGGTCTCCAAGCCTCCGGGACACACCCAAATTCTTTCTTTTTTTTCTTTTTTCTCCTTTATTTACAGTATATACACAACTGATTACTTATACTCCCATCATCATACATCAAATAGCCAAAGTGGCGTCTGTCTGTCTGTCTGCAATTTTGGTCCCACATTATGAGAATTGTGATGATTTTGGTCAGTAATGATGTCACAATGTCTATGACATCATCAGTGATGTCACTCGAGCACTCCATGATGTGATCAATGATGGTCACTCGAGCAATTGTAATGTCAAGCCCGCACAGCGGGCAGGGTGGGCGAGCAGCACCGCTCCCCGCGGGAAGAGAGAGCAGAGAGGGGCCAGTGAGCGAGCTGCTGCCTCTCTGCTCAGACTGGAGTCCCGCTCGGCCGCTGTCTCTCTCCTCCCTCCAAACACAGACACAGAAGGGTCAAACAGCTCGCAAACGCCTTTTGACTCATACGGAAAAAAAGACAGAAAATCGAAACTGTTCCGAAAACTTTTATGACGGACAAAAGTTTCATGGTCAGTGTGTAAACGGGTAATAAGGTCGTATTTATTTTTAAACGTGCGACCATTTTTGACAAAAAATACGGACAAAAAATACAGACTTTTTTTGTGTGCAAAACATTTTCAGTGCTGTAACTGCCTGAATGACAAGATTGTTTGTGACAATTATGCAACTCTCTCGTCTGCCTTCCCTTTGAAAAACACACAGCTCCGCTCACATTCGCTAAAGTTGGAAATACATTGACAGATTCACACTTCAGATCAAGAGCTCAGAAGCAAGGCGTTTGTAATGAACACAAACCATGCCTCTTTCCCACCTTAGTAAGGTAGACCTAACCTTGCAAGCAAGCTGGATTCTCTCAATACCGCCCCCATCTGGCAAACCAGGTTAAGGTAGACCACAAGCTAAAACCTCATTTTCACCTGAACGTCCTCTACTCCTGGACAAGCTGGACAAATATCATTGGTCTATGTGCAGCCGACTGTGAGCCAAGTGCTGAGGGAACGTCTACAAAGTGCGACACAGACTACAAAAATATTCTATAACTTCACTGTCGTACATTGTAGCTTCACCAAAATCACGTCACACATCAATGGCCTCCTGCTGGTTAGACTACAGCACTAAGTTTGGAAGAATATGACTTTGCATTAAAAATGTTTTGGCTGATCCATAAAAAGGACACACACACACATGCGCACACAGACACACACACACACAAACACAATATTGAGGGGGATGTGTTCTTTAACTCACCGTGTTATACTTTTGCTTTCATAATGACACTATACAAGAAGCAGAGATGGGAAGTAACGAAGTACAAATACTTCGTTACTGTACTTAAGTAGATTTTTCGAGTATCTGTACTTTAATTGAGTATTTAATTTTCTGACGACTTTTTACTTTTACTCGTTACAGTATCTGTACTTTTACTTGTGTACATTTTCAAAACAGGTTCGTTACTTTTGTTTAAATGCACGATAATGTAATTTAAAAACGAGTAGAAACGGGAGAACGGAGCAGAAGTAATAGACGAGTTTCCCAGCGCTGCTGATAAAAGCTCATTCCAGCTCCGCCAATAGACCCCTTATACAGCTTGTCAACATGGAGCTGCGCGCGCATCGTGTAGGCAAAAAGCCCGGAGCCGCTCATTGACACAGACAGAGCTGTGTGAAAGACGCCGCTGTCAGGACTGCTCTGTGCTCATCTGCGACACACAGTTAGATTTTCGTTTTAAAATGCAGTTCTCAGCTTACTACCACAGCTTATCGCCTAGTGATAAGCAATGTTATGCATCGAAATTAACGTTGGTTAATGGGATACGTCTTACAGACCCATACCATACGCACTGGCGCTGTCAATTCGCCAAGCCTAGAGTGGCCAGCAATACATATATCGTGCATTCCTTTATAACTGGGGATAGCGTAGATAATTATTCTGTAACTTGCAAAGATATATTGTTATGTTGATAATGCACACAACTCAATAATGACATTATGTAACGTTACTTGCGCGTTCTAACCGAGTGATGTGGCTGAGCAGCCTTCAGTTTCAGGCAGCTTACCTGATTATGAAGAGCACTACATTTCGGGCATTTTTAATGATGTCCTCGTTCCAATCAGTTCAACTCAATAATGACATTTGATTTAACGTTACTTGGTTGTTAACTAACCGAGCGATGTGGCTGTCACTAGCAGCCTACTACAGCATACCTGATATGAAATGAGCGAGCACTGCAAAGTCGGGCATTTTTAACGATTTCCTCTTTGGGCTTGCAACCAAAGACACCTACGGTTAGCATTAAAAGCAGTATGAGTTGACGGGATTCGGTAAAGCTTTGTTGATAGTGTAACAGACTGTTCAGTGTTGTGTTGTGTTCTATTGCGTGTGTGCGAGGCTGTGTATGTTCCCTCCGGTTGCCGTAGAACAAGATATGTGGGGACAATAAAGGTGAAGCTGGTTATAACGTTACAGCCTGGCTCTATCGTTTATTATTTTATTAACCAAGTGTGAATAGGCGGACCCAAATACTCTGCTACAATAGTTTTCCGATTCTGGCATCCCACTGTACAACACGAAGACATGTCTTGCTCGAATAGTTTTCGGACCACTGGAAAACTACTTGACAGGGCTGCGCGGAGTCTGTCTTTCTGCCTCCGTCTTGCGCATCTGACGCTGTTTGTTGTCATTGTGACGTAGGCGTATAATTGGTCTATAGTATGACTTGGCACTCCTCCGGGGCGTGGACAAAGAAGAGAAACACAGATTTTCTCTGAGGGGAGACACACGCAGACATTAGGAGCCATGCAGACAGCCAGCACTTATTAGCGCTCCTCTTTTTGCAATTCATTTTCTATAAGTACGCGCTTAGCGCGCATCTCTTTCAAGAAGCATTTCATCGCGTTTAAAAGCTGGTGGTGTTTTTTTTAGCGCAGAGCTCTGGGCGCTGAAAGCTGAGGAAAGTTTAACAGGAAAAGTGCCCTGCTCCTCTTCACTCCTCCCACCTCGAGTCTTCTCCCAGGAGAGGAGGATTTTCATCTCGCTGCTTCCAGAGTTGCCAATAATCTGGCTTTTCCAAGCGTTCTTTTTTAAATAACCGCATGGCCCCTTATGGTGTTGTTCTAACACATACATTCAGTTTGTGCACTGTCAACATTCAGCTAATATGGAATATGGTGTTGTTCTAACACCAGAGACAGTTCTGTCTTAATAATAAACCTTGAATTTGTGAATGTGATCAACCTGTGGACATTCAGTTCCTTATCCATTAGGTATCAGTATCATATCAGTCTCGAGTATTGTGATTCTGCACTTTGTAAGGGACACCTTGTATCCAGCAGTTAAACTTGTCTAACTATTTGCACATTCATATATCATGGAAATATTAATGAGGGAGGACTAGATATGATTTTAATGGGTTTTTTTGTGTGGAAAAACCATAGCACACTATTTAAAGTAGAGTTTTAAGATGTGTAAAACATTTGTAGAGGATCTTTTATCCTCAAATTATATTCTATGATGTGAGGTTGTCATTCAGAAAGATACGGTAAAAATACTTTTACTTTTACTCGTTGGGTACATTTCAGAGCCTGTACTTTTTTACTTTTACTTGAGTAAAATAATTGAATCAGTACTTCTACTTTTACCAGAGTAGTTTTTTACACAAGTAACTGTACTTCTACTCAAGTACAGAATGTCAGTACTTTTCCCATCTCTGACAAGAAGTAACACAAATAGAATGGAATAACGATTGCCACGATGTTGTGTCATTCCATCTGTGGCTGTACCACATCTAGACACAACCCAGGCAAGCCCATGGTTGCCACATGACGTACATGGTCCTGGGCCAGATTTGCCCTTGTTATTATAGATAAGTGATATATCATCAGTGATTGATGATGAATTTGAGTCCTGGAGGTTTTGGAGACCACTGTGTTCCAGACCAGAGGGGTCTAACTCCCACGGGTCCACTAGTAGTTCATAGTTCAAAATGACAAACAGTCAAGTTATTGTGTCTGTTATTATGCTACATGGCAACAACTTCAAAGCTGAAAACAAGGGAATGCATCATTTATGTGATCTGTGACAGCAAATGATGAGTGGATTAATGTTAACCATGGCTTTTCAATCAATAAGAAGAATTACAGAAAACATGGATTTATTTTTATTATAAACTTTCTTGGCAAGGATCATTGAATGGATGATGCATGACGTCACGGTCAGGCACTGTCTGGCAGCAGCAGCCAGGAGAGAATGCTACATTAACATTAACGTTAGGTAAGAAAGATGCACTAAAGTTCCATTTATACAACTTGTAATAGCAATTAGCAAGCAACTTTGACATCGGCACCACTCAAGCCCCGGTATTTTATCGGTTCTGTACGGGTCCGGTATGCTCGCTTCTATATGGGTCCGGGTCTCAGCTTTCTAATAATAGATGGGTCCAATCCGGGTCCGGGCACAAATTTCACAGGTCCATCAGGGTCATTTTGGACCCGTGAAGACCTCTAGTGAGGAGTGGGACAATAGTTATTAATGTTGAAGGGATCCTACCAAGATCAAGATTTTGTTTCTAGTTTTTGTGTTTTCTTTTGTTTGTGCTGTCATAATGTTGTAGTGTCTGTTAAGTGTGTAAAACATGTAAAATAACAAAATAACAAGGGAATGAGGTAACTGACAGATGGGGTTCACTCTCCTCTCCTCTCTGTTTTTCACTGTCTTCCAAAACGTTCTTGTATTAGATCCACAGAATTAGCTGACCTTGGCTTTGCAGATAGCCTGAATGCACTTTCACTTCTGTTATTTTACTATGGGATACAATCTAGACAGAAGTGAATCAAAGTGAACACTGTACTTTCACAAGAGGGAATTTAATCCTTAGGGACAAATGGGCCTTGGACTTTGTAAGAGGAGGGTGTTGATAAACTCTTGTTGTTTTGTTGCCTCGGTGTGTTTTAACAGTGGGTCAAGCTTCAGTCAATCTGCTCCAAGCTGTCAGGCCTTCTGCCTGTTCACTATAGAGGCCATAAGTCTGGTCTCATCTGAAGTGAAGCATCATGTGCTCAACACAGGAAACCACAAAGTTTCACAAAGCTCCATTTGGTCATCAGCACCGGTTTCCTGTTTCCTGTGAACATGGTGCAACTAAACAGCTCTAAGTCACACTTCCTCTTCGAGCACAGAAACGAGTGGCAACAAGATATAAACATTCAAGATCATTTTAATAACCATAATGTATGTATGGATGTAGAGTGGAGATTCAGGTGATAGTGTGTAGTTGCCTCTCTGTGTGCGTGCCTGTACCTGTCAAAAAATTTCCGGGAGGTGTGTGTGTGTGTGTGTGTGTGTGTGTGTGTGTTCGTGCGTGCGTGCGTGCGTGCGTGCGCGCGCGCACACGCGTGTGTTTGTGTGTGGTGGGGGAAGGAGTACGGCTTTGTCCTCAGAGAACCTCTGTATCATAATCTGTCTCTGTGTGTTTGTATATTTGCTGTGTTTTGACTATTTGGTTGTGTCGTGTGTAGCTGGGTGAATATGACCACATTTCACTAATATACTTTTATCAATGGATAAAGATAGAATGTGATGCTATTTTATGAGACTTTGGCTTCAAACATGTAAAAAGTTTATAATCATTCTTCTAGAGCAGTGGTTCCCAACCTGTGGTCCAAGACCCTCTTGGGAGGACAGACCACTTGCCCGGGCTCAGTGGTCCTGCTGTGGGATCACTTTGACTTGACCCACTCATGCTATGGTTTCTCCCATTTCTAATCAGTTTTATGTTTCTTGCATGCAGGGTGTGTGTGTGTGTGTGTGTGTGTGTGTGTGTGTGTGTGTGTGTGTGTGTGTGTGTGTGTGTGTGTGTGTGTGTGTGTGTGTGTTTGTGTGTGTGTGTGTGTGTGTGTGTGTGTGTGTGCGCGTGCGTGTGTGTGTGGTAAGGCTGGTGCTGTTGGCAGGCTGGGCTATGATGGGCTCATCAGCGAGTACTTGGGGAGCTCCTCGCTTGTGTCTTTGCACAGTTCACACTTAATAAGCAAGCATTGAGACAACATGATTTGCCTTTGATCAGGAGGGGTTTGTCCCCGAGCAACAAAATCAGCTCGCCAAGCGCTCGGAGCGCCTAGTGTGAACTTAGCTTTAGTTGTCAATTCAATTCAATTAAAAAAGGCTTTATTGGTATGACGAATAACAGTGTTGCCAAAGCACATTGTACACAGAGAGAAAATACAGCCTGTAACATACAAAGCACATTGTACACAGAGAGAAAATACAGCTTCTAACATACAAAACATAAAACATGATGTTACTGTAACAACATACAGGTAGTTCGAACAGCAACCATGTCAACATTTTTAATGACATGATGGTGTGTGTGTGGGGGATATGCAAATATTTGTCCAATGCGGTCCAATGGCATTGCTCTCTGTCAGAACTTGCTTGGATGTCCTGATGTTGGTTTAGTAGCAAAAGTAAACACAAGTAAATAGCAGCATTCACTATAGACTCTATAGTGAATGCTTTCCAAAAAATCATGAACAATGAAGAAAACCACAAGGAATACAGTTCCACTTTTACCAAATAAACCAAAGTTGATGTTCTGCGACTGAAAACCCAAATATTTGAAACTACCGGTAGTAAAATTATAAAATTATCTGTCAGTGCAATAAGGTAAATAAAATAAGTTGTTGGTCCCCCATAGTAAACATAGACATTATGACATCTTCCCATATCTGTCAACCTGTCACAAATAGGTGGCTGACTCCTACTGGAACAATTCGGTGTACCCATTACACTTAACTCATTAGAATATAATGCAACTTAATCCCCATCCCTGAACCCACAACCTCTGGCAACCTACTGCCAAAGATGGCCCCTACCAGCCCACCCTAATGTAGCAGGCTAAAATCAGGCCTGGAAGGAAGGGAAAGTGTGTGTGTGTGTGTGTGTGTGTGTGTGTGTGTGTGTGTGTGTGTGTGTGTGTGTGTGTGTGTGTGTGTGTGTGTGTGTGTGTGTGTGTGTGTGTGTGTGTGTGTGTGTGTGTGTGTGTGTGTGTGTACATGCCTGTACCTGTCCAAAAATGTGCTTTGTGTCAGCAAAGGGAGGTGTGTGTGTGTGTGTGTACGTGGGGTACGGTGGCGCAGTCGGTAGCGCTGTCGCCTCACAGTTAGAAGGTCCTGAGTTCGATTCTCGCCTGGGACACTGTGAGCGCTGTGGTTGTGTTCCCCCCCATATCTTCAGTGCCTACTGCCCAGGTGGGTTATCTCGTCGTAAGGGCCTTTCTCTCTGTGTGGAGTTTGCATGTTCTCCCCGTACCCCCCAGGGGGTTCCTCCGTATATAACCCCCCCACTAAAAACATGCAGAAGATCAGATCGTCATCGTCATCCGACCAGTGACGACAACATCCGAAGTTGGTCCCCGGGCGATGTACGAGAAAGCGACCACTGCTCCTGGCCTGCCTCTTGGAGGAAAGGACATGCCTGGATGGGTTAAATGCAGAGGACACTTTTCACCGGCCACCGTCAGCATGAGTGTGTTGTGGCCACATGCATGTATTGTGGTGTTCGTGTGACAATAAAAGACGGGCTTGTCCGTTACGAGAGAGTTTGTGTGTGTGTGTACGTGCCTGTACCTGTCCAAAAATGTGCTTTGTGTCAGCACGGGAGGTGTGTGTGCGCGTGTGTGTGTGTGTGTGTGTGTGTGTGTGTGTGCGTGCATACGTACGTGTGTGTGTGGGGAGGGGGGGGGGTGTCCTCAGATAACCTCTGTATCATAATCTGTCTCTGTGTGTTTGTATATTTGCTGTGTTTTGTCTTTTTGGTTGTGTCGTGTGTAGCTGGGAGAATATGACCACATTTCACTCTCAAATAGACTTTTATCAAATTAAATGTGATGCTATTTTAGGAGACTTTGGCTTCAAACATGTAAAAAGTTTATAATCATTCTTCTAGAGCAGTGGTTCCCAACCTGTGGTCCAAGACCCTCTTGGGAGGAGAGACCACTTGCCCGGGCTCAGTGGTCCTGCTGTGGGATCCTCTTTGACTTGACCCACTCATGCTATGGTTTCTCCCATTTCTAATCAGGTTTATGTTTCTTGCATGCAGGGTGTAATGCTGGTGCTGTTGGCAGGCTGGGCTATGATCAGAGAGTTCCCCAAACTTCTGACCAGCCAGATATCTTACCAGAGCAGCCAGTAGATGTGGCGGGACAATGCCAGCGCCCAATGGGCAAAATTTTTGACCCCTTGAAACCAGATTAGAGGACCATTTACATTAAGATTAGACTGTTTTTCAGTCTTAACCATCAATTTGCTGAGTGAGTGGCACTGCTCTTGCCCAGATGTAGCCATATAGGTAAAAAACTAATATTTTCTGACACACCTCCACATCACCACCACCTGCTGATGTCTATATCATTATTCACTCATTTGCAGTTGATATTTAATTTTACAAATAAGACGCAAAATTGCTTTACTTAAATGAAAATTTATTATATATATATTATTGTGGCAGTGTCTGAAGAGAGATAAAAGTGGCCCTTAAATGTCAATACATACACTTGCAAATAAAATTGGGAAAATTGTATTAATGTATGTATTAATCAATACATGTCAAGTCAATCTTATCAATACATGTCAAGTCAATCTTGAGCTTAAATTGTTGCAAAAAAAACAACGCAGCTAAAAGTAATAACTGCGACAGTCTCAGTGCACAGCGCACAACTTGGGCTACACACCTTTCTCTCCCACTCACACCTGGCAGCGCACAATTGTATATTGTGCGCTGGGATCAGCGCTTCCCAGCGTTTGACAGTTGGAAAAATACGCTAGGTGGACACAGGCGGCTACACACAGTTTTAATATTACATGATGACTATTTTGCGACCCGCCACGTGGCGGAAAGATGCCAAATCTAACTCGCCAAAGCTAAAATATGGCCGCCATTGGCGGGTGGCTGGCTCTAATTTCGGGCCCTGTTCACAGCTGCTTTACATTAGGACATCAAAGGGGAAAAAAAAAGACGATACATGTCAACTCCTCAAAAATCGAATCAATAAATTCCTAGTCGGATCGAGAGAGGCGCCAGACGGTGAAATGTCCGACGACCGGCTCTTGTGGAACTCTCTGCTATGATGGGCTCATCAGCGAGTACTTGGGGAGCTCCCCGCTTGTGTCTTTGCACAGTTCACACTTAACAAGCGAGCATTGAGACAACATGATTTGCCTGTGATCATTTGATTTGATTTGTTTATTTAGACGGGACAGTGCAAAATTAATGGACACAAAAAACATAATCAGAATGTAAAAATTGCCGGATTTAGCACGAGGCTCGAACACGTCGCACATGGCACGAGGCTAATTTCCATCCGTAGTCCCCAAAACAAACAGGACATACGTGGACATACCTACATACAATACAATTACACACAAACAATACATACATACATACATACATGCAGCCGGCAGTAATGGTTTCTAAATATACTCCGATTTGCAACATGAAACATGAAACATTATTACTGTTTTGAACGAGTAACAAGGCACACTTCAATATTATACAGGTACAATCCATTTGTTGAAAAAAGTACAGGGATTACAGTCCGAAACTACTCCAATACTGACGGCTGGGTTAGAAAGGAAAAAAGGGGGGGGGGGGGTAGGTAGGGCAGCAGGGGCTGATGGAGACGGTCGGACGTGGTGGGGGATGGTGGAGGACGGGGTGGTGCTGGGGGAGTGCGTGCGTGACCATGTGTGATTGGCCTATGAGTCCTTAGGGTCCATGAGTGTGTGTGTGTGTATGTCTGAGCCTCCTCCGTCTGAACACAGCGTTGCTGCGGATATGGCCTCTATCTATTCAGTCCAAAGTTCAGGTGTCAGATGTCAGGGCGGGGGGGTGAATAGATGAGCGTAGTTGCATACGAAAATATCAGGGGAGGAATTGCTGCTGCGTCCTTGGCAGCTCCGAGTCCAGATTAGAATGAAAATGTTTTGGTTGCCTGAATTCCTTTCAGGTCACACAGACCAAACAGAACAGGTGTCAAGTGTCTGGAATCCAACATTAGTTCATTTCTTATGCAGATCAGTGGAAATTTCCATGATATAATCCAGGTATAATCCATTTTTCACAGTTCAAATTCACTGACCGCCCATCTCAATTTTCATGACATCACAGCCTTGGGTCAATCGCTGTTGTCTTCCCGTACCCCGCGGCGAAAGATTTGTCTAGGCAGAGGGTGGGGGTTCCCCGGACCTCGCATTCCTCAAAGTTTAGTTGATTTGCGTTGAGAGACCAGCTTAATAAATCCAATAAATCCATGTTTGTCATTTCGAATAGACGAATGCAAGTTTGCTCGGGCTAGGGTGGTGTTGCAGGCAGAGGGAAAGGTGCAGGAGAGGAGGGGTGGAGAGAGCGAGCAGAAAAGCGTCCGTCTCCCTCAAGTGCTGAAGCACTGAGGGAGGGGAGGAGCGGTTTTTTCCCCGAGCAACAAAATCAGCTCGCCAAGCGCTCGGAGCGCCTAGTGTGAACTTAGCTTTAGTTGTCAATTCAATTGAATTCAAAGAGGCTTTATTGGTATGACGAATAACAGTATTGCCAAAGCACATTGTACACAGAGAGAAAATACAGCTTGTAACATACAAGCACATTGTACACAGAGAGAAAATACAGCTTGTAACATACAAAGCACATTGTACACAGAGAGAAAATACAGCTTGTAACATACAAAACATAAAACCTGATGTTACTGTAACAACATACAGGTAGTTCAAACAACAACTATGTCAACATTTTTAATGACATGATGGTGCTTGAAATAGGGAGAAGGAAGCGAGGCCGATTATAGCCATGGAAAGAGGTGGGCAATGCCCACCCAGACATGAGTCTTGCCCACCCAATCAAAGTTAGGAAAATATGTTTATTTTCACCCCCAGCCAATGGAAAAATTGCACAGAAAATACCAGTAGCGACTCTAACTTCTGATTGGGTGGGCACTGACTCTGCCTGGGGTGATACAGAGTTGGACATGATTGTTTGTTGATTGCACTCTTAAGCTTCTGGCATACTCTTCGCGCCCAGCCAAGCGCATAGGGCGCACGGCGATTATGACGACATCGCACGGGGCGTGTCGGGGGGCGAGGCCTGAGCGCAGCGCGGCGCGTCCATGGAGATTTTTCTATCAGCGCGTCGGTTTTGCTGCCTGTGCCTGTGAGATCTCCGTGGTAGGCTATCAGCGGATATCTGCTGTGATTGAGTCCTCACCGTCGTAAAGTCGCCTTCAAAGCATGCTGTTCGATTATAACGAACAAGTTGTGTGGCTTAGCCTTCCCAAATGTGGAGGGGTCGTTTTTTATAATTTAATACATAGAATTGGGAACGTTACATTCAATTTCATTCAGACTGCCTGGAGCCTGGAGCTGCGCACTGAGTATGTTCTGTTTTGGCCCGCGCAGAGTGCGCGCGCCCTCCTCTGAGCCCCGCCTCCAGCGCGTGCGCGAAGAGTATGCCAGAAGCTTTAGGGGAGAGCAGAGCAAGGAACTAACCATTCTACACTGAAATGGATATTGGTGTGATGGGTATATATACCACTCTCATAACATGTGTGTATCACTTAGGGTGTCGAGTCATAGGGTGTATTCACACCTATCTCGTTTGGAGCAGTTGTTCCGAAACGGAGAGCATTTTCCCCCTTGGTGCGGTTAGTTTGGGGGAGTGTGAACACAGCAATCGCACTCGGATGCGGGACAAAACAAGCGGACCGAGATCGCCAAGAAAGGGTGGTCTCGGTCCGCTTCCAAACGAACTCTGGTGCGGTTCGTTTGTGGTGAGAACGTGAGCCGACCTCGATCCGCCACAACAGCAGTAAACGGTGCGCATTTTTGGATAAATCAGCTGCCGTAGTCAGCTGCGCTGTGCGTAATGGCCTGAAGAACGAACATTTTTATCGTTTAAAAACAACATCTTTCAGATCCTGTTTTGGCGACTTGTGACTTGCATCGATAAACTTTGGGGGATTTTTGGATCATCACATCAGCAGTTTGAACTCAATCAACTTACCTCTGACCATGGGAAGCAACGTTAATGTGTTGAATCTCTAGGATTTTGCCTGTGTGCGGTGTGCTGCGCAGCAACGCCGCAGCCCTCTCTCTCCCTCTCTCGGGTCTCCATTCAATAAATGAAAACAAATCGTGGTAATCAGAGCCAGCCTTCTTTGTGATAAGATTGTCTGGTTCAATCAGACAATCAGACTGATTGCATGTCTTCCTCGAAATGTCCGTTATTATTAAATTATTTATTAATATTTTATTCCTGACAGGACAGGTGTTCATATAGCCTATGTCTCTCGGCTAATCCTCATCTCCGTGATAGTAGCCTAATAGCAGAATTTGCGAGGGTCTTTGATCTTCTATCTCCAAATTCCCAATAGCCTAAATAGGCTAAATAAATACATAGGCTTACATAGGCTACATAGCATACATTAATAAATAAATAAAGAACTTTATCCCTCTCTCTCTCTCCCGATCCCTCCCTCTTTCTTTCTTTCTCTCTCTCTCTCTCTCTCTCTCTCTCTCTCTCTCTCTCCTCGCACGGCGGACGCCCGACATAGCCTAAAATGTAGGTCTAACAAAACACATTTTTATAATCATATAGGAAAATCTCTGGGAATCTTTTATTTTTTATTTTTTATAATATATATTTATTATGATTTTTAAACAGAAACACAAACAATATAGACAACACACACAATGGCCAAAGAATAGAAAATATCTCAATTAGATCCTTAAGACATGATATATATACAGGGGTACTCAGTCCATTATCATCAACAGTAAACAGTAAACAGTAATGGGACAGCTAAACCTCTGAGGAGGGGGGGGGGGGGAGAGAAAAAGAAAAAAAAAGAAGTACATATATATGTGTATACATACATACACACATACATACATTATATACATACACTTGTATCAATACATGTACACTGCACATGCACATATACTGTACATCCACACTCCCATTCTGTACATTTCAAGACAAATACATTTCAAATGGTATCATCTTACGGCCCAAAAACATCTCTTAGGCAATTTTCAGTGTTACAGTCTGCCATTCCTTTTAATATAGTACTTGTAAGTCTTTCACCAGCATATTTAAAGAAGGCTGTCCAAATCTGAAAAAAATCGCCCGTTTTACATTTAAGTCTATATGTTAAGTATTCCATTGGAATGAACTCAAATATCAATTTATGCCATCCTGCAATCGTGGGTGGCACATTATCAATCCATTTGAACAATATGTTCTTTCGGGCAGCAAAAGTAAGAATATTGAACAGCCTTCTTTGATAAGAGCCTTTGATGTGAGGGCTAGGTACACCAAGGAGTAAAGACTGAGGTTCAGCATCTAGATGAACATTGAAAATCAAGTTAAGTTTATCAACAATTTTACCCCAGTACTCCTCAATATGAACACATGCCCACACACAATGTCTATAGCTTCCCACCTCCACATGGCATTTTGAGCACATTTCTGTCAGATTTGGATTCATCTTGTGTCTAAGTTGGGGGGTAATTTGTAAACGATGCAATATCCTAAACTGACTTTCTCTGCTTCTATTACATATGGAAATTTCTTTCGCAAACTGCCATATGTCTGACCATGTTCTTTCATCTATTGTGAGATTGAAATCATTATTCCATATGTGTCGCAAATATTCAGAGGACATAGTACTAGCAATGTGAAGCTCCACATATCCCTGACGAAGAAATGATTTCCTGCTTCTTTTAAGGAGTAAGCATTCTATCTTTGAGGTCTGACAATCAAACAGGTGACTGTTTTGATCTTGGATAAAGCTGCGAATCTGCAAATATCTGAAGAATTGATTTACAGGAAGACCATACTTCTGTCGGATTTGTTCAAATGTAAGCATCACTCCTTTCTCAAATAGGTGACCTAAAGTTACAATCCCCATATCCATCCAGAGATTAAATCCCCCGTCTGACCCTGGAGCAAAGTCAATATTACCTTGTATGGGAGCCAGGGAGGAAAGTGTTTTTGAGCGGCCCTCTAACTTTCTTATCGCCTGCCAGGCTTGCAGACTAGTTCTGATGATGATGTTATTCTCCATGGCCCTCTTAATTTTAATTTTCTTTGGGTCTAAAGCAAATAAAAGACTTGCCAGAGTATTACCTGCATTAAACGATTCCAGATCCAGCCAAACTGATTCTGGATCATTATTAATCCAGTCAGCCATATACCGAAGCTGCACAGCCAATTGATAAAGTCTAATATTTGGAGCCCCTAATCCTCCCTTCTCCACCGACATCTGTAACTTAGCCATTTTCAATCGCGGTTTCTTTTTATTCCAAATAAACGTACTGAACCAGCCATTAACCCTTTTGATTGTTTTATTGTTGAGTAGAATAGGGACCATTTGAAAATAATACAGAAGCCGCGGTAAAATATTCATTTTAAGTAAGGCGATCCTACCCAGCAGAGAGAGTGGTAAAGATATCCACCTGTCTAGATCGTCCCTAATACGCTTTAAAAGGGGTTCAAAATTAGCCTTGTACATTGCTTCTAGTGATGGGGTGATCGAAATCCCCAGGTAAGTAAAACCTTTGGGTGACAGTTTAAATGGAGATGGGATAGGATGATGATTGTTTAATGGCATGGCTTCAGATTTAAAAAAATTAATTTTATAGCCCGAGAATTCACTGAATTGATTTATTACCTCCAAAACAGCTGGTACAGATGTCTGTGGATTAGTTAGAAAAAGTAAAACGTCATCGGCATATAGGGCTATTTTATGATCTTTTCCACCAACAGAAATTCCGGTAATAGCTAGGCTGCTCCTTATAGCTTCCGCAAGGGGCTCAATAACAATCGCAAACAGCAGGGGGGACATTGGGCACCCCTGCCTAGTCCCCCTACCCAGGGGGAAGTAGGAGGAGCGCTGACCAGGGGCGGTTCTAGGCCGTTTTTGGGTGGGCTTTAGCCCACCCAAAAATAGTCTCAGCCCACCCAAAAAAATAGAGGCAAAAAACCTTTTTTTTTTTTTTTTTTTTTTTTTTTTTTTTTATCCCTCTCCAAATCCATGGTGGTCATTAGTAGCAGTTTCTGACTACACTCAATGCGCTGTGTGCATGTCCCCCCCCCCCTCTATGTTCTTAGGGTGGGCTGAGACAAAAATTTAGGGGGGTTCAGCCCACCCGAAAAGTTTCTAGAACCGCGGCTGCGCAAGCGCTCCCTCCTCCATCTATCTGCCTAATCCCACATCACTTCACACAGGTCACACACACAGTACAGCAGCGAAGTGGTCCTCCACAGTCCACACAATCGTTCTCCCCACTCATGATCAATGAAACTGAGGTGAGCATTGAGCAGTCAGAGTCGTTAGTAGTTACTTAATTAGCGCATATTGATATGCAAATTAGCACGTAACGTTGTCGTAGGCTAAACAAAAGAACTTGTCGCTGTGCCTGCCAGACAAACTGGTGGACTGGAGGAAGGTAGGTAGGCTACCATGGCACCAGCCAGCCATGTCATGCTAGCTCGCAGTAAGCGGGTGTAAATGGATGTGATGTTTTTTGAGAAACATATGGGCATAAGTGACAAACATTTTCAAACGGGTCCCTTGTTATCTGAATGAAATTAAGCCCTTCAGAATCGCAAGTGGCTGCTTTACACAGCCTGTCTGATGTGATGATGACGATAGCTTAACATGCGTGCATGGCATCACTTATGTCTTGCTGTGATGTTAGTTCAGTATCTCAATAAAATTTCTTACAGGCTTGTTATTTCCCTCTAAGGCAGGGATGTCAGAGATACGGCCCGCGGGCCGGATCCGGCCCACGGGCAGGTTTCATCCGGCCCGCGAGATGTTTTGGAATATTAAAAAATATATATATATATATTATTATTATTATTAAATTCGCACCCCATTATCATGAACTACGTGTGGCTAATAAGCAAGCTAAGAGTTCATTCATAAGTTAATTAACCTGCACTACAAGGAAGTATGCCAGTAGGTCATCAGGTGTAAACAAAGCCGCCATGATGCCACGCTGGAATTGAATCGCGCATTCAGCTACCTACCAAAAAACAAAAGAATCAACAAGATCAGGCGCGGACTGCATAATCGGGCACGTCGGGCAAATGCCCGGTGGCCTGGCCTGGCCTGCAAAAAAAAAAAAAAAAAAAAAATTGTGCCCGCAGTCAGGCCACTCACTGAACAGCAGGCCAGGCGCCGCCTACTGGTTTACTAGTGGTTTTATTACTTTATTCAGGATTAAAGTGGGTGCATCTCATTGTAAAATTGGACTTGGCCCAAATTGGGCTTCAAACGGCCCAAATCGGGCTTCAAATGGCCCAAATCTGGCTTTAAACGACCCAAATTGGGCTTCAAACGGCCCACATCTGGCTTCAAACTGCCCAAATTGAGCTTTAAATGGCTCAAATTTTTCTGACGCCGGTACGCGCGTCGGCCCGTATCGGCCTGGCCTGCTTGGTTTCTAATGCCCGGCCTGAATTATGATCCCAGTCCGCCCCTGAACAAGATGCTGTCGAAAAAGAGAAAGGTTGACACGGAATGCAGGCAGTTTCAATAGAAATGGAAAGAGCAGTATTTCTTTTGTGAAGTAAATGGGTAAATGAGTCGAATTGATTTTAGTAAAAAAGAAATCCGGCCCCCATGAGGTCTCAGTTGAACAAATCCGGCCCTCTACCTAATATGAGTCTGACACCCCTGCTCTAAGGGAGTGCAAGGCAGATATTTAAACAGCCTTGTTTGTGTACAGTACCAGTGGCATGGGAGTAATAAAAAGGGATTAAGGACCAGGACCCCTGGTGGTCAGTAAGATGGGCTGGTTGAGCCAATGTTAAAATTATCTTTATTTATTATTTATTTTTGCTTTAAAACTATTTTTTAATTTTCTGCTTAAAGTTCATGAAAAAAGTGGCATTCTTGTTTTTTCACACAATAATTTCATAATACCATTTGTAATGCCACCGTTGTAGTGCTGTTGTTCAAAATTAAAGTACATTTTCTCAGATTTATTGGTGTCTTTCTAGTCACACAATTTAATAGTCAGTGTTTCCCATACACTGATCTATTTGTGGTGGTACACCCTACATAGATTTTGACCCCCACAAATACTGCCACATATTAATTTCAACTAGTTGACTGCAAACTCCTGCTTTAGTGCTTACAGTATATTATTATCTTGTCGGAATATTATTCCAGCCAATAAGTTAGGAAGTTCCCTTTTGATTTAATTTTACTTTTGTTTTGCCTACAAAGCAAAATGTTACTTTACTTGAAACTCCCCTGAAGTGATTTTGGTATTATTTATGCAAGCATAATTCTACCATATAGTAACCTGTATGCAGAATATATATAGTATATATAGGGAAACAATTATTTTTTCATTGCTGTAAAACCACAGAACGGTAAAGAAGATATTGATGTGTGTAGTTCTTCATAGATCTAGTCTCTTCATTTTGATCTCAAAGTGCGCCAGTTTGATCCATTTTTACTTGAAACTGTACAAAATTTTCTTCCGGGGGGGCATGCCCCCGGACCCCCCTAGGGGTTCAGTGGTCCATGACCTTTGGGTGGGCTGAGCCCACCCAAAGCTCTGATGCTAAAACCGCCCCTGGCGCTGACCATTAATCAGAACAGCGGCAAGTGGCCTATTATATAACAACTTAACCCAATCACAAAATGTGTCTCCAATCCCAAAAGTACTTAGTGCAGAGAAGAGAAAAGGCCATTCGACTCTGTCGAAGGCCTTCTCTGCATCTAAACTT
Source organism: Poromitra crassiceps (assembly GCF_964638095.1). Classification (NCBI taxonomy): domain Eukaryota; kingdom Metazoa; phylum Chordata; class Actinopteri; order Beryciformes; family Melamphaidae; genus Poromitra; species Poromitra crassiceps. Next base: position 34,296,988 of record NC_139633.1, on the reverse strand, counting down.
ATGACCACACTGTCCAGTTTTTGCTGTTGAGATAACTGAATTATGTTTAACAGCCTTCTCATGTTATTACAGGAGTTCCTACCCAAAACAAAACCTGTCTGATCAGTATTAACTCATTCACTGCCAATATCTGACTGGCATTTTTGGCACAGGCCAAGTATTTCCATAATGTTTGGTCATCTTTCAAGACCCACAGTAAATTCTGTACTAGGACTACAGTGATGTCCAATACCTCGAAATGAAGATCTAAGTCTCTACTTTCACCCCCAAAAAGAAAGTTAGCTTTTAGCATGTTCTGTACTCTACTTATAACCCTTTTTATACACCCCATGTTCACCAAAAAAGCCTGTCTGGGAAGAGAAAAGGGAGAAAAAAGCATTTTTGTAAAAGGGCACAATCTCAGGCATAACTCACTCTCAATTCTTTTATTTTGAACTGTATTGACATCAGACATGTAAATATTATTCGTTAGGACACAAATGACAAAAAATATATATATATATATATATATATATACACACATGAAGTGCTTTTTTTTTACATTCAACAATACAGTTTACTCGGTGTGAGTGTGCAGACAGACAGACAGACAGACAGACAGACAGACACACCGACAGACAGACAGACAGACAGACAGACAGACAGACACACACACACACACACACACACACACACACACACACACACACACACACACACACACGATCCCCCTTTTAGATTTCTAACCCAACATAGGATAAGCAATAACCACGCCCTGTGGCGCTGGGATTGGCCAGGAGCAACACTGGAGGGCGAGCAGCCCAGCGATTTCATGAACCAACTCAAGAGCTCTTGAGAAGGACAGCGGGCTGCTGTGAGTGCCTTCTGCCCGCTGCTGCCTAGCTGTTCCTGTGTTTATTTTGATTTGTTCTGGTACACCGTCCTCGTCCATGTCTCCCTGTCATATCTATGATCGTTCCCGTTTTCCCCTCGGCTATTCAACACGTCCTCACCGCCCTCGCAAACTGATCGATCATTTCCTCATTCCTCCGATGATCAAACACATCTCTTGATTACTTTCTCCCGTTTTCTCCTGGCTGGCACAGAGGAAGGCGACTCCAGCTCGGCGTTTCAATTGCGTTTCTCCTGTCTGCACAAGGAAGCGTTACCCGTTCTCTGCTTTCCCTCTGCTCAATTTCAAAACAACAGCTGCGGTATGTGTTTGATCGCGTGCTGTCGGCTACCCTTTGAAGGCAGGGACCTGTGTCTGTGTGACAGGCTGGGCAAGTGTTTGCTGCAGGCGCTGCACCAATAAAAACAAAAACACGTCAAACACGTCCTTGGCGGGGAAGGCCATTGCTGATAACACGTCAAAGACGTCATTGGCGGTGAATGAGTTAATAATGAATGGGAGAACCTTATCAAGGCGCTGTGCTAACACTTTAGATAGTATCTTGAAATCAACATTCAAAAGGCTAATAGGGCGATATGATGGGCACTCATCGGCCGGCTTACCCTTCTTAAGTATCAAGCTAATATTGGCTTCAGTGAGGGATCTAGGCAGAGAGCCTCTATCAAATGATTCATTTATCATCTCCAAAAAAGGATCCATAAGTTCTGATTTAAATTCTTTGTAAAACTCACAGCTAAGGCCATCAGGGCCCGGGGCCTTTCCCGACTGCAGGGCCTGCAGAGCCTCCAAGACCTCCTGCTTCGTAATTGGTTCGTTTAGGGAATTATTTTGTCCACCCAGAGGCTATTAGCCTATCAGAGTCTCTGCTGGCCAATCCAGGAAGTTTGACAATACTATTTGGACCGTTTCATTTGTGGCTGTGTGAACACAAACGAACCAAGGCACAAATGCAACAATTGTATCAATTAAGTACCTGAATCGGAACAAAGCAAACGACCTACAGGTGTGAATACACCCATAGTCTATTTTTTATTTGTCTTTATTGAATGTTCCAAAACTGCATGTTTAACTCAGAATAGGATAATTATTATTTCCACCCACCACTTATTTAATGTGGTTACTTTCTTGTCAAAAGTTTGGAAGGAACAATGCATGCTGGGGGATATGCAAATATTTGTCCAATGCGGTCCAATGGCATTGCTCTCTGTCAGAACTTGCTTGGATGTCCTGATGTTGGTTTAGTAGCAAAAGTAAACACAAGTTATTAGCAGCATTCACTACCCAACAAACATTTTCACGTATAACGACCGTCTGCTGCACGTCAAACCACTACATCTAGTCAGGGTCTAAAAGTATATCCGAAATGGAAATCGTAGCGACGTAATTCGTCTACTTCCCCACAACCTTGAAATATGCCGCTCTCACAGCGGCTATATTCAGATATTCAGATACAAAACTGCACAGTGTGCATGCAGCAGCATTGCATATAGCCTACTGTACCTCCAGATTCAACGATTTTTGCTACATCGAAAGAAAAAAAATAGGGTCGGGGATTCAACACTGCGGCCCTCGCTTTGGAGTCCTGTGTCTTATCCATTAGGCCAAGGAATTAGTTAGAAATACTACGGATTTGGTCATATATAGAGATACTTAACATTGAGAACTTAGCATTTTGACATGACGGTCCCTACTGGAAGTTGCATCGCTAGGGTAGCTGCCTCGCTGATTTCAACCAGCGATGAGACAGGTATATTTATATCATTTACGATAATGTAACCAACCTGACTTGACCATTTTAGCAGACAGCATAGCACATCCAAAACCCACAACACTGAGTTACGGCAAGAGAAATGGGACAATACACCACAGGATTCAGGAAGTTTGTGATAAATACAAGCCCATAGCAAGAGACACTTGCACTTATATGACATAAACGTGTTTTCATATTAAAAAAAGAAAAGGGCGTTCAATAAAAGTCGTCATTGCACGTGGAGTGCATGTCACACTGTGACTATCTGATCACACAACAGGTAAATTGTCAATCAAATGTCATTTTATTCAACAAAAACACAAAAGACACCTACATGTGGTGTTTTCAAAGCAATATGAGATCAATATTTTTTGTTTTGAAGTGACAGTCTAAACGTTACTTTGGAGGAACGTGGAGAGAAAGTCAGACTTAGATGTTAGATGCCAAACCACAATTCTATCGTCTGGTGACGTCGCGGTCAAGACGATGTTTGCTGGGTATAGACTCTATAGGGAATGCTTTCCAAAAAATCATGAACAATGAAGAAAACCACAAGGAATACAGTTCCACTTTTACCGAATAAACCAAAATTGATGTTCTGCGACAAGTTATATCATCCTGAAAACCCAAATATTTGAAACTAGTAAAATTATAAAATTATCTGTCAGTGCAATAAGGTAAATAAAATAAGTTGTTGGTCCCCCATAGTAAACATAGACATTATGACATCTTCCCATATCTGTCAACCTGTCACAAGTAGGTGGCTGACTCCTACTGGAACAATTCGGTGTACCCATTACACTTAACTCATTAGAATATAATGCAACTTAATCCCCATCCCTGAACCCACAACCTCTGGCAACCTACTGCCAAAGATGGCCCCTACCAGCCCACCCTAATGTAGCAGGCTAAAATCAGGCCTGGAAGGAAGGGAAAGTGTGTGTGTGTGTGTGTGTGTGTGTGTGTGTGTACGTGCCTGTACCTGTCCAAAAATGTGCTTTGTGTCAGCACGGGAGGTGTGTGTGTGTGTCCATGCCTGTACCTCTCCAGAAATGTGCTTTGTGTCAGCACGGGAGGTGTGTGTGTGTGTGTGTGTGTGTGTCTGTCTGTGTGCATGTGTGCGCGTGTGTGTGTGTGCGTGCATACGTACGTGTGTGTGTGGGGAGGGGTGGGGGGTGTCCTCAGATAACCTCTGTATCATAATCTGTCTCTGTGTTTGTATATTTGCTGTGTTTTGTCTATTTGGTTGTGTCGTGTGTAGCTGGGTGAATATGACCACATTTCACTAATAGACTTTTGTCAAGTTAAATGTGATGCTATTTTAGGAGACTTTGGCTTCAAACATGTAAAAAGCTTAATAGTCATTCTTCTAGAGCAGTGGTTCCCAACCTGTGGTCCAAGACCCTCTTGGGAGGACAGACCACAAATTAGAATATAATGCAACTTAATCCCCATCCCAGAACCCACAACCTCCGGCAAACCTACTGCCAAAGTTGCCCCCTACCAGCCCACCCTAATGTAGCAGGCTGTGTGTGTGTGTGTGTGTGTGTGTGTGTGTGTGTGTGTGTGTGTGTGTGTGTTTGTGTGTGTGTGTGTGTGTGTGTGTGTGTGTGTGTGTGTGTGTGTGTGTGTGTGTGTACGTGCCTGTACCTGTCCAAAAATGTGCTTTGTGTCAGCACGGGAGGTATGTCTGTGTGTGTGTGTGTGTGTGTGTGTGTGTGTGTGTGTGTGTGTACATGCCTGTACCTGTCCAGAAATGTGCTTTGTGTCAGCACGGGAGGTGTGTGTGTGTGTGTGTGTGTGTGTGTCTGTGTGTGTCTGTGTGCATGTGTGCGTGCATACGTACGTGTGTGTGTGGGGTGTCCTCAGAGAACCTCTGTATCATAATCTGTCTCTGTGTGTTTGTATATTTGCTGTGTTTTGACTATTTGGTTGTGTCGTGTGTAGCTGGCTGAATATGACCACATTTCACTAATAGACTTTTATCAAGTTAAATGTGATATTTTAGGAGACTTTGGCTTCAAACATGTAAAAAGTTTATAATCATTCTTCTAGAGCAGTGGTCCCCAACCTGTGGTCCAAGACCCTCTTGGGAGGACAGACCACTTGCCCGGGCTCAGTGGTCCCGCTGTGGGATCCTCTTTGACTTGACCCACTCATGCTATGGTTTCTCCCATTTCTAATCAGTTTTATTTTTCTTGCATGCAGGGTGTGTGTGTGTGTGTGTGTGTGTGTGTGCGTGCGTGTGTGCGTGCGTGCGTGCGTGCGTGTGTGTGTGTGTGTGTGTGTGTGTGTGTGTGTGTGCGTGCGTGCGTGCGTGCGTGCGTGCGTGCGTGCGTGCGTGCGTGCGTGCGTGCGTGTGTGGTAAGGCTGGTGCTGTTGGCAGGCTGGGCTATGATGGGCTCATCAGTGAGTACTTGTGGAGCTCCCTGCTTGTGTCTTTGCACAGTTCACACTTAACAAGCGAGCATTGAGACAACATGATTTGCCTGTGATCAGGAGGGGTTTGTCCCCGAGCAACAAAATCAGCTCGCCAAGCGCTCGGAGCGCCTAGTGTGAACTTAGCTTTAGTTGTCAATTCAATTCAATTAAAAAAGGCTTTATTGGTATGACGAATAACAGTGTTGCCAAAGCACATTGTACACAGAGAGAAAATACAGCCTGTAACATACAAAGCACATTGTACACAGAGAGAAAATACAGCTTGTACCATACAAAACATAAAACATGATGTTACTGTAACAACATACAGGTAGTTCGAACAGCAACCATGTCAACATTTTTAATGACATGATGGTGTGTGTGTGTGTGTGTGTGTGTGTGTGTGTGTGTGTGTGTGTGTGTGTGTGTGTGTGTGTGTGTGTGTGTGTGTGTGTGTGTGTGTGTGTGTGTGTGCACGAAGCGGTATAGTAGCGTACTTGTTTTAAGCCTGATGGTGAATTGAGACACGTACACGTGATTAAGTGCACGTATGACTCATGCCATCAAAATCTCACTCCAGCAGGTACCCAAAGAAAAATTATGTTTGAAAATCATTGACCTAAGCATCGATGCTTGTCTGTGAAAGGCAGACAGTTTCACTGGAATTTGATCAAAATTATAATGACAATTTAGGAGAAAATCAAGAGCACCAAAGCGAGAGAAGATTGAGTGAGGGATGAAATTCCATAATGAAGTTTTCTTTTTCCAGCCAATTCATTTTGAATGTGTTATTTAGAGTGTTAAAGTCTAAGAAGTTGAGACCACCATGTTCATATGAATACATTTTCTGATGTAGTGAGTCCGATTCTTCCAAAGGAAGTTAAAAAGCATCTGGTCAATCATACTTGTCTTGTTGTCTAGATTAATTGACAAGGCAGTGTATGTGACTCTATACCTTCCACCAGTTCTTTCTCCCTTTGAAAATCTCTCTGAAGTCATGAGTTGAGCTTTTCTTTCTACTTTTTTTAAATATATATTTTTCCCGATTTTTTAACCCATTTTTATCCCCTATTATAATTTTAATTTATTTATCCTGGTTGCTGCTTCACCCTCTGCCGATCCGGGGAGAGCCGAAACTGGCTCCATGCTTCCTCCGACACATGGGCAGTAACCAGCCGCTTCTTTTCACCTGACAGGGGAAGCTTCACCGGTAGGACATAGCACGTGGGAGGATCATGCTATTCCAACCAGTTCCCCTCCCTCCGAACAGGCGCCCCGAACGACCAGAGGAGGCACCACTTCAGCGACCTGGATATTGCATGTTTTGGTGAAGGGTTCCTATATGAAGGAAACCCCCAGGGGGGCATGGAGAGAACATGCAAACTCCACACAGAAAGGCCCTTTTTGACGACCCCACCCGGGCTGTGGGCACTCAAGTCTACTTTTATCAATAATGGTAAGTAAGGCTTTATTTATATAGCACCTTTTAAAACACAAGGTTTGATTGATTGATTGATTGATTGATTTATTTTGGTGAAAAAGTCAACACAGATACAGGGAAACAGACAGTTCACCGAGGATGAAAACACAATAAAGCCTTGCGGCTTATTTCCATTGCGGTCCTCAACGTACAACATTTAGAGACATAAACACACACGAATGGGAATCACCATTCAATACTCGAATTAAGACTATTTACATTATTTCTAGATTGAAAGGAATAATGGCACGCTTGAATATTATACAATACATAACATTTGTTGTTACATGTAAGGAATTAACATCCGTTGCAAACAAACTAGGTGGGGGAGGGAGAGGGATTGCGGGGGTTTAGCAGTGGGGGGCTGGGGGGGAGAAGCTCGTTCACACAGGAACTGGGGGCTATGCATATCGCTCATAGCAGCCTCCATCTATATGGCCCCATCCAGATGAGAACGAGGGAAGGAGGGGGGGGTGAGTATGAAGCGTGGAGGAAAGATTGCAGGGCCAGGCTGGAACAAGGCGGCATGGGGGGTGGGGGGGTGGGGGGTGGGAGGTGGGGTGTGTGTGTGTGTGTGAGTTTGAGAGTCTGTGAATGTCCAATTGTCCTTGTGTGTGCTAGTGAGCCTGATAGGGCGAGTCGTCTTCCCGGATGGTGAGCGAAACATACAGTGGTAGACGGATCTATAAGCGTGTTTTACCGCAACGCGGCGTTACTTCTGTTTGCCGTTAGTATGTGGTATCAAAGTGGGACACTAGGGGGCGGCAGCGCACAACTACCTACAGTACAGTATATGCAGCGCACAGCGCACACACACACTGACACAGCACAGCGGTGATCAGAGAGAGACAGACAGAGAGAGAAATGTTATGAGCCAGTAGGCTCATGTATTTATTGAAGACCAGTTAATTAGTCTTCAGTCAGTTCCATGAGTGTCTTTTTTCATGGTCCGACTATCCCAAAATGCATGTGTGTGTGTGTGTGTGACTACAGTAAATAAATGTATTTATTTGTCTATTTATTTGTTGTTGTTTTTAACTGTTGTTTTAGCTGGCTATAAATCGCGCACACGCACACACACACACACACACACACATGAAAAACACCGATCTATATATATAGGCTATATTTCTCTAATCAGAATGGATTCCTTTTATAATGTTGTGGATTTATATAGCACCTTGAAAAACACAGATCGAAACCTGAAACCTGTGCAATCAAAGTCCATTGTCTCACATTTTTGCACGTGCCCCGCCCGTGACTGCCCACTGGATTGTAATCAGGGGTGAAACATTGCATCCCAAGTGTCTAGTGATTACACTGTAGCTACTGTAATCACTGTTCTTTGAGATTAAGTGCATGTGGCTTGCGATGGGGGTGGAAAGGTACACTCTGCTTTGTCTGTGAAACCGGGGGGGGGGGGGGGGGAGTGCAGGCTGTTTTTTCAACAGTGCAACAGAGTGTGTGTGTTTTTTCAACAGTGCAATAGAGTGTGTGTGTGTGCGCGCGATTTATAGCCAGCTAAAAATAATGTTTTTTTATTATTATTATTATTATTATTATTATTATAGCAGGTGAGTCAGTCAGCCTTATTTAAACATTTTAAGGCAGAATATTTATGTCTCTCCCCTTGATTAAGGTGTAGGCTATGGGAGTTATTTATTTTGTTTATAATAAAACATATTTATACACACACACACTGGCACACACAGGCATATAACATCAGGCTATATATATATGTAGGCCTATAATTATGATGAGTGTTTTACTAAAGTGTAGTGTACAAATATTGGCTTGACACACAGCAGAGTCTCAATGCGAACACGTTTATTGTAAGTTTTACAATATAATCAGTGATATTGTTTTATGAAAAGCAAATTAACAACTTTAAAAAACACAACTTTTGTGGTCCAAAACTCGTGGATAGTCTGCATCAAGGCGTCCTTTGTCTTCGGGCTTCACCCAGTTCAGACCCTCTCCAGCAATACACAGGCGAGCCGCCGTGTGCTTCGGGTCATTGGCTGGGTTTCCCAAAAGCTTCTTTGCGCTAAGAAGCTAATTCAACCCTTCTTAAGGCCCCCTTAAGAAGCAAACGCGTTTCCCAATTGCTTCTTTACGAAGGCATGCGTTTCCCAAAAGCTTCTTAGCGCTAAGAAGCTTCTTTGACCCTTCTTAAGGCTCCCGTAAGAAGCCAACGAAGCCAACGCGTTTCCCGATTGCTTCTTAGCCTAAAATTATCTTCCAATTATCCTCCGTTAAGAAGGCTGCGTTTCCCAAAAGCTTCTTAGCGCTAAGATGATCTTTCGTTAAGAAGGTTTTGTAAGAAGGGTCTGGAGCCTTCTTAACACCTTCTTAATGACAAAACACTGGCAGATCCAGCCGCATCAGGCAAAAGGAGATACTTGTGTCCACTGTTCCTCTTGTGTTTTTCCCTTTTTCCTTTCTTTCATGCACCCTTTAGTGTTTAAAATTGGGGAACACTTGAAAATCTCCCCTGTATGTATGGTTACTTGTGTTTTAAATGTTTTACCGTAGGCTATATTTCTCTAATCAGAATGGATTCCTTTTATAATGTTGTGGATTTATATAGCACCTTGAAAAACACAGATCGAAACCTGAAACCTGTGCAATCAAAGTCCATTGTCTCACATTTTTGCACGTGCCCCGCCCGTGACTGCCCACTGGATTGTAATCAGGGGTGAAACATTGCATCCCAAGTGTCTAGTGATTACACTGTAGCTACTGTAATCACTGTTCTTTGAGATTAAGTGCATGTGGCTTGCGATGGGGGTGGAAAGGTACACTCTGCTTTGTCTGTGAAACCGGGGGGGGGGGGGGGGGAGTGCAGGCTGTTTTTTCAACAGTGCAACAGAGTGTGTGTGTGTGCGCGCGATTTATAGCCAGCTAAAAAGAATGTTTTTTATTATTATTATTATTATAGCAGGTGAGTCAGTCAGCCTTATTTAAACATTTTAAGGCAGAATATTTATGTCTCTCCCCTTGATTAAGGTGTAGGCTATGGGAGTTATTTATTTTGTTTATAATAAAACATATTTATACACACACACACTGGCACACACAGGCATATAACATCAGGCTATATATATATGTAGGCCTATAATTATGATGAGTGTTTTACTAAAGTGTAGTGTACAAATATTGGCTTGACACACAGTCTCAATGCGAACACGTTTATTGTAAGTTTTACAATATAATCAGTGATATTGTTTTATGAAAAGCAAATTAACAACTTTAAAAAACACAACTTTTGTGGTCCAAAACTGTTTATAATAAAACAGGTACACTCTGCTTTGTCTGTGAAACCGGGGGGGGGGGGGGGAGTGCAGGCTTGGAGTGCAGGCGTCCTTTGTCTTCGGCTTCACCCAGTTCAGACCCTTTCCAGCAATACACAGGCGAGCCGCCGTGTGCTTCGGGTCATTATCTGTTGGAAAGTCAACAAAATACTTTAGTATAGGCTACTATAGATTCAATAACTAATTTATTGATATATCTACAGGTATACATGTAGTGTTTTTACCTTACCTATCTTCCTGTTGCTTCCCCGCCGAGTTCAACCACCAAGGGCAGAACTGTGTCGAGGTGGTCGATGTATCGGTTGCAGGTTTCTCGCGTGAGTTTTGTGGTCCAAAACTCGTGGATAGCCTGCATCAAGGCGTCCTTTGTCTTCGGCTTGCACTTCCGTCGAATGTAGACCTTCATTTCATGCCACACCAACTCAATGGGGTTTAAATCGGGCGACCTATGATATCAATGACAGTCAACAAATTAATAACAATAATAACATAAATAAAAAAAATAAAAAAATAAAACAATAATAATAATAAAACTCACTCAAAAAATAAAACAATAATAATAATAAAACTCACTCTGCTGGTGTCTTCACCCAGTTCAGACCCTGTTCAGCAATACACAGGCGAGCCGCCGTGTGCTTCGGGTCATTATCTGTTGGAAAGTCACCAAAATACTTTAGTACAGGCTACTATAGATTCAATAACTAATTTATTGATATATCTACAGGTACAGTATACATGTATTTTTACCTTGAAAGAAGCGATGTCCCGTCACAGAAAATCTACGTTTCACATAGGGTGCAGCCAGTTTTCGAATAATCTCTTCTTCATAGAAGATCCGATCCATAATCCCTATAATACACAGTTAATTTAGAACATTAGATGTGATCATGCAACATGTGACATGCATTGACATTGTGCCATATTTGCAGGCATATATTTGCAAGCACCTACCTTCAAAAATCAGCAGTGGCCCAGGTCCTTGACGACTGATGCCACCCCAAACATGCAGTTTCAACGGATGTTTCGGAGCAGGCTTGGGGATCAAAAGACCTGGCTTATTGTAGCATCTCTTGGCGTATGATTCCATAGCCACCGTGCTTTCATCTGTAAAGATGACGTCATCAAACTTTTCCCCAGAGTCGATCCAGGCTTGGGCTTGTTGCACGCGCAGAAGTTTGTTTGCCTCTCGTATCATTGGGACAAGTCTGAAACAGGAAGACATTAATAATAATATAATTATTGTAATAATTATTATATTATAATATATATAATTTTGATAATAATATTACCTTACTAATAATAATTTCTTAATAGCCTATGCTAATATGCTTACCGAACTTCGCCATGTTTCCATTTCAATGTCTTCATAGCCGTCTTTATCGATGTGGTACCAATACGCACATTGTGAGTATTGGCAAGCTCACTTTGGATCTCCGTCGGATTACGCTCTCCTTTGTTGTCGACCAGGATTTTGTCGATGGCATCATGAACTGAGCTGAAATTAAAGAAAAGTCATTTAATGGTTTACATCAATGAAACGTGTGGTCAATTTCTTTCTTTTGTTATATATTTGCAATTTCAGTGGGCTACAATCAAAAGCAAACCTTTTAAGTTTGTAGGGTGTGCGGCTCTGTTTAAAAGCTGGCGGTTTCCTGCAGTGTCGTCGGATAGTGTCGAGTGTGGCCTGAACACCAGCATATTGCAGATAGCTGGCTATTTCCCTAGTGCTGCAGCCCTTACGTGCCATCTGTCTGATCGATTCACTGGTGTGTTGCTTCAGTTTCCCCATGATGTGAGAGTCAGAACAATATCCTACTGTTAAACACTATTCTATAAACATTCTTTGCGGACCTGCATGAGGTGAGAGGATGCTCGGTTAACCACGCCTCCGGTTAACCACGCCTCCTTGTAGGGGCATAAATAGCACAGGTTGACGGCCAATCCCATTAATGATGGAGACCACCGACTTCTACAGACAACGCCGAGCCGTGCTTCGCCCATCGCGCAATGCCTCCCTAACCCCTCAGAACAAGAAGAAGCGTGCAGCTCGAGGCTTGGAGAACAGACCTCCTTCAGCCAAGCGAGCTCCCCCCGCTCCTCCAGCCAAGCCAGCACCACCACCACCACCACCACCAGCCAAGCGAGCACCACCTTCGAAAAAACGCATGGTGCCGAAAAAAGCGGTATGTACAAGTTATATAGCCTACAGTATATAGACGGTTTTCATATTATTATATTATAGAAATATTATATATATATTATAGAAAATGGATCTTATCACGTCTCTCTCTAGTGCCTTCTCCGCTGCGTACGCAGCCACTGGAATGTTAAATCTTAAAATTAATTTCGTGGCTTTTCTGTTCCATATTGTAGGGTGCCGCTCTCATGGCTATCTCAGAACTGGCCTATACTGTACCGCCGGCAGCAGCAGCAGGAGGTGACGGTGACGGCGACGCGTCGACACTGAGACGGAGAACTGAGGAGCTGAGGACGGCTAGACAAAGGGCCGCTGCGCAGTTAGCCGAAGCCACTGCTACTCACAATGCAGAGATGGAGAGCATGCGAGAAGCCACGCAGAAGCAGGTCGATGCTCTGATGCAGCAGAACAGGGCCGCCGAGATGAAGGCGGAAGCGAACAGCAATGCGCGGCTGCACAGGCTGACTGAGGAGATGAGCCAGATGAGGAGAAGCTTCGATGGAGAGATGAGCCAGATGAGGAGAAACTTCGATGCGCTGCGCGAGGAGAACGCGTCTCTTCGGTCGGGGGACCGACAGACCCCAGACACACCTGCTCCCGCTAGGGCGGCATCTACACCAGCTCTACCCCCCGCCAGGTCAGCTGCTCCCGCTAGGGCGGCATCTACACCAGCTCTACCCCCCGCCAGGTCAGCATCAGCCAGCCTCCCTCAGCAGTCTCTCCTGGGCCTTCACAGGCAACACGCAGAGCTGCGAGCTGTCCCTGCGTTGACGCCACGGCACGAGGAATTCCTCCGCACGAAAAGTCAAGGACGCGTCGACAGATATGGGGCTTTGCTGTTCCGTTTGGTCATCACAGAGGAACAATATCGGGCCTGGGGTATGACGACCAATTGGGATGGCTCCAGAGGAAAATGGGCGCTTCCGGAGAACCTGCGACGCTTCATTATAGACACCACGGCTGAGCAGTATCCCACCATGACTCTTGCCGACGAGAAGTCTGTGATAAACCGCATTAATGAACTGTTGCGAACACCACGGCAATTCAGCTCATTTTATTTGTTCCCCCTCTAGACTAGCAGTATGAGTATGGCTGAGAACTGAAACATTTCTTGTTGTTTTTTCACTTCACAGCATTTTTTTTAGCCTTTTTTGTAGGACATATTTTGACTTTTTTGACTTGACGTGTTATTACAATTTATACACTGCAATTTCATTATTTTCAACATTTTCTTAAAATAAACGTGTTTGCATTTAGACTCTGTGTGTGTGTGCTTCTTGTAGCCTACTGTATTCTGTGTCTTTTCACAAGGCCCTATTGTGGCTATCATTGAAAATGTTTTAATCACATGAATAAACAAACGTCTTCAGTCAGATTTTTATTAGTATTATAGTATTTTAGATGAGGTTAGTGGGGAAAATTATAACAGCTATATGCAATGAAGAAACTCTGTTATATGCATCAATAATCTCCTTTATTAGGCCTATTTAGTATTATACTATAGTCTCTTATTACTATATTTAGTAGCCTAAATAAAAATGAAATAAATAGTCTACTCTATATAGGCTACAAAACACAAGTTATCCGAGTTTTAAAACTAAATTAAACTAGGCCAAGGCACATTGGGAAAACCTTCATCATTTCTCACACACAAAATAAAAAATAAAGTAGCCTGGTAAAAATTTACCAGTAGATATTGCTGTGTAAAATAAATAGACTACAAAACGAATTATGCAATTATCTTAAATAAACGAATTAAGCATGTATCGAACTTCAGTCAGGCCTAATCGCCTGTAGTATTTCGGGCGGCCGTGCTGCTGCTCCCCGGCACGCTGGTGTGCCTGGGCCATTAAATCTTCTCCTTAAGGTTAAACCTTTTAAGGAAAACATAAGCACAAGATTTAAGGGTGTTTTGTGCAGCCGATTCAATTTTAAGGACACCTTAACTCTGACTCTGACACGCTTATTGATCCGTCTACCACTGTATGCTCTTCATCATTGTGGCTGCAGGCCTGCCACTAAAAGACGTGACATTAAAACATCACAGGACGCCATCTGCACAGCTTACCGGCATTATGCGGTTCCAAAGAAAGCAACACTCAATACCCGAGCAGCTATTGAACGCCGCGCGGGAAAGAAGAATGACAAAATGGAAATGGTATTGTGTGTATGGTTGACCACGGTCGTCCTGTGATTTCCAGCGCCAGCGCTGATGTGGTGTGGCCAGTGTGGGTTTAGAGGGCAGACCAGAGCAACAGTAGGCTGCTTGGGATCTGTTTCCCTCTCTAAGCCAACAGGATGTCTTTAATGAACCACAGTGTGTTTGAACTGTCGCATCTCACCAGAGAGCAGTCCAGCCCTCATCGCTGGCGTGCTCGACATGAAAAGGAATGCGCAGAGCGAAATAAGAAACATACTAAAAACTGAAAATGTATCAAATCCAGGAAACGTTGTCTCGCACACAAAGACCACAAATCAAATGTTGACCATAATGGAGGGGAATGTATTGTAGAGGTTTTGTGTGACTGGTGTAGCCTAAATAAAAATGAAATAAATAGTCTACTCTATATAGGCTACAAAACACAAGTTATCCGAGTTTTAAAACTAAATTAAACTAGGCCAAGGCACATTGGGAAAACCTTCATCATTTCTCACACACAAAATAAAAAATAAAGTAGCCTGGTAAAAATTTACCAGTAGATATTGCTGTGTAAAATAAATAGACTACAAAACGAATTATGCAATTATCTTAAATAAACGAATTAAGCATGTATCGAACTTCAGTCAGGCCTAATCGCCTGTAGTATTTCGGGCGGCCGTGCTGCTGCTCCCCGGCACGCTGGTGTGCCTGGGCCATTAAATCTTCTCCTTAAGGTTAAACCTTTTAAGGAAAACATAAGCACAAGATTTAAGGGTGTTTTGTGCAGCCGATTCAATTTTAAGGACACCTTAACTCTGACTCTGACACGCTTATTGATCCGTCTACCACTGTATGCTCTTCATCATTGTGGCTGCAGGCCTGCCACTAAAAGACGTGACATTAAAACATCACAGGACGCCATCTGCACAGCTTACCGGCATTATGCGGTTCCAAAGAAAGCAACACTCAATACCCGAGCAGCTATTGAACGCCGCGCGGGAAAGAAGAATGACAAAATGGAAATGGTATTGTGTGTATGGTTGACCACGGTCGTCCTGTGATTTCCAGCGCCAGCGCTGATGTGGTGTGGCCAGTGTGGGTTTAGAGGGCAGACCAGAGCAACAGTAGGCTGCTTGGGATCTGTTTCCCTCTCTAAGCCAACAGGATGTCTTTAATGAACCACAGTGTGTTTGAACTGTCGCATCTCACCAGAGAGCAGTCCAGCCCTCATCGCTGGCGTGCTCGACATGAAAAGGAATGCGCAGAGCGAAATAAGAAACATACTAAAAACTGAAAATGTATCAAATCCAGGAAACGTTGTCTCGCACACAAAGACCACAAATCAAATGTTGACCATAATGGAGGGGAATGTATTGTAGAGGTTTTGTGTGACTGGTGTAGCCTAAATAAAAATGAAATAAATAGTCTACTCTATATAGGCTACAAAACACAAGTTATCCGAGTTTTAAAACTAAATTAAACTAGGCCAAGGCACATTGGGAAAACCTTCATCATTTCTCACACACAAAATAAAAAATAAAGTAGCCTGGTAAAAATTTACCAGTAGATATTGCTGTGTAAAATAAATAGACTACAAAACGAATTATGCAATTATCTTAAATAAACGAATTAAGCATGTATCGAACTTCAGTCAGGCCTAATCGCCTGTAGTATTTCGGGCGGC
Organism: Poromitra crassiceps; assembly: GCF_964638095.1. Taxonomy (NCBI): domain Eukaryota; kingdom Metazoa; phylum Chordata; class Actinopteri; order Beryciformes; family Melamphaidae; genus Poromitra; species Poromitra crassiceps. Next base: position 34,281,110 of record NC_139633.1, on the reverse strand, counting down.
CGTGCTGCTGCTCCCCGGCACGCTGGTGTGCCTGGGCCATTAAATCTTCTCCTTAAGGTTAAACCTTTTAAGGAAAACATAAGCACAAGATTTAAGGGTGTTTTGTGCAGCCGATTCAATTTTAAGGACACCTTAACTCTGACTCTAAGGGAAATCCGTCATAAGATTTAATCGAATCACACACGCATGCACGCACGCGCGCACACACACACACACACACACACTGACACACACACACAGTAGCATAACATTAAATTATCTCTGCTATGAAGAAAAACTCTGTTATATGCATCAATAAAAGGCCTAAATAGCCTAAATAAAAATGAAATAAATAGTCTACTCTATATAGTTTTTAGTTATTTAGTTTTAAAACTAAATTAAACTAGGCCAAGGCGCAAGGACTAATCCTATGGGTCTAATGCGCAATAGCACATATTTGTAGCATAAAATTAAATGATCTCTGTCAATTTAAAATAAAGTGCAATTTAAAATAAATAAAAATAAATAACAGTCTTTCTTTACAGACTGCTACGCCTAGTTTTGCGTTCACCTTCAGGAATACAAGCTGCCCGCGTATGTTTCTTATTCCGTTCTACATTAACCAGTAATTCTGCCCGTTTTATGCCAGATATTAAATTCAAAACATACGTTGTTGGTCAGGATCTATTCTGTATGAAACGTTAACGTTGCTTTGTGCCTTTCTATATTGCTGGTATGTTTGTGAATGCATTCGCAGCGGTGCCGGGCCGGAAAGCCAAACAGCACCGCAACGACTTCATAAAATTTAATCAACCCCCCCCTCCTAATAATAGCCATATAAGACAAATAAAAATGTTACTATAATAAACATAGGAATAAAACAAACAAGGTGTTTCCGTACAAGAACAAAAACAGAGCAAAAACACAACCCTATCGAACTTCAGTCAGGCCTAATCGCCTGTAGTATTTCTCTCAGTCGGGATGCTCTCAAGGATGCTCACAGATGACACCTGGTGGTCAACGGTGCAACTACACCTCGATTAGTTTTAATGCCGCCGCGCGTCATTACACAGCTTGCGGTAAGGCACGCTTATTGATCCGTCTACCACTGTAGCGAGTCGCTATGGTGACGGCCTCGAGTCCAACAGGTGTCAGGGGGAGGGTGGATGGTGGAGGAGCGCAGTTGCATTCGTAGATATCAGGAGAGGAATTTCGGCTGCGTCCTTGGCAGCTCCGAGTTCAGATTAGGATGAAAATGTTTTGGTTGCCTGAATTCCTATCAGGTCACACAGACCAAACAGAACAGGTCTTATGTCTTAAGTCTCTGTCTTAAGTCTCTGGAATCCCAACATAAGTTCATTCCTTATGCAGATCAGTGGAAATTTCCGTGATATAATCCAGGTATAATCCATTTTTCACAGTTCAAATTCACTGACCGCCCATCTCAATTTTCATGACGTCACAGCCTTGGGTCAATCGCTGCTGTCTTCCCGTACCCCGGCGCGAAAATCCGTCTGGGCAGAGGGTGGGGGCTCCCCGGACCTCGCTTTCCTCAAAGTTTAGTTGAATTGCGTTGAGAGACCAGTAAATCCAATAAATTCATGTTTGTCATTTCGTATAGACAAATGCAAGTTTGCTCCGGCAGCGTGGTGAGCAGGCAGAGGGAAAAAGGTGCAGGCAGGCAGGAGAGGGAGGATTTGCGACCGCCCAGGTTCAGAGGCAAGAGAGAAAGAGGTTCAAAGTGCTTCACATATGAACCAAGTAACATTATAAAAACAACATAATACAATACAAAGATAAAAGCAACAAGGAATAAAGAAAACAAGCAAAAAAGAAACAAAACAGGAGAGATAAATCTATAATGGGAGTTTGGGGAGCATCTGGAGCGTTCAACCTTGTTGACAATAAGGTAAGTACTGTAATAAGGTAGGTACAGTAAGCTAAGTACATGACCGAATCCTTTACAGGTATATTACAGATGTCAGATTGAAATTCTTTACAGCCATTAGTTCACATTTGAAGTTGAGAGAAAGCCCAGAAGCTTTGGAGAACACAGTGATAACATTGAGAGCACAGTGAATGTGGGAAGCATCCTTTAGGAAGAGGGTCGTATCATCCTCTAGCTCAGTGCTGACCAATTTGCTCTGTTTGTTTTGGCCCGCCACAGATTTTGGACCCCCCCCCCCCCCATTTTTTTTTATCCAGAATGCAACTCGGGCAAGTTATCAGATATCTGCACTGATTGCAAAGGGTGGACGAGCTTTTTCATGTGGTGACTTTGTGAAACAGTGTCTGAATGTGGCTGCGGATACTGTGTTCACTCCTGAGATTGCATCCCTGCAAATTGTCATGGCAAATTGTTTACAAAAGATACTTTTCAAAGTACCTTGAGGATTTTTCAAGTTGTGAATTAAGTCAAATTTCTCTCTTGATTACAAAGGTGGAAAATACAACTGTTTTTAACTGGGTGTTTACTGATTAAACGTTTAAGCTCCCCACAAATGCAGATGTTTTTTTAAATATATATAACCAATTGCAAATTATTACAATTACCAAACAGATAAAAAGTAGATCATTATATTGAAATGTTATTTTAGAATGTTAATTTTCTATAAAACACAATACATTTTAATGTAATTCCACAATGTTTATTTTTGGCCCTCGGCCCTCCACCCAGATTGAGTTTTGGCCCTTCATGGGAAAGAATTTGGGCACCCCTAGCTGCTAATTACAGTTTCTCTATCAGTGATTGTGAGGCCTTTCAGTCTGCTGTTCTTAATGTGACAAGATAAAAGTTCAGTGGCCAGAAGAAAGAGGTCACAAGACATTGAGCCACCTTGCCAGACCCCGCGCTTTACGTCAAATCCAGGGGAAGTTCCGGATGACAATTAAATTACTGTTTTTATATCATGTTCCGATGCTTCTGCAAAATAAATCACCAAAACCAAGTTTTTCTAAAGAAAGACAAATGAAGTTGTGCTCGATGGTATCAAAGGCTTTGTAAAAATCAAGGAAAATAATAACGCTCTCATCTTGAACCATGTCAGAGTAATCTAATAAGTCAAGTATCAAACACAGATTATTTGAAATATGGCTATTCTTTAAAAACCCAGGCTGAGCTTCATCTACAACATAGGTTATGTTTTTTTCAGATGGCTTGCAAGAAATGAAGCTAGTAATTTATAATGATTATTCAGGGCAGCAATGATCAATCAGTGAGTGATCTTGGTTTGCTATGAGAGGAATCAGGCCTCGGGATAGAGTAGGCGCCAGAGATTCATTCATAATACTTCTGCTGAACATCATTAGAGGAAAAGGGGCCAGCTGTTGTGGAAATGATCAGCTGGAGCTTCACAGCTGGTTCAAAACCAGGTACAACAGCAGGCCTGTACCAGCTACTGTGCTGCTGCACCATAGTACATGTTGAAACCTGCTCACACACTCATAGGAATAGAACATAGAGTCTGGAGAAGAAGATGAAGACAGAGCAGACAGTGAGGATGAGGTTGATGATTGTGACGGTAAAGAAGGCAGATGATTGCACAACTCTCCCACGTTGCACCCGGAGAAAATGACTTGACAGAGTTAATATTGTATTGGTGTATGTCATTGTTATACCCGGCCTAGGGGACACCAAACATAACATAAAAAAGTGACTCCCCCCTTTCCCCTCTCCCAAAGATGACCATGCCACAGAGGTTTGCAGTCCACATCAATGTTTTAATGAAGAAATGACAGTAGAGAGCATCAGGGTGAGCATACCCAAAATAATAAACACAATCTATTTTAAAGGCCTAATCTTACCTGCAAACAAACCCCCCCCAAACAAACAACAGGCACCTTACCTGATGAACTAATAGTAAACACAGGAGAAAACAACTAAAGAAAAATCAGGGCTTCTCACCCCTACATACAGTCATAAGGACTGCTTTTAAGATCAAAGGTGAGCAAGGTTACAATGACCCATTTACCAGCTAGGCTAACAAAGGAGTGGCTAAGCTAGCTGTTGGTGTGGCACAGGCTGGTTGGGAGCAGGAAAGGAGAGAGTGAGGAGGCCTCGGCACAGCCCTCTTTTTAAAGCCGGCCCGCATCAGTCTCCAACCAATCACCAGCCGCACCTGCAGTAAGAACTCAAGAGTACACTGTGGAGAGCTCCACACCAGGCAGGGAGGGAGAACACAGCACATCAGGATACAAAATACACATATGATCCCCTGGGTCATAATGATTTGATGTATTGTCTGTTTTTATACTGGACCTTGTGTCTGTTAACTCATTGAATGCCAATGACGACAGCTGTCGTCAATTCAAATACTGACGTAGAGTGCCAATGACGACGGTTGTCGTCAATTGCGTTTTTTGACGGTGGGACGTGGATCAATCCCTGATACATCTCTGGTACAACTATTGTAGCTATTGGAGGTCTATAACCTATTTTACAGAACCCTTAGGTGGCGACAGTGCTCTCCACATAACAGAAAGGCAAGGAAAAAACAAAGAAGAAGTCGTTATGGAAACGGAAATCGCATCGCATCCGTATGCATCGATATGCTGAAGCACGTTACTGCAGCTGTGCCTGCAGCAGCCAATCTGCTCCCACAATTGAGCCGCTCTGTGTCGGTTGCGACAGCACATCCGCACATCCACACCGTGGAGTTATTATTCTCAACTGGAAGCATCGTTGCCGGTGACAAACACACGCGGAACGCTGTAAAAAAGCTGCACCCTTCACTGTGCGCACAGCAAACTCAGCAGAGAGCCACCACAGACAGGAGGAGGAGTGTGCAGTTGAGGCGAGGCGGGGCGGGGCGGGGCGGGGCGGGGCGGGGGGGGGGGGGGGCACGCAGAGCAGCACGCAACACCCAGACAGACCCAGGCAGCAGGACAGGATTGACAAACGCAAGCCAGAATATCCGATGCCCACCAGCAGCAAATCAAGACCAGCAAGAAGCTGCAACCAGCAGCGCACGCAGGGGCCAGCGCTGCTGGTTGTAGCTAAAAATATTATTCTGCCAAACAAAATTCCCTGGCCTAAACTGTTTTATTGAAGGAAATTATTTTTGAGGTGTGACTACATTAGAAAAGATTAGCTTCAGAGTCAGTGTGTGCTTGAAATGTTTAATTTCACAAAAGGCCAATTATCTCAGCTTCTAGAAAAAAATTGTTGTTTTTGGATGAATCAAGCTATCTTCTCCGGCTCATAACTAAAGAACGGAAAATGGGATCAATAAACTTTTTTTTGCAGATGATAGAATAGAGTCTCATCGTTCTTTGTGCGTGTTCAGTGTTTACATAGTAATATCACACAATATTCTGTGGGCCTCGAGAAATCACTGAAAACGCTCTGAAACTCTGGCACTGGGAGCGTCCGTTCTCCAAAAGTGGCTGGCACTCAATGAGTTAATAAAAGTGATGATGATGATGAATAACTTGTGGAGACTTTTCTTCTCTTTAGCCTCACAGCTTATTTATTTAGCAGTGCTGTTAACACCTCGTTCTGCTCGGCTCGACTGACAGGAACACACTGAACACAAGCAAGGGGGGCACACCTCTCAGACTGATGATGCAAGCATGCATCCTCCCCTATCGCTTTAGCGCCTCACAGTGGCTCATTCACAATACTGCACCCAGAGTGAACTTATGTACAGGACAGTTACAGCATGACACAATGTGTATACGAGGGATCACCCGAGCAGCATTTTGGTAAACAAACCTCGTCACTGGGTGGCACCGGCAATGGAACCCTATGGAGCCTGAGTTTTGAGTGTCTGACTCTAGCCGGCTGACCCTGTTTACATTTTAAAAACTGCCACAGCTCACACAACTTTAACACGACATGCATATATTATACATCAAACTCTTGAGCTAATTCTGCTCTCACTCAGAATGACAAAATATAAGCGATGTGATGTATAGTTTTTGAGATATTAACGTTTGTTTGGCACAACTCATACTAGTTAACTGTGGCGGGGTTCTGCAATACTGGGTGTCAGTGACGTCACACTGATTGGTCCTATAGCAACTGAGGTCACACATGTAAACATTGACTCGTAACAATGATGATGAAGATGTTTGTAACAGTGCAGATTAGAAGAACAAGGTGCTCTTGCTTGATGAAAGCTTTCCAGTGTTGTTTTCTGCTCTGATCATTTAGTATACTTGTCTTTAAAACAAGTTCCAGGACTCCTGTTTTCTACCTGTTCTACCTACATTTTCACTAATATACTCCCCTTTCTCTTTTTTTGAGCATATTATTTAGCAATAGACATATTAATCTAGTTGGATGCCTTTGTTACCTCCAATGGTTTGTGAATTAAAATAAAATTATTTCAGTTATTTCAAATAAATGATTTATCTGTCCAATCCAATCGATTCAGCGTCCTCTAAAACGTCTTTTGGCTGAAACATCATCATCGGCCCCACCGGGAGTTCAGATGTGGCCACTTCTGGCTTAAACAGCCATTTTGAATTTTGACAATGCCAGAAATGGATTCAGCATCCTCAATAACCGCCCAAACCACTCCAATATTCTCCAAATCAGCCAAGCAGTTGCTGAAATATTGTCCATATAGTTGATTATGCTAATTAATGCTAATTATGCATATTTCTCAACATATGCAAGTTTAGCATCCAGCTTTTCTTATATGATGGGGACCCATACTGTACATTTCTAACATAAGGTTTTGGGTACTCAACATTTCCTGGTTCACAACATGGGCTCTGTAGGCTGTCAAGTAGACTAAAGTCAATCATCTGCTGAAAGTGGAACGTTTCTCTGAGCTCACTGAAAAGGCCGTTTTCAACCAGCATGATTCATGACATCACTGGAGCCAATCCCTGTCCAGTATTCAGCAGTTAAAGCCATTGTTTGTATGCTGTGATTGGCTAGTTATGTTCTAGATAACCCTGATTGGTTGCTTTGGAATTTTTAATGAGGGAAAAGGAGGCAAAGTCATTTCACCTTTTTTTGTGGAGAAAACCATCAGACACAAATTATTGTTCAAAGTGGAGTATTTGATATACATCTTAAACATGACATTAGGGCGTCCTTAATGTCTCTGAGTGTAACTTAAAACCCATGCTGAGCTCTCAGTTCTGTCTGGGCCGTGTAGGCCAGCATACTTTTTGCTGAAAAGAAGAAGTGAAGCTAGTGCCATAAGCAGTGCAGCGTTTCAACCTTTTTGGCCCGGGACAACGCACGTCACTGGCTGCATATGCAGAGTGGTGAACACTTCAACTAAAGAATGATTTCCTCTTTTCAGGTTGTTTCATGTAATTATCAGAGAGGCAGAAAACTATGCAATATTTTACAAAAACATCTGAAAAAAAAAAAAAATGTGTCTCAAATAAATTTGCTATTTTCCTATCCTATTAATAATCTAACGACTTCCCAAATGATCTTGTGACCTCCTGTGGGGTCCCAACCCGCACGTTGAGAACCACTGCCGTAAACAGTACATATAAAGTAAAGGAATGTTATTGACTTTAAAAATCCATACAGTAAGTTAGGCCTCCAGCTGTTTCAAACACAGTGGTCTCATGTAGAGTGAGATGCTGCCATCTCTCCACAGACAGAGATGCCGGCATCTCTCTATACAGAGAGACATGCATCAAGTATCACTGCTGCATCTCATTGGCTCATTTTTGGCAGTTGGTAAGTAAAAAATAATAAAACTACAGTAGTTTGAAACATTTTTTCCATTGTTCTCAGGTGGGACAAGATACCACCCTATGAGGGTGGTATCGTCCGCGAACTTCAGGAGCTTGACGGACTGGTGACTGGAGGTGCAGCTGTTGGTGTACAGACCAAAGAAGTAGGGAGAGAGGACACCGCCCTGGGAAGCACCGGTGCTGATGGAGCGAAAGTCAGTTATCTCAACTAATCAATGTCAACTAATCAATACTGTATTCTAATAGATAAAGGAGTGAGGATAATAAAATACTTACTTTTAGCTATGCATTGTTCTAAGCAGACCAGATGGCATCCAGCAGATGATAGAAGGCTCATCCATAAGAGACTTGAGACTTGACTTGCAAAGAATGACTTGTATGCATCTCTCACCTTTAGTTACATTTGAACAAATCACCCTCTGTTATTGACAACATGTTTATTACAAAATAGTACAAGCTTTGGCAATAAATAACAGTTTCACAATGTGCTGATAGCGTCACTATAAAATCTAATATCCTGCATCTGTGTTGGTCCCAGTCCAAAGCCTTTCTATGACCTGCTTCAATGTAGTAAAATAACCTGCTTTCTAGTTTGCTGAGAGCTGTAGGAGGTGTCAGATGGACTCAAAGTTTGGCCAGCCGCTGTAGCATTTTGAAGCATCAATATATCATTGTTAACTGTGATGGTGGAGACGATTGTTCTCACACCAGTAGTAAAGTTCTAGTGTTTCTGAACATTAAGACTACATTTCCCATAAGCCCCGTTGTTTTCTAAATGTCTGAATATGAATGTTGCAGTGATTTATTGTAGCCTGGGAACCTGACGAATCTGCGAGCTCATGTTTAACCGTCGGGCCAATCACAACCGTTTATCAAATATATTGTTACGTTGATACGTTGACTGACAGAGGAGAGCCAGAGATGGTTGGAAGCGTGTGAGCTATGTCACACGTTTTGTTGCTCTGATTGGTTGTAGGTCTATCCAATTGTGTTTGATTGCATTTTGGTCTAGGCCTGGAAATCAAAATTGAACCGAGAATTTCCAGACTCATTCGCATTTGCGAATTGGCCTGGCGATGTCAGGCTAGATTTATTGATGTCAAAATGTTAGAATATGTCTACAGTTAATTTAACATTGAGTCAAATGTTACTTTAACATAATGAACTCCAATCAAAATGTACCATGTACTGAGTGATGTTGCGTGTGTTCATCCCCACCCTGTTACCGCGCCACCCTGAGGAGGTCAAAGGTCAACTCTGTGACATCAAAGGCGAGGTGCTGATGGGCGGGCTCGAGGAAGACCTGCGGGGTTCCTGATTGGCTGGAGGCTTGCTGGGCGTGTTTGAGGGCATCCAGTGTGCTAGATGACTCTGGCCCGCTGCTCCTCGGAGGGCGGGTCCGCCCAGCGGGGGCACGGCAGCGAGGGGCAGTGGAGAAGGTAGTAGACTGATGACATGTAGGTCTTAATGAACTCCTGTTTCACATGGAGAAAGTCTCTCTGCAAACAAACAATAATAATAATACAAATTAATGGATTAAGTTTACAGTATTAACTGTTATTAAACACAGGGAGGAAGGAACGGTTCATACACAAAGTCAGTACTCTGCAATAACTGTATGTACTGTATACACACGCACATGGTAACACTTGCAATAATAGTACATTAATTAAGGGTTAGTTAATGATTAATAAGCATTAGCGAACCCATAATTAACCATTATTAAACATTAACTAAACATTAATGAAAGTGTTACCCAGAAAGGATTGATCAGAATGGAATTATGTTAACATTTTGGTAGAGAAAAGCCAGCAGGTCAGAAGACACACATGGACAGGCAGCATTACAGCACTATCTACAGGGTAGTATAGGTATTACACGCGTAGGTGCACAAACACACACACACACACACACACACACACACACACACACACACACACACACACACACACACACACACAGACAGAGTCTGACCTCCTGTGCTCTGCTCATGTTGCTCTCAGCATCCAGCCAGGCGCTCTGAGGGAAAACACCGGTCAGTCAAACAATAAAACTCCACATCAGCCAGAGTACCAAAAGTCAATCAATATAACCAGTCAACAAGTCAGCCAATCAGTGAGCCAGTCATAACCAGTCAACAAGCTGAACTGTGTATGGATATATAGAGTATGGATATCAGATTTTCAAAAGGTTTTCCTCATCGAGTCTGGAATCACACCTGTTTCAAGGATTATGAAACAAGTCAACGTTACGTTATTATGTGGAGTGCTGTGCTGAACAGTGCTGCTGGACACTACAGGGAGGGGCAAGTTAACACCGGCCGTCGCTGTTCCTTGTTGTTCTGTAGAACAACAAGGAGAGAGAAGAGAGGGCATAGAGAGAGAGAGAGAGGGCAGAGAGAGAGAGAGCAGAGAGAGAGAGAGAGGGCATAGAGAGAGAGAGAGAGAGCAGAGAGAGAGAGAGAGGGCAGAGAGAGAGAGAGAGCGAGAGGGCAGAGAGAGAGAGCAAGAGAGAGAGAGAGAGAGAGAGCAGAGAGAAAGGGCAGAGAGAGCAGAGAGAAAGGGCAGAGAGAGAGCAGAGAGGGCAGAGAGAGAGAGCAGAGAGAGAGAGAGAGAGCAGAGAGAGAGAGAGAGAGAGAGAGAGAGAGCAGAGAGAGAGAGAGAGAGAGAGAGAGAGAGCAGAGAGAGAGAGAGAGAGAGAGAGAGAGAGAGAGAGAGAGAGAGAATAACAGCATCAGCAAAGCAGCACTGTTCCTGGAGTCGCTAGAAGAAATGTGCAGGTTTTGTGTTGGTTTATTTTTGTTGTTGTTGTTTTTGGAGTTTGTTTACCTGCTTTGTTGATGGTTTTGTTTGGCGTTTGTTTACCTGCACTCTGCATGGTGGGCCTGTCCATCAGCAGTGTGTCAGCCAGCAGCTGTCTGTGCAGAGCCAGCAGGTGGACGCAGCTCAGACAGTGCAGCAGAGAGTCTGGGAGGACACTGACAGGGGACACATCAGAATCAGAATCAGCTTTAAAATCTGAGAATCAATTTTTTTAACCCAGCCCTAGTAATAAGGGCCAATCCCATGTCTTACTTGTACCCCTACGCCCCGGGCTTTTGGACTAACCCCCCAGAACAGTTAGGAGGAGTACTGGTTGAAATCTAGCCCTATGAAATGGGACAACCCTTGGAGATCCTGATTCATCATCAATAGTCAGACAGACGCCACCAGTTTGTTGCTAGACATCAAATCTATTTAGAATCAGAATCAAGTCATTATTTATTAATAATTTACCAAATTTCTGTCTAAATCTGCACTCCCAGATGTACGCGGATGATGCGGTAATTTTCACCCCTGCCAAAAAACATCGAGGAGGCCTCTCGCCTCCTCTCATCCACTGCATCTGAGATACAGAAATGGCTCTCTAAATCCTGCCTTCTGCTGAACACCAAGAAAACGGTGTGTATGATGTTCACTAAACGTCCTCATACAACAACTCATTCTAATGTGTATTTGAATGATGTTGAACTGGAATTGGTACCCGAGTTTAAATACCTAGGTGTGATCCTAGATCCTACACTGACTTTTAAGAACCAGGTCAAAAAGGTAGCAAACTCGGTGAAATTCAAACCTGCTTAATTTCAAAGACATTAGATTCAGCAATTCTTCTTCAGACATTCTTACACGCAATGATCTTTTCTCACCTGGATTACTGTTTGACCAGCTGGTCACTCACATGTACTTCCACGCTCAAACCACTTGAGTCACTTTATAAGAGAGCCTTGAAAGTATTTGACGAAAAACCCTGTTCCTATCACTACTGGAACATTCTGGTTAAACACAACTTCCTAAGCTTCAACAACTTCATCAGCTTTAAATATGCGTGCACCATCGACAAAGTTCTAAATGGCCTTGCTCATCCCCTGCTAAATGAGTACATCAAGCAGAGACCTGTATCTGGATCCACATCCAGAACCACCAGAACCTCAATCAGAGGCAACTGTGTCATCCCATACAGGCGCACCACCTTTGGCCAGACGGTTTTGTCTGTCAAGGGTGGCAAACTCTGGAACACAATTCCATCCTCTATTAGGGAATGTCCAATGCTGAGCATGTTTAAGGGTCATATGAAGAGATGGCTGAAGTCCACTCAAACCTGCACTCATAGTTAGGGGAAAATAACTAGAATGGTTCTACTGTATTGCTACTGTATGTGGGTAGTATGCTGTATATTTCTTTCTTTTTATATGTTGTTTAAATCTCTTTATACCATGGTCTGGGTGAATACTCGATTCTGATTGGCTGCAAGGTGCCCATTATTTTGTGATATTGTACAGTGATAATGGACACCTAGCTAAATGGTCTGTTCACCGTTCATATCAATGCGCCATAGTTTCACAGTGGTATCAAGAGAGCTGTTTGAGCTCTATACCCCCGTTAAGGGTTAATATGACAATTTTGGATGTTGAGAAAAAAATTGACTCGGTCAAAGTAAGTATTTAAATCACCCCTGTGTGCTCAGTTTATCAAAAATAACTCTTATTTACAATTTTGATTTTCGTTTCGGAGATTTTTAACCTCGCGTCACCAGGCTCTTCTCGGCGACAAAGAGGAGATTCCTCGGCTCGTGCACGAGCGGGGGCGAGCCCTTTGAGAGAGAGAGAGAGAGAGAGAGAGAGAGAGAGAGAGAGAGAGAGAGAGAGCGAGCAAGCGAGCGAGCTGCATTTCACCACATACAGCACACGCAGTGCGAGCCCCCGCTGCACTGTTTCACTTCCTGAAACTCTTCGCTCTTAACACATTCACTGCCAGCCGTTTTTCAATACTGTAGTTAGCTTCTGCCAGAGGTTTTTTTTGAGGATTCTGGCTCATTTTACAAGAGCCGAGGATTCTTTTCTGCTTGGACTTTGTGAACACAAAGTTCACAAAAGTACTAATAGAATGTGTGCTTTCTCTGTCTAAAAGAGTTAGTTTGTAGAGTTAGTAGTTATGTAGATATTAGCTGTTGAGTACAGCATGGTTTCAGAGATTTTCAGAGAGTTTTGAGATAAATGGATTTTTAGAACCACCTCACGTGCCTGTGATTATGGGTGCCCTTGGGCAAGTCTGTATAGTTTATTGAAGTTTATTGAAAATTTCTGGTACAGGACTATAGTCCTCTACACCAGACTCACACTCAGTACAAAAATAAAAAGAAGTCACGTTGTAATATACATTTAAAAAACAATACAACACAACAACATATAACATACATTAAAACAAAGTACCAGAGCCAAATACGTGGTCTCATAATAGAATCAACAGCCTGCCCTATAGTTATACAAGAAATCCTTTGTTAACCAATGTTTATCTAATCTGTTTTTGAACGTGTTAACTGAAGGGGCCTGCACCACCTCGTCTGGAAGTTCATTCCATTCTCTTACAGCACGAACTGTAAAAAAGTTTTTCCTCCTTTCAGAGCGACAGTTTGTTGGAAATAGCTTCAGGGAATTCCCTCTTAACACATATTTATTTTTCCAAAAATGGATAATAGGCTCGGCTGTGAAATCATATATTTTATGAACAAGTTTGTATACCTCGATCATGTCGCCTCTATGTCTCCTGTATACTAGAGTTGGTAATTGTAAGTATCTTAACCTCTCTTCGTATGATTTCTCATCCAGCCCTGGAATCAATTTGGTTGCTCTTCGCTGTACCTTCTCGATTTTTTCTATGTATTTCACTTTATAAGGAGACCACACTTTGGAGACCACAAGGAGAATTCCTCCTTGCCCTTGGACTGAGCAAGTCGCATCTCCTCCCTCTCCTGCTTCCTGACTCCCCAGCTTGCTCCCTGCAAAAAACCTTCTGCTCTCCGCTGGCTATTCATAGAACCTAAACCTGAAGAATTATGGAATTAATAAGCTGGTCTCTCAACGCGATTGATAAGATTATCTCCACAAAGAATGCTGGACCGGGCGAGCCACAATGCCCGGATGGAACGTTCTCAGCGGGGTATGTTATGGATGGTTGGAAAAAGTGGCAAACCCTTTGCCTTGCCATTTTGACAGTAGAAGATGTTGAAGATGTTTACCAATTCGGATTCATGATAGCTGGACATCTGCTAATCGGTGTTGGCATGGTAGTAATCTATCGGAAAATTTGCATGCTGATGGGGAAGAACGAAAGCCCACAGATAGCTCTCATCAACATGGTAAACGAGATAGCTCGTGTTGGGAATTCTCAGTCTAATGCGGTCATAGAACGCATGAACATTCAGACAAATACGATCACTGAGCGCATATCAAAGGTGGAAGCTATGCATGCTGAAGTGGTCAAAAAGCTGGACGAGATCTTGGAGTGGTTGCACAACCGGGACTGAAGTGATTTATGTTGCAGAGACGAGCCCCGAGGAAAGATTGGGATTATACTTTCACTCGGATAACCAAATTTTCCATCATTGATTTTTTCATTTGGACCCCGAGACTGCCGAATGGTGCATGACAAATTATCCCCGTTATGAAGAGCTGTGGAGACGAGGAGCTAATCCCCCCCCCCCAGCCACCTCTCACCTACAACAGCTGCAAGATAAGACTTTGGTCGAGGCCGTTCAACGAGGAGGCCTCCGTTATCTGGCTGCTTAGGCTACACAGCTTCACATGGACAATAATACGGACATTCCTGCCGACAAGCAAACTGACTCACACACATATCCCACCCATCCCCCCCCCCCCCCCTCAAGCAGCACAGTCCGGCCTATAGCCCTTGCAAAACCCTTACGCTCACCCCCGAACCCCCCCCCCCCCTTTTTCCTCAAACAACCTTCCCCTTGGAGCTGCTATAGTCAGCATAACCTCGTGCGTGTGTAGGTGATGAGCTGCTCACTCCCCTACCCCCTGCAACACCCCCCCCCCCCCGCAATCCCCCTCCTCCCCCCCCCCCTCGTTTTCTATGTCTATAAAATTCCTTACACAGAACAACAAATGTTCATGTACTGTATAATATCCAAGTGTGCCTCTATTACTCTTCAAAATTGTAATAGTGATATAATCCTTAATTTGAGTATTAATGGTGATATCCATATGTTCCATGTCTGTGCCCTTTATGTTAGATGTTCATGAGGACCGCAATGGAAATAAGCCTGAGGCTTTCTTGTGTTTTTATCCTCGGTGACTGTCTGTCCTTGTATCTGTTCCCTGTGTATGTTGACATTCACCAAATAAAATCAATCAATCAATCAATCAAACCACACAGAACTTGCATATTCCAGCTGAGATCTCACCAAAGATTTATACAGGGGTAAAAATAAATCCTTACTTAAATGCAAAAAGGTTCTTTTAATGATCGCCAACATAGAGTTAGCTTTTTTTATTTTCTCCAATATATGTGTTTGAAATTCAAGTGAGCTGTCAACTACAACTCCTATATCCCTCTCCTCCTCCACTTGTTGGATCCCCAGATCCCCAACAGTGTAGTTTGAAACCTCTGCACTTGATTTCCCAATATGTAACTGTTTGCATTTGTCTGGATTCAATTTTAGTAACCAGGTGTCACACCATTTACTCATGCTGTGTAGATCTGCTTGAAGATGGTCTATATCTGAGTCCCCAGCTATGATTCGGAATATTTTCGTATCGTCAGCAAAGAGGTATACATCAGATTGTATCACACATGGTAAATCATTTATATAAACAACAAAAAGCACAGGGCCCAGCACTGATCCTTGAGGGACTCCTGACGTCACTGGTTTCCAATCTGAAGTGGCCCCATTGACCATCACCTGCTGTTTCCTATTACGTAAAAAGTCCTGTATCCAGTCAATGACTCTATCATCTATGCAGTAAGACTTGAGTTTTGATATTAATCTTTTATGAGGGACCTTATCAAAGGCTTTTTGGAAGTCCATATATATGCAGTCTACTGGCTGGCCTCTGTCCAAGGCTGCCGACCACTTATCGAGGACAGTAAGAAGTTGAAGTGTCGTTGATCTTCCGGATAAAAATCCATACTGCTTGTTACTAAAAAGTCCATTGGACTTCATATGATCGACAATATATGTCCTAATTAATTTTTCCATCGTTTTACATACTACAGATGTCAGACTAACTGGTCTGTAGTTTCCTGCTAATGCCTTGTTTCCTTTTTTGAAAATTGCACTAATTTGTGCCACTTTCCAGTCACACGGCAAAGTTGATTCATCCAAAGATTTGTTAAATAATTCAGATAACGGCTCTGCAATCACACAAGCCAATTCCTTCAAGATCCTAGGGTGAATTGCATCCGGACCTGGAGATTTATAAATGTTAGTATTCTGTAGAAGCTTTTTCGTGTCTTCAATAGTAATTGTGAAAGATTCTGTTGTTTGAACTTCCAATCTGGGCAACTCGGGTACAAGCCCTCCTGGTTCGTTCACAAATACACTACTAAAAAAATCTGACAGTATTTCCGCCTTTTCAGAGTCACTATCTGTTTTAGGGGACTTTATGTCTTCCTGATTGGTGTATAAGTCTCCTACTGATGTTTTTATTCTTGTCCTCCTATTAATGTAGTTCCAAATGACCTTTGGTTTTAGTTTAGATTGTCTTACTAGGTCCAATTCATATTTCCTTCTTAAATACCTAGTTCTCATTCTCACAACATTTCTAACTCGTCGATATTCCTGCTGTACCTCTGGATTTCTACTTTTTATAGCCTTCCTTGCAAGGCTATTTTTTTCTTTAATTTTATTTTTTGTGATATCATCTAAGGCAAAGTTATGTTTTCTAATTTGAGACCTACTAATACTGTTTGGTACATACTTTTCTTCAATTTCCCCCAACTTAGACTTTATTAGTCTCCATTTGATGTCAACACCGTGATTGGAAAGGTAATGAGCCCAGTCAAAGCATTCCAGCTCTCTGCGTGCTCCTTCAAAGTTCCCCTTATTATAGTTCTTTCTTACCGATCCATTCCTCAGTGTTTTTGTATAACAAATTGCCTTAAACAACAAAATACAATGGTCACTTTTACCTAAAGGGCCTAAATACTGAATATCATCAATCATATTGTCCACATTTGTTAGTATAAGATCCAGCACGTGTGGTACGTCACCACCTCTCCACCTTGTTGGTTCCAGCACATGCTGAAACAGCAGTGAGTTTTGTATACAGTCCAAAAATCGATTGTCCAGTGATGTTTGGCTATCCCCCTCTGCGTCAGTTATATTCCAGTCAATATTTGGCAAATTAAAATCTCCCATAATTAGCTTATGCACATACTTTTTGATTGACACCTCTTTCATTAGGGCCACAAGGTTGTCATTGTTAGTCTCTGTTCCACTAGGAGACCTGTAGATTAAACCCACCATCAAAGACTCTTGATTATTACATTTAATCTCCACAAAGATACTCTCATGAAACTCAGACAATATTGTAACATCTTTAACTTCTAGTGATTTATGGATGTAAAGCAATAAGCCTCTCCCTATGTCGTTGTCAATATTCCTTGAAAATATATTGTAACAATCTATATCATCCAAGTTAAATTCTGTTGGACTCATATTATGTTTCCGATTTTTGGATTTAACTTCAGTGATTCCTATAATATGAATACGTGGGAGTAATTTCAAACGGGCGGTGAGTTCGTGCATTTTGTTATGAAGTTGGTCTGCATTAGTATACAGGCACAAAATACTTTCTAGAGGCGGAGACTTGCTGACATATTGTCGCTTATGGTGGACAGGTCTGTGATCAAGTCACTGAGTCGTGGGGATTCTCACCACTCGTCTTGCCCAGGGGGGGCCACGGACTTTATAGGTGAAATCCCCCTCTGATTTCCGCTGCTTCTCCTTCGCCTGTTCATACAGCTCCCTCTCTTTCTCTCTCTCAGTCTTCGTAAGATCATTCGCGATTCTTACTTTTGCGAACCTGTCCGTTTGATGTAGTGCGGAGATCTTCCTGAACAAGTTTGTCTTTAGCTCCATGCTCTGCAGAGTAACCAGAACGGGTCTCCCTGATCTTGCTGGGTCCTCCTCGCCGTCACTCCTGCTGTATTTGCCGAGCCGGGCCACTCTCACAAACGAGTCTGCAGCCGTGCGGACCTTGCATGTTTTTTATACTGTATTGTGTTTGTGTGTGTGTGTGTGTGTGTGTGTGTGTGTGTGTGTGTGTCTCCAAACTCCTCCCTCCTTAGGTGTGTCTCTGGTGGCTTTGCAGTGTTTTGTCACAGGCGAGTTTCTGTTGCCTCACAGATCCCAAAAAAAGAGAGGGGAATCGCAGGAGCGGGGAAGAGGAGAGGAGAGGCGAGGGGGGGGGGGGTTAGACACGGGAGAGAAATTCCTTCGCGATCCCCTTCTTCCAATCTTGAGGCGTACTCCACGCTGCTGCTGCTGCTGCTGCTGCTGCTGCTCGTCTGTGCTGCTGCTGCTGGCGGCGCGGCCGCTCTCGGGCGAGTCTGGATTACTGTAAAACGGGCTCGTTCGTTTCTTGGGGTGTCGGTTGAGAGCTTTGATGAAGCTTTTGCGATTCTGGTCTTATTTATGCTCAAAGGTACTCGAGTGTGTGTGTGTGCGCGTGTGTGTGTGTGTGTGTGTGTGTGTGTGTGTGTGTGTGTGTGTGTGTGTGTGTGTGTGAAATCAAAAGCGTTTTCGCCAAGCCATTTCCTTGAGAATGGCTTCCTCCCGCGGCTGTTTTTGGTTGGCTTTCTCTCTGTCGGGAGAGCACTGTCGCCACTTAGTTGGTCGGTAAAATAGATTATACACATTCAATACCTCCAATATTTTTATAGGAGACGTGGGGGGCATTGATCCACGTAGCACCGTCAAAAAAAAAATTTTTTTTTTTTGACGTCTCAACTCGTCATTGGCAGTGAACCGTTGGATTGTGTTTGACGAGTCAACTCGCCATTGGCAGTGAACGTGTTAAATGTTAATATACTTGGCCAATACGTATCTATCATACAAAATAAAGCAAGCAGCCAAACGGTAATGTCTTCATTTAATGTATAACGCAAAACATCGTTAAACCTGCATTCCTGTGATAAAGTTAACGTTTGAGTCGGCTTTAAAACGGAGGGTGGTGCAGGTGGGAGGGACTATTTTATTTCGTGGAAGACTGATTTACAGACATTTAGCCATTTAGATTGCTTTATTTATTACACATGGAAATATAAATGACTGGTCTTATTGTTTTGTTGGCAAGTGACCATGGTATAAGCGGGTTAATGCACTTCGAGGTGTCCATTATCACTTTTTAAGGGACTTCGCAGAGGCAAACCATCCTCGGCTTCGCCTCGGACGGTTCACGCCTCCACGTCGTCCCTTAAAAAGTGATAATGTACACCTCGTCGTGCATTAACCCTTACATATGTAGATCTTAAACTTTTTTAAGAGTATAGTTACTCTGATTGTATACTTGTGTATTAGCTAGCTCTCTTCCTCTTGCTGCACTTGTCTTTAGAGATAAGATGTTATTTTAATCCTGTATATTTGCACCATGTCACTTTTTCCCTATCAGGACACAAGGCCTGTACCTTCTGGCAGGGGGACTAACAATGTCAATCAGTCATGTGACTGCAATTGTCGTGCATTTACATTTTGCTAAAATGTTCATTAATGTACACTGTCCCCTATTGAACAAATAAAATAAAATTGAATTGAATTGTATGCTGCATATGCCTGAAGAGGGTGAAGAGTGAAGAGTGACTTTGGCTCTTTATTCAGATCGCATCATTGCATGTTCACTCCATTCTTCTAAAAGAGAGAACGTTGTTTCATATGTGGTGAAGGGCTGCTCAGCTCTTTACAGTGAGTGTGGTATGGCTGCTCAGATCTTTACAGTGAGTGTGGTATGGCTGCTCAGCTCTTTACAGTGAGTGTGGTATGGCTGCTCAGATCTTTACAGTGAGTGTGGTGAAGGGCTGCTCAGCTCTTTACAGTGAGTGTGGTATGAAGGGCTGCTCAGCTCTTTACAGTGAGTGTGGTGAAGGGCTGCTCAGCTCTTTACAGTGAGTGTGGTATGAAGGGCTGCTCAGCTCTTTACAGTGAGTGTGGTGAAGGGCTGCTCAGCTCTTTACAGTGAGTGTGGTATGGCTGCTCAGCTCTTTACAGTGAGTGTGGTATGGCTGCTCAGCTCTTTACAGTGAGTGTGGTATGGCTGCTCAGCTCTTTACAGTGAGTGTGGTGAAGGGCTGCTCAGCTCTTTACAGTGAGTGTGGTATGGCTGCTCAGCTCTTTACAGTGAGTGTGGTATGGCTGCTCAGCTCTTTACAGTGAGTGTGGCATGGCTGCTCAGCTCTTTACAGTGAGTGTGGTATGGCTGCTCAGCTCTTTACAGTGAGTGTGGTATGGCTGCTCAGCTCTTTACAGTGAGTGTGGTATGGCTGCTCAGCTCTTTACAGTGAGTGTGGTATGGCTGCTCAGCTCTTTACAGTGAGTGTGGTATGGCTGCTCAGCTCTTTACAGTGAGTGTGGTATGGCTGCTCAGCTCTTTACAGTGAGTGTGGTATGAAGGGCTGCTCAGCTCTTTACAGTGAGTGTGGTATGAATGGCTGCTCAGCTCTTTACAGTGAGTGTGGTATGGCTGCTCAGCTCTTTACAGTGTGTGTGGTATGGCTGCTCAGCTCTTTACAGTGAGTGTGGTATGAAGGGCTGCTCAGCTCTTTACAGTGAGTGTGGTATGAAGGGCTGCTCAGATCTTTACAGTGAGTGTGGTATGAAGGGCTGCTCAGCTCTTTACAGTGAGTGTGGTATGGCTGCTCAGCTCTTTACAGTGAGTGTGGTATGAAGGGCTGCTCAGCTCTTTACAGTGAGTGTGGTATGAAGGGCTGCTCAGATCTTTACAGTGAGTGTGGTATGGCTGCTCAGCTCTTTACAGTGAGTGTGGTATGGCTGCTCAGCTCTTTACAGTGAGTGTGGTATGGCTGCTCAGCTCTTTACAGTGAGTGTGGTATGGCTGCTCAGCTCTTTACAGTGAGTGTGGTATGGCTGCTCAGCTCTTTACAGTGAGTGTGGTATGAAGGGCTGCTCAGCTCTTTACAGTGAGTGTGGTATGAAGGGCTGCTCAGCTCTTTACAGTGAGTGTGGTATGGCTGCTCAGCTCTTTACAGTGAGTGTGGTATGAAGGGCTGCTCAGATCTTTACAGTGAGTGTGGTATGAAGGGCTGCTCAGCTCTTTACAGTGAGTGTGGTATGGCTGCTCAGCTCTTTACAGTGAGTGTGGTATGAAGGGCTGCTCAGATCTTTACAGTGAGTGTGGTATGAAGGGCTGCTCAGCTCTTTACAGTGAGTGTGGTATGAAGGGCTGCTCAGATCTTTACAGTGAGTGTGGTATGGCTGCTCAGATCTTTACAGTGAGTGTGGTATGGCTGCTCAGATCTTTACAGTGAGTGTGGTATGGCTGCTCAGCTCTTTACAGTGAGTGTGGTATGAAAGGCTGCTCAGCTCTTTACAGTGAGTGTGGTATGAAGGGCTGCTCAGCTCTTTACAGTGAGTGTGGTATGGCTGCTCAGCTCTTTACAGTGAGTGTGGTATGGCTGTTGCTCAGCACAATGCATGGAGTAGTTGCATCGCTCGTGGGTCAGGCAGTCAAAGCAAGCATGAGGCGGACTTGCTTTGATTTGTAACGAACGGTGTCTGCCTGATAGCGATGTTTAACCTTGTTTAACCCCAGACTCCCAAGCTGTTTTGTCGAAGCAGTCTGTCGACCGCTGCCGACTCGCCGAGGTGGACGAAGCAGACCGGCGGCGCTTCTCGCTGTGATGTGTGATTTCCTGGTTGCGGACTTGCTGAGTAGATGCGGCCGCCTCCCCCACGTGCATCTCAACGAATGACGATGCATTTAATCGATCACGTGTTTTGAAAACGACATACTGATTGGCCTGATATCACTCAATCACTCCGCTGTCCTGTGGGTGTGTGTGTGTGTGTGTGTGAGTGAGAGAGAGAGAGAGAGAGACAGAGAGAGAGAGAGAGAGAGAGAGACAGAGAGAGACAGAGAGAGACAGCGGGCCAATGTGGACTTTTGCGAGAGGAAAATACTTGGTTAAATTCTGATGCGCTCATCAGTGCGTTGTGGCGGTGCGCCATAAATGTATTAATGAATGGGAAACACTGCTCACTGCTACTTAGCTTAGCACTACAATGGCAGTCTATGGTACTTTTGTCTACTCCAATTCAGTCGCCCAAAATCCACATTCCAACAGCACCAGAACACTCACATGTACATGTTGTGACTTGTGTACTCATCATGCGATGAAATAATAATCCAAACTTACGTGAAACGGTCATTTTCGTAGTAAATCCACACACCGAGAACTAACAAAGAGTAATTGAACAAAGAGTAACCGAAGTTACTTCCTTGTTTGCCATGAGGCGCATGCGCTGTGCTGATGACTGCACACAGCACATGTGCCTCATGACAAACGAGAAAGTAACTTTGGTCATACTCTGTTAGTTCAGTTACTCTTTGTTAGTTCTCGGTGTGGATTTACTACGAAAATTACCATTTCACGTTATTTTGGATTATTATTTCATGGCGTGGTGAATACGTGAGTGTACATGTGAGTGTTTCTGGCGCTGTTGGAATGTGTATTTTGGGCATCTGAACGGGAGTAGGCAAAAGTACCATAGACTGCCATTGTAGCGCTAAGCTAAGTAGCGGCCCACAGGTTGAGAATAGCAGATGGAAAATACATTGAAAATACATGAAACTAAGATAATAGGATGGTTAGGATATTTTTTTAAATCTTTACTATTAAAGAAAATGCTTACATTTGTCTTTTCTTTTAGCCTTAGCCACCATCTTGCCGATGATTCGCAAGGCATTCTGGGAGATTTCTCATAACCTACCTCTGAAGAAGCTCTGTTTGGTGGGCTATATAGTCCTACCACTTCACCCTAGCCCTCTGTCCCAACAAGATTGGGGACACTCTACCAGGACACGTCTCTGTCCCAACAAATATGAGGACACTCTACCAGGACATGTCTCTGTCCCAACAAGAATGGGGACACTCTACCAGGACACGTGAACGCACCAAACGAGGGTTAAGGGCTAAGTATAGGGGCAAGGGGTGTATTGGGATTGGGCCTAAGTGGATGTGAGGGTGGATCTTTCCTTGAAGGCTGAACACATCATCCACTGGGTGTGTTAAAGCTCTCCAGTGGTTCTCTCACCTGAGCTGGGTTCTGGTCCGACTTTTGGCTGATTTCAGTTTGACGATCAGCTTGGGCTGCCGCCTGGCCAGCAGCATCTGCTGCAAAACACCAGCTGGAGCTGAGAGAGGAGAGGAGGAGAAGAGAGGAGTGGAGTGGAGAGGAGGAAAGGAGGGGAGGGGAGAAGATATTAATAGAGGAGAGGAGGAGAGGAGATGAAGAGAGGTGGGGAGAGGAGGAGAGGAGATGAAGAGAGGAGAGGAGAGGAGGAGAGGACAGGAGAAGAGGGGAGAGGATAGTAGAGGAGAGGAGGAGAGGACAGGAGAAGAGGAGAGAGGAGAGGAGAGAGGGTGGGAGAGGAGAGGAGAAAGGACAGGAGAGAAGGTGAAGAGAGGTGGGGAGAGGAGGAGAGGACAGGAGAAGAGGGGAGAGAAGAGAAGAAGAGAGGTGGGGAGAGGAGGGGAGAGGATAGTAGAGGAGAGAAGCAGATGACAGGAGAAGAGAGGGGAGGAGGGGAGAGAGGAGGAGAGGAGAAAGGACAGGAGAGGAGGTGAAGAGAGGAGAGGACAGGAGAGGAGATGAAGAAAGGAGAGGACAGGAGAGGAGGGGAGAAGAGAAATGGAGACAGGAGATAAGATTTCACAAATGCACTTGCAACTTAGGTTTTTTTCTTTGTTTTTTACCTTTATTTATATGTGTAGGACTATACTGGAGATAATTTACAAGTATTTCTCATCCGATTACTCGATTATCCGCTGGAATAATCGGTAGAATGCTCGATAACTAAAATAATCAATAGCTGCAGCCTGCAGCCCTATAGGCTACTGGATGTACTGACAGCTAACCTTCTTTTTGTTTACTTTTCGTTTATACAGGGGGAGTCTCACTGAGAGCCATGCTGTCTTTTTCAGGAGCGTCCTGTTCATATTCACACACACCTTCACACCTGGAAGCTCACCAGTACAACCACAGTCTGATCTGCTGGCCACTGAGCAGCTCCACTGGAGCAGTTGGGGTTAAGGTCCTTGCTCAAGGGCACATCGGTGGTGGTAACGGGGCAAGGGCTGCCTTGTCACTTTCCCCACCCAGATTTATTCTGCCGGTCCGAAGGATTGAACCGATGACCTTCCGGTCAGAACCTTGCTTCTCTAACCTTTAGGCCACCACGGCCCCAAACGTGTCACGTGGGTTTGGCCCCTGCCACGCCCCTTTAGGAGACGAGCAGGTCCTGAGTCTATTGGAGTCAATGGGAGAAGTGATCGTGATCACAAATTACGATTCTTTCACTCCTTAGTACCCAAAGTAAATATCACATCCAGTTTGCCACATACAGTATCTTCTGAGCATTCTGACACTAAAATGGTATTTTTCAGACAGACAGATTTGGCAATAGAGCTAACGTCAGCAGGTAGTGATTAGCTAAAACTACACGTGAAGCTTGCAGATGTATTAGCTAAATCTGTGGTTGGAATCTTAGTTGTATCTTAGATACGATTAGATTGAGCTAAGACGAAGGCAGTTTTGTGTTTATATGTGTGCTATTCAGTTTTGTGTTTATATGTGTGCTATTCAGTTTTGTGTTTATATGTGTGCTATTCAGTTTTGTGTTTATATGTGCTATTCAGTTTTGTGTTTATATGTGTGCTATTCAGTTTTGTGTTTATATGTGCTATTCAGTTTTGTGTTTATGTGTGCTATTCAGTTTTGTGTTTATATGTGTGCTATTCAGTTTTGTGTTTATATGTGTGCTATTCAGTTTTGTGTTTATATGTGTGCTATTCAGTTTTGTGTTTATATGTGTGCTATTCAGTTTTGTGTTTATATGTGCTATTCAGTTTTGTGTTTATGTGTGCTATTGTTTATGTGTGCTATTCAGTTTTGTGTTTATATGTGTGCTATTCAGTTTTGTGTTTATATGTGTGCTATTCAGTTTTGTGTTTATATGTGTGCTATTCAGTTTTGTGTTTATGTGTGCTATTCAGTTTTGTGTTTATATGTGCTATTCAGTTTTGTGTTTATGTGTGCTATTGTTTATGTGTGCTATTCAGTTTTGTGTTTATATGTGTGCTATTCAGTTTTGTGTTTATATGTGTGCTATTCAGTTTTGTGTTTATATGCTATTCAGTTTTGTGTTTATGTGTGCTATTCAGTTTTGTGTTTATATGCTATTCAGTTTTGTGCTTATGTGTGCTATTCAGTTTTGTGTTTATATGTGTGCTATTCAGTTTTGTGTTTATGTGTGCTATTCAGTTTTGTGTTTATGTGTGCTATTCAGTTTTGTGTTTATATGTGTGCTATTCAGTTTTGTGTTTATATGTGTGCTATTCAGTTTTGTGTTTATATGTGTGCTATTCAGTTTTGTGTTTATGTGTGCTATTCAGTTTTGTGTTTATGTGTGCTATTCAGTTTTGTGTTTATATGTGTGCTATTCAGTTTTGTGTTTATATGTGTGCTATTCAGTTTTGTGTTTATATGTGTGCTATTCAGTTTTGTGTTTATGTGTGCTATTCAGTTTTGTGTTTATATGTGCTATTCAGTTTTGTGTTTATATGTGCTATTCAGTTTTGTGTTTATGTGTGCTATTCAGTTTTGTTTATATGTGTGCTATTCAGTTTTGTGTTTATGTGTGCTATTCAGTTTTGTGTTTATATGTGCTATTCAGTTTTGTGTTTATGTGTGCTATTGTTTATGTGTGCTATTCAGTTTTGTGTTTATATGTGTGCTATTCAGTTTTGTGTTTATATGTGTGCTATTCAGTTTTGTGTTTATATGCTATTCAGTTTTGTGTTTATGTGTGCTATTCAGTTTTGTGTTTATATGCTATTCAGTTTTGTGCTTATGTGTGCTATTCAGTTTTGTGTTTATATGTGTGCTATTCAGTTTTGTGTTTATGTGTGCTATTCAGTTTTGTGTTTATATGTGTGCTATTCAGTTTTGTGTTTATATGTGTGCTATTCAGTTTTGTGTGTATGTGTGCTATTCAGTTTTGGGAACTCATCTCTAGCTCAAGTCAACATGTTAGGTCAGTCACAACACATCCGGATGACCACGGCCATTTAGGAGATGGGAAGAGTTACCATTTCATACTATTGGTGGAGTCTGTGATGATTCATCTTCAGTGCATTAAAGCAACAGCTCACCCTAAAATCCAAAACACATATTCCCTCTCTCCTGTAGTGATATTTATCCATCTATATCATTTTGTGTTAGTTGCTTGAGTTTTGGAGATATCGGCTGCAGAGTTTCTGCCTTCTCTTCAATACAATGGAACTGGATGGCACTCGGCTTGTGCTGCTCAAAGTGCCAAAGAAATACATTTGAAACTCAACAGCAATGTCTCTTTCCAGAAATCATGACCCGGTTACTCAAGATAATCCACAGACCTTGTTATGAGCAGTTTCATGGAGGAACTATGTATGTATGTACTACACCTGCTAGCTGCTAGCTATAGTTCCTACATGAAAAAAAAAAAGTTCCTACATGAAACTGCTCACAACAAAGTATGTGCATTATTGTACTTGTAGGTAATGATGATAATGTTTGTGTATAAGTACCACACAATTACAACTACATTTTTATGATGTGTAACTTAATTTGTCATGTATTGTATCAACTGTCCAATAAACTAAACTAAAGAATGATGAGCTCTGCTGCTCCTTCTTACCTCCTCTGGTTACTGAAGCCTCCATCGCTACGTCTTTCTCATAGGGAGTGCCACCATTCACTGGCAGCTCATAGGTCCTACACACAGAGAGTAGATCAGATCAGATCAGATCAGATCATAGGTCCTACACACAGAGAGTAGATCAGATTAGATCATAGGTCCTACACACAGAGAGTAGATCAGATCAGATCATAGGTCCTACACACACAGAGTAGATCAGATCAGATCATAGGTCCTACACTCAGAGAGTAAATCAGATCATAGGTCCTACACACACACACAGAGAGTAGATCAGATCATAGGTCCTACACACACACAGAGAGTAGATCAGATCATAGGTCCTACACACACACAGAGTAGATCAGATGAGATCATAGGTCCTACACACACAGAGTAGATCAGATCAGATCATAGGTCCTACACACAGAGTAGATCAGATCAGATCAGATCATAGGTCCTACACACACAGAGTAGATCAGATCAGATCATAGGTCCTACACACAGAGAGTAGATCAGATCCGATCATAGGTCCTACACACAGAGAGTAGATCAGATCATAGGTCCTACACACACAGTAGATCAGATCAGATCATAAGGGCGGCACGGTAGAGCAGGGGTAGCGCTGTCACCTCACAGCTAGAACATCCTGGGTTCGATTCCCACCTGGGACGCTGTGAGCACTGAAGGAGTGCGTGCCTGTCTGCATGTCCTCGAGTGCCCACCGCCCGGGTGGGGTTGTCAAAAGGGCCTTTCTGTGTGGAGTTTGCATGTTCACGCCGTGCCCCCTGGGGGTTTCCTTCATATAGGAACCCCTCACCAAAACATGCAATATCCAGGTCGCTGAAGTGGTGCCTCCTCTGATCATTCGGGGCCCCTGTTCGGAGGGAGGGAGGGGAACTGGTTGGAATAGCGTGATCATCCCACGTGCTATGTCCTACCGGTGAAGGATCCCCTGTCAGGTGAAAAGAAGCGGCTGGCTAACTGCCCATGTCTCGGAGGAAGCATGGAGCCAGTTTCGGCTCTCCCCAGATCGGCAGAGGGTGGAGCAGCAACCAGGATAAATAAATTAAAATTAGCACTAATGGGGGATAAAAATGGGATACAAAAAATAGGGGGGGGGGGGGGGGGAATAATAATAATAATAAAAGCCTGGATATTTAGGTCAGTCACAACACATCCGGATGACCACGCCCATTTAGGAGATGGGAAGAGTTACCATTTCATACTATTGGTGGAGTCTGTGATGATTCATCTTCAGTGCATTAAAGCAACAGCTCACCCTAAAATCCAAAACACATATTCCCTCTCTCCTGTAGTGATATTTATCCATCTATATCATTTTGTGTTAGTTGCTTGAGTTTTGGAGATATCGGCTGCAGAGTTTCTGCCTTCTCTTCAATACAATGGAACTGGATGGCACTCGGCTTGTGCTGCTCAAAGTGCCAAAGAAATACATTTGAAACTCAACAGCAATGTCTCTTTCCAGAAATCATGACCCGGTTACTCAAGATAATCCACAGACCTTGTTATGAGCAGTTTCATGGAGGAACTATGTATGTATGTACTACACCTGCTAGCTGCTAGCTATAGTTCCTACATGAAAAAAAAAAAGTTCCTACATGAAACTGCTCACAACAAAGTATGTGCATTATTGTACTTGTAGGTAATGATGATAATGTTTGTGTATAAGTACCACACAATTACAACTACATTTTTATGATGTGTAACTTAATTTGTCATGTATTGTATCAACTGTCCAATAAACTAAACTAAAGAATGATGAGCTCTGCTGCTCCTTCTTACCTCCTCTGGTTACTGAAGCCTCCATCGCTACGTCTTTCTCATAGGGAGTGCCACCATTCACTGGCAGCTCATAGGTCCTACACACAGAGAGTAGATCAGATCAGATCAGATCAGATCATAGGTCCTACACACAGAGAGTAGATCAGATCAGATCATAGGTCCTACACACAGAGAGTAGATCAGATCAGATCATAGGTCCTACACTCAGAGAGTAAATCAGATCATAGGTCCTACACACACACAGAGAGTAGATCAGATCATAGGTCCTACACACACACAGAGAGTAGATCAGATCATAGGTCCTACACACACACAGAGTAGATCAGATCAGATCATAGGTCCTACACACACAGAGTAGATCAGATCAGATCATAGGTCCTACACACAGAGTAGATCAGATCAGATCAGATCATAGGTCCTACACACACAGAGTAGATCAGATCAGATCATAGGTCCTACACACAGAGAGTAGATCAGATCCGATCATAGGTCCTACACACAGAGAGTAGATCAGATCATAGGTCCTACACACACAGTAGATCAGATCAGATCATAAGGGCGGCACGGTAGAGCAGGGGTAGCGCTGTCACCTCACAGCTAGAACATCCTGGGTTCGATTCCCACCTGGGACGCTGTGAGCACTGAAGGAGTGCGTGCCTGTCTGCATGTCCTCGAGTGCCCACCGCCCGGGTGGGGTTGTCAAAAGGGCCTTTCTGTGTGGAGTTTGCATGTTCACGCCGTGCCCCCTGGGGGTTTCCTTCATATAGGAACCCCTCACCAAAACATGCAATATCCAGGTCGCTGAAGTGGTGCCTCCTCTGATCATTCGGGGCCCCTGTTCGGAGGGAGGGAGGGGAACTGGTTGGAATAGCGTGATCATCCCACGTGCTATGTCCTACCGGTGAAGGATCCCCTGTCAGGTGAAAAGAAGCGGCTGGCTAACTGCCCATGTCTCGGAGGAAGCATGGAGCCAGTTTCGGCTCTCCCCAGATCGGCAGAGGGTGGAGCAGCAACCAGGAT
Organism: Poromitra crassiceps; assembly: GCF_964638095.1. Classification (NCBI taxonomy): domain Eukaryota; kingdom Metazoa; phylum Chordata; class Actinopteri; order Beryciformes; family Melamphaidae; genus Poromitra; species Poromitra crassiceps. Next base: position 34,251,886 of record NC_139633.1, on the reverse strand, counting down.
AAATAAATTAAAATTAGCACTAATGGGGGATAAAAATGGGATACAAAAAATAGGGGGGGGGGGGGGTCTTGATCATAGGTGATATACACACAGAGTAGATCAGATCAGATCATAGGTCATATTCCCGAGCGCGGCACTGCTGCCGCTCACCGCTCCCCCAGGGGATGGGTCAAATGCGGAGAACAAATTTCACACACTCAGGTGTGTGACAATCAGTGGGACTTTACCTTTATATACACACAGAGTAGATCAGATCAGATCATAGGTCATATACACACAGAGTAGATCAGATCAGATCAGATGCAACTTTACTGTGTCAACAGGGTCAGTGCAGCACCAAATAGAAATAGGATACAGCAAAGAAAAAAAGATTATATAATTTAGAGCAATGCAAAGAGGGTGTATTAAATGCAACCAACAATAATCAAGTAAAATATATAAATGAACAAATATGGTGCATGTGTTTGTGTGTGTGTGTGTGTGTGTGTGTGTGTGTGTGTGTGTGTGTGTGTGTGTGTGTGTGTGTGTGTGTGTGTGTGTGTGTGTGTGCGTGCGTGCGTGCGTGCGTGCGTGTGTGTGTGTGTGTGTGTCTCAACAGCTAGAACAGACCATTTCACAGCTGGGCTACAGGTGTAAACTTGTAGTTTTCATAATTGGTAGCCTAGGTCATGTCCATAAGCTGGTTATGAGAGGCTTTCAGATGGCTGGTCTCCCAAAGAGAAGGGCCAAGCAGTTAGCGAGATATTGTTCTGCTATTATTGGCAGCCGCTCAATATGGAGGAGGCGCTGCTTTTTGTACCCATGAAGTGGATACTGACCGCTATCTTGCATTACAGTATAACTGTATATATCAACCTGCCATGTTATCATCCTGTGTGTTTCTTATGTGTATGCATTATTGTGGTTGCCATCTGGGCACTCATGTAACTGACTGACTCCCAGCATTTGACTGCACTATTACAGTTTATGTCCTTTGCATACTTGTATTTATGTGGACATAAATAAATATTTCAAATGTGTGCGTGTGCGTGTGCGTGTGTGTGTGCGTGTGTGTGTGCGTGTGTGTACCTAGCGGGGAGTGGATTTCCGGTGTCGTCGGTCAGTTTGAGGAAGGCCCAGCCACAGCTCAGGTCTCCTCTCTCTCCTGTCGACTAAAAACACACACAGTTCATCACACACCAGCGCTTCACATACACACACAAATCAGATGGACAAATTCAGCTTTTCTGTGTGCGCGCCTGTGTGTGTGTGTGTGTGTGTGTGTGTGTGTGTGTGTGTGTGTGTGTGTAAGCCTTACATTCCGTATAAAGGTAACTCCGAGTTCAAAGAGGATTCCCAGGTCAGGCGAGTTAGAGCTGCAGCGCAGAAAACAGTCTCCATCTAGGAGGGTGGGAAGGACACCGGTCATCTGGACACACACACACACGCACACACACACACACACACACACACGAGCGCACACACAAACATATTATTATTATATTGGGTTTGAGTGCAGTCTCTGTCACCTGAGGTAAAGGAAGAGAGCAGCGTGGACTGAGATGATCGTGTGGTCAACAGAAGGGCTTCTGTTGCTAAACAGCTGCTGGCTAGAACATCCTCAGGTTTGGTAATACTTTGTACTTCAATGATTTTGGTTTTATTGCAGTGTGGGATTTTCTGTCGACATCCAATTTGCCGATGCCTTCCTGCTCTCATGCCCGACTGCCGATACCGATGTATCCCACATCTTTTTATTTATTTTTGTATTAATTTAGTTTTTCTGCCTGATTTCGGGGGGAGCATCGGGTTTCTCCTGGTGCGGAATTGGCGCGTGTCTTGCCTGATTTTGTGTGAACCTAAGTTGTGCTTCAACTTAGGTTAAGTAAGTCACGCTGGCGTGCACACCCTCACACCGGGGATTACTGGCATTGAATAGCTAGTCAACCATGGAACATGTGGGCGTAATTGGGGCATCATTGTTCCGTCGTATCGGCAGGGAAGTTTCCCTGTGCATCCCTAATTAATCATACATCGATGATTATTGTACTGTTATATAGAACTAACGTGGGGCGGGAGGGGAGGGCATTGGACGCCACATGGGTGGGAGGGAGGGATGAACTTCTTTTTATTTATTTTGATTTGCTCCTAGGTGGGATTATATGATTCTTTGTGTCTGTCATTGCGATGTCTGTTGCTTTTCTTCTTCTTAAAAAAAAAAAAGATAACAAAGAAGAAGCATTTGTGTGGACTCCTGCCTCTTCATACCCTGGGAGAGAAGCTCCAGGTCTTGGGGCTCTTGGAGCTGTAGGTCGCCCTCACCGTGTGGATGTTACTCAACACCTGCAACACAAACACAGTCCCTTCACTATCAGACAGAACGTCCAAACAACATCAGCTAGAACTAGAATGACCGCACCGCAGATATATGCCTCCGCCAAACAAGTGAGCAGTCGACATCCATGTCTGTCCAGACTTGGACTTTTGAGTCAAATGTGAAGAAATTCCGTCAAGGCGTTACTGAGATATGGCGTTAACGAGCTCGAAAATGGCGTTCGTGAGTTCACAGTGACCTTGACCTTTGAGGACCAATATGTAATCAGTTCATCCTTGAGTCAAAGTGACGTTTGAGGCAAATGTGATGAAATTCATTCAAGGCCTTCCTGAGATATCGCGTTAACAAGCTCAAAAATGGCATTCGTGACAGAGACAGTGACCTTCAACTTCAACCTTTGACCACCAAAAGGTAATCAGTTCATCCTTGATTCAAAGTGGACGTTTGAGCCAAATTTGATGAAATTCCGTCAAGGCGTTCCTGAGATATCGTGTTAAGGAACATCGGAGGGACGTACGGACGGGCAACATGAAACCATAATGCCTCTGGCTCGGCTAACGCTGGCGGAGCCATAATAAAAATGTAGGCCTACGACTAATGATTATTATCAATTAATTACTGTTTCAATTAAACATTTAGTCTACAAAATCTTTAAAAAAAAAAGAACATCACAAAAGAGCCCAAAAGTGACTATTCAAATATGTTACTTAGACTGACCAAAAACCAAAGTATTAATTTTATAATATGAAAATCTTTTCATTTGTGAAGCTGTAACCAGGAAATGTTTGGTATTTTTCCTTGATAAATGAGTAAGTAATTGATGATCAACATTGTAATAAATTAATTTGCTGTCATTTGACAGCACTAATAGTAATAATAATTTGTATATTGCTAGTCCACAACCCAAAGATATTCAGTGTACTGTCATAAATTAAATTAATTATTATTATTATGTCATTCTTTTTCCCCACCTCCCTCTCTTCCGTCTGGCCCCTGTCCCTCCCACACTCTCCCTCCCTCCCCTCTGTTTCCATAGATCCCTGATCGATGTGTTAATTGTTACTTGTATCTGTTGCCTGTTGTTATCTTGTTTTCTATGTACTCATACTGTGTCAGCGTCTTTGGGTCACTGAAAAGTGCTTTATAAATTAAATTAATTATTATTATGATGATGATGATGATGATGATGATTATTATTATTATGATTATTATTATGTCTAGCAGAATACACACTTAAGCCCCACCTGAGTTCCATCGAAGGCACAGAGGCGAATGTGTCTGCTGAGGACCTGAACTCCAACACCAGGAGTGGGAATCCTCCTGCAGCTCCACAGGGTGAAACAAACACTCGTCCTGACCTGACGAGAATGAACCTACAGGAGAGGAGAGAGGAGGAGAGAAAGGAAGAGAGGAGAACAGAGGAGAGGAGAGGAGAGGAGAAGGGAAGAGAGGAGAGGAGAGAGGAGGAGAGGAGAAGGGAAGATAGGAGATGAGAAGTGAAGAGAGGAGAGGGGAGGAGGGGATAGGAGGAGAAGAGAGGAAAGGAGAGGAGAGGGGTGAGGAGAGAGGAGAGTTGAGAGGAGTGGAGAGGACAGAAGAGGAGAGGAAACAGAAGCATTAATTAATGACTAGAGGCTTTTAGCCTGGTAAACTGAACTCACATTACATTTCGTTCTACCAGACCGTCTGGCCTCAAGCCCTGCGAGGGCTTTCTGCAGAAACTGCAAAGCGTACGAGCCAATCAGCGACCAGCCTCGTAGTTGATATCGTAACTGGCCAATCAGGAACGCTGCTGAAAAAACAGTAATGGCTGCCTCCGTGCCTGTCCACCTCGAGTAGTAATGTCAACATTCATCGAGTTTAAGCAGCCATAAAGTGCAGTTATTGCTGAAATAGACTCAATAACAACAATTAAACAAGTACAGGAGTTTACATCAGCGGGGTTTCTCGGCGGAAAAGATGGTTTCCCCGTTCTCTGAAATGTGAGTTGACGTGACCGGCTGGTTTACCAGGCTAAGAGGCTTTGCCCTGGTCCATTAAAACACACAGACAAACAAATACCAATTCTCTCAGGCTGATGACTAATAAGACTCTGAGACAGACAGCTGATACTTTTAGCTTTCCGATGTAGAGCGGACGTCTGCACCAACACTTCCACTTCCATCGTTGTTTCCAGTCTGACAATGTCTCAAATGCAGTTATCTGTTTATAGAGATGAGCCACAATGACGTCTGGACCTAAAACACCTACAAAAAGTATCGATCAATCAACTCCAACTCAATTCTCTCAGAGGAAGTCTTGGTGCACCTGTGTTACGTCCTGCCTTTTAGACACAAAAGGGCTGCTGTGAAAAAGGCCTATTCTCTCAGAGGAAGTCTTGGTTCGGACAACCGACATACCGGTCGTCTGGCCCAGACTCGTATTAGTCGTCAGACTGAGAGACTCTGAGATCCACACATACAGACAAACACACTGTCTCACCTTGCCAGTGTCTGGGTCCAGGAAGAGGTCTCTAAAGGAGAGCTGTGATTGGCTGAGCTCAGGCTGAAGGTAATGACTTCCTCTGTACGTCAGCCCTACAGAAGAAATGTTTATATCAGTTAGTAAAACAAAACAAATGATGGTCTCTGATGGTCAAGGATCCCACTTGAACTTTTACTCATGCTTCTCTGCACCCACACCAAAGAGCACCTGTTTCAGTGATTTGACCAAGGACCCACGCAGCGCTTCCTCATCCCTTCTCTCAATTAAAAATGGTCTTTTACAGCAAGGTTTATTTTGCACAAAATCATAAAAAAAAAAGATTCTCATGTTGTAATAATAAAAAAAGAAATGCCTCTTAATGTGTTGTAATTTTTTCGCTGTGGTATCGAAAATGGTATCAAGTATCGATATGTTCTTGGGTATTGATATGGAAGTTGAAATTCTAGTATTGTGACAACCCTATATAACATCAACTACATTTGACCAGTTAACGGCATGCTGCTTGATAAAAAGAAAGAAAAAAGGCAGCAGATTCCACCTGCTAGTTTGTTCCAATGCAAATTGACTGCAGGCGCACTTATTGTTTATTGTTTATTTCAGATCCCCATTAGTCACTGCCTCAGCAGCCACTATTCTTCCTGTGGTCAAACACATCAGTTACAGTAATTAAAAAGTAAAAAAAAAAGTACACCAATAAAGTACTCAATACATACATACATACATACATACATACATACATGTGAGGTCTCCAGACCATATTTCAAGCTGAAGGCCACTCATGCATAATCCGATCATCCCCTGACGACAGTCAAGTCCTAGCATAACGTGGTCAGTCAAAGTCCTAGTATGACGTCAAACATGACGTCAGTTAATCCTCATATATATAGCAAGGGTTCTACGTCACCTCTCTCTCTCCGGCCGATCATAGCAGCAGCAGCTTCACGGCAGTCCATCTCCCTCGAAGCCGTCCTCCGAAGCGTTGTTTTGCTCAACGCTCCCCACTCCTGGTATGTCGGATCCAGAGCCAGAACAGTCCATGGGCAGCGACGACAGCTCAGATACCCTGTTCCGGGTCGGCACGGAGCGCATTGGCCTTCCGAGACGGCCGGGCCGCAGGCTGCCAACGCGGGGCGCTCCACTGCGAGGGGCCGCCGCGAGACGCCATGTTCTACGCTGTCTTGCACGTCGTCAATCTTTCCTTGCTATCTCCATTAACGGAGCAAATCGGCTCAAGCAAAGCGGCCATTTCCCTCCAGCCAGGAGTCCGCCCCAAGTCAACAACAGACCTTCAGACTGACAATCAGTGACCAACATTTTCGTTCAGCAAGCAGCATGTCCAGGCGTCCAAGCATTCAGGCTTCCGCACCGCGATCATCGCGTCCCCAGGCTCTACCAAGGACGGGGTTGACGACCACAGCACACCGAGCATACCCCGGAGGACCAGCCACCCGCGGACGCGAATGGACCCATGAGGAAAGTATCATTACTTCAGTATTTAAACGGGCAATCTACCAGTCCAGTAAAATTCAGACGTATTCATCTATTTAATACTCCGTCCGCCCGCAACGGCCCGCCTCACCAAACAGAAATACTGTCTTACATTGCTCTGAAAACACCACATGTACCGTAGGTGTCCCTCGTGCTTTGACTAAATAAAGCGAGGCTGACTGACTAGTCATTCGGCCTGTGATCTGACCATTCTACCCAGTGGGCATCTCAGCCTGCCATTTCCGACGCCTAAGCGGAAATCAGTGTTGCCAGATGGCAAATGTTGAATTATCGTACCAGAGGGTCAAAATTATCGTTTTTGGAGTGAAACTATCGTATTGATCATTGATCGTACATCGTACAGAGGTCGAAATTATCGTACACATACGATAATTATCGTACGTCTGGCAACGCTGGCGGAAATCGCTTTCTGGCAAATGGCCAGCGGGAGTCACAACTTAATAATAATAATAATAATAATAATAATAATAATAACCACGCAAGGGGCCATTCTAACACCCCTGGCCCATGGAGCTTGTCTGAGCATCAGCTAGAATGAGTGTTACTGCACAATTTTCAGACCGAACCCAGACGGCCCAGGGAAATGCTGACGTCTTTTCCGTGTCAAGCTACCCGGTCTTAATACACCACTTCCTGTGCTCAACGAATTTCAAAGTAAAATGCCTCTGGCATTTCTTCAGAAGCAGAATCAGAATTACTTTAATGATCCCCGAGGGGAAATTGGGACAAGTTACAGTAGCTCGCTCACAGAACACACAGCTTAAAATAAAATAAACAGTAGTAAATGCAATGCAAATGCAGTAGTAAGCAATAAGCAGAAAAAACACAACATAGCATAGAATAACTAGTAAATGCGCTAGAAGCAAAAATAAGTGGAATGTAAGTAGCAAAAATACAAAATACGTCAGGCAAGTATACATTCCGTGTCAATTATCATTATTGCACCCTGGACCATATTAAGTCGGCTTGCCCTATACGTTACACGTGGCTCAGCCAGGCACAGTTAACCTATCGGCTGGCTCAGTCTCAGGGAGACTGAGCGTCTCCGAGGTGCTCTTTTAAGAGAGGCATTAAATAGACCAATGGCCACAGGCAGGAATGATTCCCCGGGCCTCTCCGTACTGCATCTAGGCGGAATCAGTCTCTCACTGAACGTACTCCTGTGTTCGACTAGCACGCCGTGGAGTGGGTGCGAGTCATCGTTCATGGTGGAACGTAGCCTGGACAACGTTCTCTTCTCTGACACCGCAGTCAGAGAGCCCAGATCCAGCCCCACAATGTCCCTGGCCTTATGGATCAGTTGCTGAGTCGTTGGCATCCGCTGCCTTCAGCCTGCTGCCCCAGCACACAATAGCATACAGGAAGGCACTAGCCACTACCGACTCATAGAACATCCTCAGCATGGTCCGGCAGACGTTGAAGGACCTCAGCCGTCTCAGAAAGTAGAGACGGCTTTGCCCCTTCTTAACCATAAACAATACCAAAGCTAAAATAATTGATACAGTGTCACGCTAGTCAGGTAACAAGAGGCTGCGAACCCCATCGCTACATGTGGCCAACCATAACATATCACTGCGAGTTGCAACTAGCAGTCCATGGTGCACTTGCAAGGCGGTGAAACCATCGCTTTCTCTCACTTGTTTATTAACCAGTTTCTTTATATCTCATGCATTAAGCACTACATTTCAGCTGTTGCCGCCAGAATGAACCGTTCGCCCCATGGACCTTTCAGTCTGCCCAGAGTGCCCGAGAGGCTACGGCACCCCAGCTTCAGCGCTTCTCCAAGCCGCTCGTCACCACATGACAAGATCCTGGTTCGTCCTGCACCTCAAGCGGACGCTCCAGAAGTGCAACCTCCCGACGAAGAACTTCTCCAGCCACTCCTTCAGGATCGGAACCGCACCTCAGCCGCCGTGCAAGGAGTGTCCTCCGCCTCCCTCCAGCAAACGGGCCGCTGGTCTTCATCAGCATTCTCCAGCTACATCCGCCCGGAGCGGGTGGCCATACCGGCGGCCCAAAGGACCCTCCTCCCTTCATCGGCAAGCATGGCAACGAACAGTGTCCTGGACGTCCGTGCCAAATAATGTCTCGGTGGTGGCTCCCCGAAAAGCACGGCGCCCAGTAAGGCGCAGTAAATCTCCCGGTTATTTTTTGGGGGAAAGAGAGAGAGCCAGAGAAAGTCAGGGTCAGTCAGAAGGCCAAGTCGGGGGGCCAAGAAGGGGGGGGAAAGAGAGAGAGCCAGAGAAAGTCAGGGTCAGTCAGAAGGCCAAGTCAGGGGGCCAAGAAGGCCAAGTTAAAATGGTGAGGCGCCAAGGCGGCCAAGTCGGCCAAGCTGGGAAGCACCTTAAGTCAGGTAAGGCGCCATGGCGGCCAGGAAGGCCAAGCCGGGAAGCGCCTTAAGTCAGGTAAGGCGCCATGGCGGCCAGGAAGGCCAAGCCGGGAAGCACCTTAAGTCAGGTAAGGCGCCATGGCGGCCAGGAAGGCCAAGCCGGGAAGCGCCTTAAGTCAGGTAAGGCGCCATGGCGGCCAGGAAGGCCAAGCCGGGAAGCGCCTTAAGTCAGGTAAGGCGCCATGGCGGCCAGAAAGAGCCAAGCCGGGAAGCGCCTTAAGTCAGGTAAGGCGCCATGGCGGCCAGAAAGAGCCAAGCCGGGAAGCGCCTTAAGTCAGGTAAGCCCGACCGAGTTGGGAGCGCCAGCCGCAAATAGCTGTAAGTTGCAAAAAAGGTCGAAGGCCGGAAAAGTACAATCGCGAGGCGCCAAGGCGGCCAGGTAGGCCAAGCTGGGAAGCACTATCGCGAGGTCCCCGACCGAGTTGGGAGCGCCAGCCGCAAATAGCTGTAAGTCGCTAAAAAGGTCGAAGGCCGGAAAAGTACAATTTTTGGGGGGGAGGGATAGAGAAAGAGAGAGCCGGAGAAAGTCAGGGTAGTCGCGCCAAGGCAGCCAAGTAGGCCAAGCCGGGAAGCGCCAAGCTAAACATCAATGTACCAAGATCGAAGGCCCGACCGAGTTGGGAGCGCCAGCCGCAAATAGCTGTAAGTCGCTAAAAAGGTCGAAGGCCGGAAAAGTACAATCGCGAAGCGCCAAGGCGGCCAGGTAGGCCAAGCTGGGAAGCGCTATCGCGAGGTGCCCGACCGAGTTGGGAGCGCCAGCCGCAAATAGCCGTAAGTCGCAAAAAAGGTCGAAGGCAGGATAAGCACGTACCAAGTAAACATTAATGTATCAAGATCGAAGGCCCGACCGAGTTGGGAGCGCCAGCCGCAAATAGCTGTAAGTCGCTAAAAGGTCGAAGGCCAGAAAAGTACAATCAACTACTGGCGCCTGCAGATCTCAATTAACCTCCGGTAATCACATCTTCCTTTTGGGGGATCTCCTAGCCTATGCAGGTGCCCTCCTCTTGCCTCAAGAGCAGCGCCACTGGCCAATGGAGTCAAGCGCCAAAGTATTTGCCATGCATGCCGATTGCTAAATAAAGTTTGTCTAATCCTACCAACTGGCCTCTCATGATTGAAGTGAGGTCTCCAGACCATATTTCAAGCTGAAGGCCACTCATGCATAATCCGATCATCCCCTGACGACAGTCAAGTCCTAGCATAACGTGGTCAGTCAAAGTCCTAGTATGACGTCTGCTATGACGTCAAACATGACGTCAGTTAATCCTCATATATATAGCAAGGGTTCTACGTCACCTCTCTCTCTCCGGCCGATCATAGCAGCAGCAGCTTCACGGCAGTCCATCTCCCTCGAAGCCGTCCTCCGAAGCGTTGTTTTGCCCCACCCACCTCCCCAGTCCGCCACCAACGAGTCTTGACTCCTGATCCCCCACGGGGGGGGGATCTCCTAGCCTATGCAGGTGCCCTCCTCTTGCCTCAAGAGCAGCGCCACTGGCCAATGGAGTCAAGCGCCAAAGTATTTGCCATGCATGCCGATTGCTAAATAAAGTTTGTCTAATCCTACCAACTGGCCTCTCATGATTGAAACATACATATATCCACATACACAGGCCCGCTCCAACCCATTACGCAGAGTACGCAGACTGCGTAGGGCATCACGTGACTGAGGGCACCAAAAAAAAAAAAAAAAAAAAAAAATTTTGGTGCCCTCAGTCAGGCCACTCACTGAACAGCAGGCCAGGCGCCGCCTACTGGTTTACTAGTGGTTTTATTACTTTATTCAGGGTGCATCTCATTGTAAAATTGGACTCGGCCCAAATTGGGCTTCAAACGGCCCAAATTGGGCTTCAAGCGGCCTAAATCTGGCTTCAACCGGCCCAAATCTGGCTTCAACTGGCCCAAATCTGGCTTCAACTGGCCCAAATCGGGCTTCAGACGGTCCAAATCTGGCTTCAAACAGCCCAAATCTGGCTTCAAACGGCCCAAATTGGGCTTCAAACAGCCCAAATTTTTCGCCGCCGCCCTTCGGACGCCGGCACGCACGTCGGCCTGTATCGGCCTGGCCTGCTTGGTATCTAATGCCCGGCCTGAATTATGATCCCAGTCCGCCCCTGCTTGCATGTACAGTTTAACAATCACTTGTTTGCTGACATGTACAGTAATTCTAACAATTGTTTGTTTCCCACATGTAATGAAATGTGAGATACACTAGTATCGTTCATAATTAATGATTTTGCAGTCTTTCGTTTGACAGTTATTGAAAGTTTTACGGGGGGGGGGGGGGGGGGGGGCACCACAGAACAATTACGCTTAGGGCACCCAAATGGCCAGGATCGGCCCTGCACATACATACATCCATACATGCATCCATCCATCCATTCATACATCCATCCACATACATACATCCATACATACATACATCCATACAGTACATACATACATACAGTACATACACACACACACACACACACACACACATATAACAAAAACAAAAGCAACAATTATCCTAGACAAGGAGAAAAAGAAAATTTAATGAAATATATCAGACATAAAGTACATATAGAATCAAGCAAAAAAGAAGAAAAGGAAAATGTATCAATACAGCAACAATAACCAGAAACAATACAACACAGAAACAACACACTAAACTGAACTTGAACAAAAATAGGTCAAAAGAAAATAAATAAATAAAGCAGAAACAACTCATAACAGAATACAATAAACTAACATAACAATTCTACACAATCTAAAACTATCTCTTTCTGCATTACATCTTTTCTCAGTCTCTTCTTAAAACCAACTCTGCTGGTAATTGAAACTAAATGCTGTGGAAGTCTGTTCCAGTAGGTAATTGCCCTGTACATGACAGTTCTTTTTAAACTGCTGTGAAAGAAGCAGAAGAGTGTCACCTCTTGTCTCACTATACTCTTTGTCTGCGCTCAGACCGGAAATATTTACCGGAAACAGCGCCATGACGGTTTCCCCGCATCGAGAAAAACGTGATATTAGAGCTACATATCGTTATAAATATCAACAACTAGCCAACGCTGGTGAGCTGTATGTAAACAGCGTGACTCGAAATGGTTGCAAGTTATATCAAAATGGTCATTCAGTGGCGTTTTACTGCAATGTAACTAACGTTAGCCCACAGCTAACAGCTAGCATTAGCCACAGTACCAGAGCGGATGATGATTACTAGGGGTGCACCGATCACGTTTTTTGCCACCGATCGCCGATCGCCTATGGGAAATATCTGCCCAACTGATCATCGACCGATCACCGATTACCGATCACCGATATATAAACTCCTCAAAGAAAGTTTGGAAACGTTATTTTAGGTTGATTATTTCTCCCCTTTAATAATACCAATTGGCATTGTATTTTATATCGTTGGAAAGCCTCATTAGTGATAGGGCTTTTTTTTTTTTTCTCTCTTTTTTTTTTATATAAAAAAATATCGGCAATCAGCCGAAATATCGGCAATCAGCCGATCTCATATTTGAGGTCAAAATCGGCCGATACAGATTGCTTGCCGATCGATCGGTGCACCCCTAATGATTACCCACAATGCCTTGCGTTGCCCCAGCTCTATTAGCCAGGAAAGGGCTCACGCTACTTTTGAATGTATAAAATAAAGCTGATAATATACAATTTGATTCTTTAAACGTCTGACCCTTTCTTAAAAGTACATCACAAACGTACAGCCCTGCTTAATCCTCACAAAAAAAAACAGGTCCATTGGAGTGAATGGAGATGTTGCAACTCTTCTATTATATGGCTCTGGCGTTAGCTAATGATCACATGAGTGGGGGAAAGGGGCAGTATCATCCATCTGCAGCACTGGAGCACCATCGCCCCGCCCACCGTGTACGTTCTCAGACCCGCTGGATGTGTACACGTACAGACCAGAGTACGTTTCTAGACTCCTTCAAAAATAAAAGCCTGGATATTTTTCTTTTTAAATCAGCGTTCTGGAGGTATATGATATTCTATTATGCTTGTGTGCATTAGTCTTTTTGTTTGATAGCTCCCGGGGGACGGCTGGCTGTCTGTACCCCGGGAGCGGTGCTTAAGTGTGGGCCACTGGGCCAGCAAGGTCCAGCCAGTGGGTAACGTAGGTCCCTGGAGGACAAGGTCCTGGCGGGGCGGGGGTCTGTGTGTAGCCTGGGGAGGTGTGCTAATAGTGGGTATGCAGTTGGGCAGATTCATGGAAGGTGGGTGGGGTGAGGGGGCTGTCCTGGGTCTCAGAGGCCGACCATGGAGCTCATACTAGCGCGGGTAGGAACAGGATGGACGAGTTGCTAGCTAATGTTAGCTAGTAGCATAGCTAGCCGATTAACTAGCCAGATCAACCCCGGGAATGTGATCAATGTTGGGGGGAATTGTCTGTCAACATCGCTCATGAATCATGCAAACATTCAATCATCCTAAAGACCACACATGGGTCGGATGCGGCCCGCGGGCGCCACCTGTGTGGCCCGCGATGAAATTGCAAAAAAAAGGAAAAAAAAGAAAATTGTTTTTTACACACACCTGAACGCAACATGCAAGATACCCGCTGAATAAGTGTCCAAATGTTCATGTCATATTCTGGCCAATTCTCCACTTCTGTTATTTTCATTTTTTTCCATATTCCAGCATTTCAGTCTGGAATATGGAATATCTTTCAATAATCTTTATGACTAAAAGGCTACATTGAAGTAGAAATTTAAATAAGTCAAATAACTCAATGGTTTTGGATTTATTTAGCTTCAAGACTGCATTTTTGTTCGTGTGACCCTCAACACAGGCTTTGATCATCCCGGGACACTTACTGATACTTATGCTTAAATGAACCCACTCATATTCTGATTTATTTCAAGAAAAACATTTCAGCTAGTGGAAATTCTAATTGGCTGGTAACTTTAAAATCTAGCAGCCATATTGGCAGGTGGTCAAAAAAGTTAATTTCAAGCCCTGAGAGCAGGTGGTGACATAGGAGTGAGTGAGAAAAGGATCAAATATTGGTGGTTAAGACTGAATAATGACATCACAACTGTTGATTTAAAATGAGTTATTCCTCTAAACCTAGCTTCAAATGCACCAAATTTTTCGCACTGGCGCCGTTCAGCCCTCAGCAAAACCTGGTCGCGAGGACATTTTTTGTGGCCCTCTCTATCTCAAAGTTACCCATCCATGGGTTACGACATGACAATATTTGTTCGGCCCCCGGCAACAATCTGGGTTTCTCATGTGGCCCCCCATGAAAAATAATTGCCCACCCCTGTGTCTTTAGTAAAGACACTAATGCACACAAGCATAGAATATCATAACACCTACGCCGATTTGAAAAGAAAGATATCAAGTCTTTTATTTTTTTAAGGAGTAGGTCTGTGGTCTGTACACGTACACTTCCGGCGGGAGAACGTACACGGTGGGCGGGGCGAGATGCAGATGGATGTATCTGGAAAGGGGGGGTTCACCGTGACGTAACGCTGAATCAAATCTGCCATTTTGGAGGCCCCAAAAAAAGGAGGTTTGAACCCCTAGAGCAGTGGTTCCCAACCTTTTTACACCAAGTACCACACGAGAAAGTAGTTGGCTCTCCAAGTACCACCATATGACCGACGTTAAAATACAGTCTATTCAGCTATGCACAGTTCACGCAGGAGGCAAATTTATTCCAACCTGCAGCCTATGTGCAACCTGCAGCAGCTGCACTTGTGCTGGGTTGACTGCTGTCTTCACCTCCTTGTGCTTCATCGTTGCTGCTCTCCTCTACTACAGCTCTTTTACTATTCCCTCCCGTTTTGATCCACTTTAGCATCCCTCCTCGTCTTTGTTCACCACTTGTGTAACCATGCGGGGCGGGCAGGTAATTGTGCATGCGCAACAGGTATAGTGTCCGTCAGAAACAAATATTTGTTTCTAAATCTCAAGACAACAAAATAAACCTCAATTTCAATGATCACAAGTTTATTTTCATTCGTAGTATTATTTTGATAGATAAACATGTTTTACAATTGATTTTTAAAGTTGGGTTTATTTCATAATTTAAACATTGGGATTCCAGGGATGAAGTACCACCAGCAGGGGGGGGGGCGCAAGTACCACCTACCTTGAGAAACACTGCCAATAATATTAATAATTATTATTATTATTTCACTTTCACATGTTTGAAAACTACTACTAATGACCACCATGGATTTTGCACAAAAACTATATATATATATATATTTTTTCACGGAGCCTTCCAAGTACCACCAGCAGGGGGCGCAAGTACCATCTACGGTACGCGTACCGTAGGTTGGGAACCACTGCCCTAGAGGGCACTCTCACTGCCTGAAAATGACACAGTGTACCATAGGGCTGTTGAAACGAATTTTGATATTCGAATATTATTCGAATTTAATAATTATGAACGAAATTCGATTATTATTATTTTTTAAAAACGAATATTTTTTTTATTTTTTTTTATTTTTTTTAGAACACTAGAACAGTGACAAGTTCTGACAACATACTTGAAGAAAAGAGTGTTAACTGAAGTTGACTGTTGAAGCTGCTATACTGATGTAAACCTACCTGTAGCTCTTAAAATGTATGTTCATTCATTGTTAACTGAAGTTGACTGTTGAAGCTGCTATACTGAATGTAAACATGTAGCTCTTAAGTGCAATACGTGACAGATTTTTTTTTTTCATGGCTCATTGTTGTTTTGGCAAAGTTTACTTATTTGTTTATTGATAAGGAGCTCAAACAAAACAAAGGCTGTGTCTTTTTTTATTATCAATTATTTTATTTTAGCATTTCAGACAGCACCAATACATCACTGATGAATATTAACTAAGCTCTGGTTAGCTGACCTATTTTCTAATGCAATGAATGTATGTACATTGTACAAGGAACATGTTTTCTTAAATAAACATCATTGCTGGACTATTTGTGATAAGCCTAATATTATTTTGAATATTCATCCACCATTCACTTTTCCATCTACATTTGGTAAAATGCTTAGAAAAAGTTTTACTTGGTCAAACCCAAAGATTCAGCTATATTTAGAATCATAAGAGAAGACAACAACAACAATTCACTCAGACCAATTTTTTTTTTTTTTTTTTTTTTTCAATTACCGTAAATTCCGGACTATAAGACGCACCGGTCTATAAGCCGCACCTTCAAAGGAGACTATTTTTTTCTTCTATAAGCCGCACCGGTCTATAAGCCGCGGGTGTTTTGATGTGTAATTACCATATGTAAGGCTTCGTGCACAGAGGGGATTGTCGGGAAAGAGATGGCTGTTTGGGGAAGCTCCCATTTATTAACATTTCAACAAAACAAAAGTCAGGTCACTAATCCCCAGACAAAATCACACATTGTGGTATTTTTTGTTTTTTTTACAGTGCACACAGTGTCCGCGGTGTGGTGAAAAGAGGGCAAGAGAGGAAATTAAAACAGAAGTGGATTTATAGTTAGAAAGAGTGCTAAAGAAGAGAGAATTCCGTTTTTTATTTTTTTATTTTAGTTACTCACAGTACTATTGACCAGTCCAACTCAAAAGATATTCGGCAGTTTCACTTTGAGCTCTTGTTCCGCCGCTGTCCAGCAATGGTTATGACGAGTCTCGCTGGGTACAGTACGCCAAAGCGATATCCATTGACTCGATGATGCTGTTGTATGTTGCGCGTTTCTGTTGCACCAACGCGGAGAGGTCCTGCCGGACGAAAAAGCGCGTACCCTCCCAGGTGAGGGGCTTCTTCCCCGCAGCCTGGAGGATGAGTTGACGGTCGGGCCAGCGGAGTAGGCAGATGAAGATGGCCCTCGGTGGCAGGCCGGGGTCTGGACGTGGCCGAGGCGCCCGGTGTGCCCTGTCCACCTCTGGTGGTTTCTCGCCTTCCTTCAGGTCCAGGATGTAACACAGGATTTTGCCACGAAAGCGTCCATGTCACCAATCTCAGCTCCCTCTTTTACATTGATCAGGCGAATGTTATTTCTTTTACTCCTGCTGATTAAGTCATCAACCTGCGTGTGCAGCGTTTCGATGTTTTTGCATTTTATCCACTTTCGGACTCACTGTGTTGTTTTTGTCCTCCAGTGCGCTGATGCGCTTTTTTTAGAAACTCTGTTCACGGTTGCATTATTTTCTTTAGTGAGTGAGTGGATGGACTTCTGCACGTTTTCAAACTTGTTTTCAAGCTGCTCAAACCTCTGAGCGATGTCGGACTTAATCGATAGTGTTTCACGGAGTAAAAGTTTAGCCCAAGCCGTGAATCTCCAGCCTCCAGCAGGTGAGTCATTTCCTCATTCATGGCGGTGATTGCTTCTTTCTTTCTTTCGTCTTTTTCTTTCTGCTTACCTGTGTTGTGTTATGTTATGTTATGTTATGTTATGTTGTTAAAAGAGGGCAAGAGAGGAAATTAAAACAGAAGTGGATTTATAGTTAGAAAGAGTGCTAAAAAAGAGAGATTTTTTTTTTTTTTGGGAAAAAATCCATAGATAAGACGCACCGTTATATAAGCCGCAGGGGCCAAAAAAGGGCAAAAAACGGGAAAAAAGCCGCGGCTTATAGTCCGGAATTTACGGTAAAAATTAATTAAAATATTCGAATATAATTCGAATATTAAAATGTATAAAGCACTGAAATTCGAATTTGATTATAGAGGGAGATTGACAGCCCTAGTGTACCGTGTAGAATTCTAACAGTTTAGTCTCAAATGTAGAGATTTTTCCTTCACACACCACCTCAAAAGCCATATACATTAGTTGAAAGCTGAAAAAAAATTGTTTTAGGGGTTAGTCCTCCTTTAAGTGTGTGTGTGTGTGTGTGTGTGTGTGTGTGTGTGTGTGTGTGTGTGTGTGTGTGTGTGTGTGTGTGTGTGTGTGTGTGTGTGTGTGTGTGTGTGTGTGTGTGTGTGTACTAACCTTCCTCCACCAGCAGTTTATTAAGAGTTGATGGTCTGAATCCTGAAGGGATCGCCCCCATGGCAGAGAGCACATCGGTCGTATCAATCTGTCCATCACAATCACACACACACACGCACACACACACACACACACACAGTGAAAACAATAAGAATTCTCAATGCAGTGCAGAACACTTGGTGCGTGGAGAGAGTCTCACCTCAGTCAGAGCCTTCCTGACAGTAGACCAGTTGGAATGGGAAGCAGTGCTGTTAGAGAGCAGAGAGGAATGGAAACACTGACATTATTCAGAGAAAGCATCATTAAAACAACATCATCATCAATTTCAATCTAAATTAATTCCGTCTTTTGATCACTTGTCGTCGTCGTCGTTTTTGTTTCCCCCCAGTTTTCTCCCCAGTTGTACTCGGCCAATTCCACCTGTCTAAGTTGTCCCTGTCGTTGCTGCACCCCCTCTGCTGATCTGGGGCAAGTTGTAGACTAGCACATGCTTCCTCTGATACATGTGCAGTCGCTAGCTGCTTCTTTTCACCGGACAGCGAGGCGTTTCACCGGCAGGATGTAGCAAATGGTGGGATCATGCTATTCCACCCCAACGACCAAAGGAGGCGCTAGTGCAGCAACCAGGACACGTACCCATATCCCGCTTCCCACCCGCAGACACGGCCAATTGTGCATGTATGGACATCCGACCAAGGCAACATGGGGCACGACAGTAGATCCTGTGTGTTTCTTATGTGTATTAGGGGTGGGCGATATGAAGATCTTAGATCGCTCACGATCAGAATGGCTCCACGATCTGCCTTTCCAGACAGATCGTTAGAATGGCGCTACATGCAGTGCACATTCTATCAGTTGCATTTCTATGTCTGAAAGACGCTTCCAAAGTTTTCCTCCCCTCCCCCTTTTCACTTTGCAAAGTGCAGCAGCATGGAGACAACATGGAGGGGCAGTTAGTTTGAGAGAGACACACGCACGCACGCACGCACACACACACACACACACACACACACACACACACACACACACACACACACACACACACACACACACACACACACACACACACACACACACACACACACACACACACACACACACACACACACACACACTCTCTTAACCAGGGCTTGCCTTGACACAAAGGACCTCCCGTCATCCCGGGGACGTAAAAAATAGCATCAGGGACGATGAAAATTAATTTGGGGACGGAGCCGGACGATAGCCTAAACACACGCTCTGCTCTCCTCGTTATGAACAGTGTTAAAAATGACATGCCACACACACACGCACACTAAACATGCGGGCACTGGCAGAGAGACAAACAGGCAGATAGAGCGGAACTCATCGCGCAAAAAGAGTCTGAATCTCTGCTGCTCTTTGTGATAGTTTGAGTTTAATTTGCTTCAGTCGGACTTTGTCAGTTATTGAAAATGCGAGGACGCATTGCTCCTAATCTGCCCTCATCCTGCTGCCTCGTATTCTCAGGAGAGCGCGTTTCTGCTCCACCTTCTCTTTCCTTCCCCCCTGCCTCTCTCACACTGCTCAACGCTTTTTTTTTCTTTCTTTCTTTCTTTCTTTTTTTTATTTATATAGCCCTAATTCACAAGCATGTCTCAGAGGGCTTCACATAAAGTATGTCTAGCTGATTCTAGCTAACACACAGTAACAAGAATATACAGAATAAAGATAACATTTGAACATTTGAAGAAAGCAGGAGAGTGGAGGAGGGAGGGAGAGGGAGGAGGGAGGAGAGGGGGGAGGTGGGGAGAAAATAGGAAATGTGGAGGAGGAGAGAACAGAGGAGGAGAGATGAGGGTGCAGGGGAGGGAGAGCCAGGGTAGGGGTAGGGTCTAGGGTTGGGGGAGGGGAGGGAGTAGGATACGGGCCCGGATTAGGGCGAGGGTGGGGAGAAATGGGAAATGTGGAGGAGGAGAGAACAGAGAAGGAGAGGTGGAAGGGTGCAGGGGAGGGAGAGCAGGGGGAATGTGAGAGGGAGGAGAGGGCAGAGAGGAGGAGAGAACAGAGAAGGGGAAGTGGGAGGGCGCAGGGGAAGGAGAGCAATGGGAATGTGAGAGAGGGGAGAGGACAGAGAGGAGGAGAGAACAGAGAAGGAGAGGTGGAAGGGTACAGGGGAGGTAGAGTAGAGGTAGGGTCTAGGGTGGAGGGAGGGAGTAGGATACGGGCCCGGATTAGGGCGAGGGTGGGGAGAAAATGGGAAATGTGGAGGAGGAGAGAACAGAGAAGGAGAGGTGGGAGGGTGCAGGGGAAGGAGAGCAGGGGGAATGTGAGAGAGGGGGGAGGACAGAGAGGAGGAGAGAGGCAGAGAAGGAGAGGTGGGAGGGTGCAGGGGTAGGAGAGCAGGGGGAATGTGAGAGAAGGGAGAGCAGGAAGTGGCAGGGATTCAGGAAAATAGGGGAGAAGAGGAGAAGGAGCAGAGGGGGGGAGAAGGAGGAGAGAGCAGGAGAAGGGAGGGGGGGGCGGTGGGATGTGGGGGAGGAAAGAGCATGGAAAGAGAGGAGAACAAGAAGGGGGAAGAAGGGAAGAAGCGGGGGAAGGGGGAAAGAGAGAGGGGGAGGGGGGAGAAGATCAGACAACTGACTACTCTAAGCATTAACCAGAGCTAACTGGGACATAGTATCTAGCTAATCTACAGCCTAATCTGGCCTATCCTACCCTGCTCTAGTCTGATTTTAGCCTGAACACTAACAGGTCAGCCTTAGGCTGTAGCTAATCTATCGCCTACCTAAGCTGTTCTAAACCAACCGGCAGCCCTCGACCAGTGATGAAGAGCACCGATGCCCCCCGACCCGGCCCCCGCCCACATAAGGCGTGGGAGGGAAGGCCAGGCCGGGACACAGCGGCACCCCCTCACCCCCAGTGAACGCAAGAAAACCTTTCCACCATATGGTGGCAATCCACACATGGATCGCCACATGGATTGCCCCAGTGATTTGGCTGAGGAGGAACCTTGTGAGGTCGTTGTGCTAGGGGCCCATTGCTGCGGCCCGGGCGGACCCAGCCCCCACGCGACCCGCCCCCCCAGCCCCCAGCCACCAGCATAGTGACTGAGAGCGTGAGAGCAGGCCACGCGGGGGACGGGCCCACCCAGGCCACAGCAGCGGACCCCCATCTGGGGACTCCCCTCCGAGACAGGCCGAGAGATGCCGGGCTAAACCATGCACAGAGTTTCCGATAATGAAACTCTGTGAATGGTTTATTATGGAAATAAAATTTACAAGAGAACAGAAAATTGAAAATGTAAAAAAGAGTCCAACAGAAGGGATATAAAAATGTAATTTTTAAATTATCCTAAGATCAGGGAAGGGAGTTGAAAATCTAAAAAGTAGAGTCCAAAAAGAAGTAGAAAATGCAGTCTTTAAGTGTTCGTAGGTTTAGAGAATACTAGTTAATTAGCTAGGTGAAAAAAGGGGTAACAAGATTGGGAGTTCCATGAGGATGATCTGAGGAATCCATGAGTCCGCGTTGGTGACATGGGTTAAGAGGAGGGGAGGGGAGGATAGGAGTCGGAGGTGATGATTAAGAGGAGGGGAGGATAGGAGTTGGAGGTGATGATGAGGCGGCGGGGGCGGGGGGCTGGGGGGGCGCCCCCCCCCTTCCCTTAGGCAAGCAGGTGACCAGGATGATGAGGATAGGGGTCGGTGACGGTGATGAGCCCGGGGAGTCAGACAGTAGAAGGAGTAGTGGGTAGATGGCCTAGAGTGACGACAGGTGGCTAGGGCGATGACGGCCGGACCTAGGGCTGCAGCGGTGGGGTGTACGTCAGGCCAATGAAGGACACCTGAGGGGGAGAGAGAGAAGAGAGCGGGGGAATCTGCGCAGAGGTGGAACTAACTCTATAGACAACAATAAAATTGGGTCAAATCAAAATTTATTAGGATTATTTAGGATGACTAATATTATACTGCTAATTCAGGTCTAGGTAGTCTAGGTCTAAGTTTAGACTGATACTGCTGGCTTGTGATAGCCCGCTCAGCAGTTCAGGACTAGGTTTATTCACCAGCTAAAATCTATCTGAGCTACTGGATCGGCTGATGCCATATTATTAAATTAGGTCAAGTCTAAGTTTATACTGATACTGCTGGCTTGAGATAGCCCGCTCAGCAGTTCAGGACTAAGTTTATTCACCAGCTATTTGATTTTATATCTGAGCTACTGGGTCGGCTGATGCCATATTATTAAATTAGGTCAAGTCTAAGTTTATACTGATACTGCTGGCTGTATCAGCTGTGTGTGTGTGTGTGTGTGTGTGTGTGTGTGTGTGTGTGTGTGTGTGTGTGTGTGTGTGTGTGTGTGTGTGTGTGTGTGTGCGCGTGCGTGCGTGCGTGCGTGTGTGTGTTAGGGCTGCACGATTAATCGTATTTTCATCGTCATCGCGATATGAAAATGCGCGATGAACACATCGCAAAAGTCACGTGTTATCGCAAAAAAAAACACTGAACGCAACATGCAAGATACCGGCTGAATAAGTGTCCAAATGTTCATGTCATTCTTGCCAATAATCCACTTCTGTTATAACATTTCAGTCTGGAATATGGAATATCTTTCAATAATCGTTATGACTAAAAGGCTAAAAGTAATCTCATGTGTAAGAAATGACTGTTCTTCATGAAGTAAAAATGTAAATAATGAACTTGTTGGTTTTGGATTTTTTTTAACTTCAAGAGTGCATTTTTGTTCGTATGACCCTCAACACAGGCTTTGAGAATCCCGTGCCACTTACTGATACGTATGCTTAAATTAACACACTCATATTGCAAAATGAATTTAGGCCCTCACTGTAATACTTCAGAAGTTGAATTTGAAGTTCAGCATTAATACATTTGTCATTTTTTGTCTTAGATTTACCTTTGTGTGTTATTGCAATATAAAACTACATAATTGAGAATTCGTAATCATAATGGATTCTAGATTCTGGAATCGAGAATCGTTGGAATCGAGAATCGATTCTGGATTTGGATCGTGACCCCAGGAATCGGAATCGGATCGGATCGTGGCTTAGCCGGATCGGAGCACCCCTACCCATTAATATTTTTGTTTATAGCATTTTTTAATTTATCGCAGGTCATATCGTCATCACAACATTGAACAGTGTTATCGCACATCGCAGCTTTTCCTCATATCGTGCAGCCCTAGTGTGTGTGTCTGCTGAGCCGCATGTCTCTGCTCTTTCCCCACTCTCTCTCTCTCCATTAAATTAGCAAATTGACAATTGACAAATGACAATCACGCAACTCAATTGCAGATAGCCAATATATTCGTCCCATCGCCCAACCCTACTGTAAAAATAACAGTGAACCAAGAGATAGATAGAGTGTTTGCATGCTTGTGAACATTATTTTTTAGCACATGAATTATTGGAAACTCAGCGTAAATGAACGACATGAAAATATTTATAAAACAAATTGAATTTTAAATTCCCATGACTTGTCTAGGTTTCTCATGGCCGTATGAACCCTGAAATTAGTTTGGTTGTACTTGTACTGTTCAGTAACTTGCAAAATAGTCTTAAAAATATGAAAAATAATCGTGATAAAATCGTGGATCGTGATCCTGCCTGAAAAAATTGTGGTATGATATTTTTGCCATATCATATATTAGGCATTATGTATGCCTAATGTTTAATTGTATGTTTAACAAGTTATAAGCTATTTGCACCTGTATGTCAAATACGTCGAATTTAAAATGTCTGAACACGTCTAACGTATGCACAATGCCTAATGTTTAATTGTATGTTTAATAAGGTACATGCTATTTGCACTGTATGTCAAATACGTCGAATTTAAAATGTCTGAACACGTCTAACGTATGCACATGACATGTGCACCTATGTGCAATGAATATGCCACTGACTTGTCTTATCGCTATTCTGCCTTATTGCCTATTGCTGCTTAGTATTGCTTATTGATGCCTATTTCTTATTGCCTATTGCTCATTGCTTGTTGCCTATTTGTACTATGTCGTAAACGGAGTCCACAGCACAAGAATTTCACACGTGATACTTGTACCATGGAGTGACAATAAAAATCTTGAATCTTGAATCGCCCACCCCTAATTCCACCCCAACGACCAAAGGAGGCGCTACTGCAGCAACCAGGACACGTACCCATATCCGGCTTCCCACCCGCAGACACGGCCAATTGTGCATGTATGGACATCCGACCAAGGCAACACGGGGCGCGAACCTGCGACCCTCGTGTTGGTGCTGTATTTTTTATAACTAATATAGTTCTGGGATCCTTTAATTTGACCGCATCACTCAGAATAATCTGAAGGACAAAACTGGTCTAAGAACCTCTGGAAACAACACAGTAAAACCAAATCTCAGCAGATTCCAGTTTTTAAAACGGAGAACCTCACCTCCGTTTGTCTTGGTCCTCGGCCATGTCTTCACCATCCTGCTCCTCCTCTTCCTCGTCTGACTCCTCATCATCATTATCATCATCATCTTCATCTTCATCATCGTTGACACCAGAACCACTCTGAAATGTTTTGGTACAGTGAACGGTTTTAATCATCTAAGCCAGCGGTTCACAACCTTTTCCCACTCATGGCCCACTTGAAAATCTCAAAAATGTTCTTAGCCCACATTCAACTGTAAACAGTATGGAGGCCAGATAATGTGTTCTCAGCCCACATTCAACTGTAAACAGTATGGAGGCCAAATCATGTGTTCTCAGCCCACATTCAACTGTAAACAGTATGGAGGCCAGATAATGTGTTCTCAGCCCACATTCAACTGTAAACAGTATGGAGGCCAGATAATGTGTTCTCAGCCCACATTCAACTGTAAACAGTATGGAGGCCAGATAATGTGTCCTCAGCCCACATTAAACTGTAAACAGTATGGGGGCCAAATAATGTGTTCTCAGCCCACATTCAACTGTAAACAGTATGGAGGCCAGATAATGTGTTCTCAGCCCACATTCAACTGTAAACAGTATGGAGGGCAAATAATGTGTTCTCAGCCCACATTCAACTGTAAACAGTATGGAGGCCAGATAATGTGTTCTCAGCCCACATTCAACTGTAAACAGTATGGAGGCCAGATAATGTGTTCTCAGCCCACATTCAACTGTAAACAGTATGGAGGCCAGATAATGTGTCCTCAGCCCACATTCAACTGTAAACAGTATGGGGGCCAAATAATGTGTTCTCAGCCCACATTCAACTGTAAACAGTATGGAGGCCAAATAATGTGTTCTCAGCCCACATTCAACTGTAAACAGTATGGAGGCCAGATAATGTGTTCTCAGCCCACATTCAACTGTAAACAGTATGGGGGCCAAATAATGTGTTCTCAGCCCACATTCAACTGTAAACAGTATGGCTAGAGTAGTCAGATTTTCTGATTTGCTCCCCCCTTTTCCTGCTCTCTTCTCTCTCACACTCTAAAGCATGGCACTCATTCTACTCTAAAGTATGGCATCCCCTCCTTTCCCTGTTCTCTACACATACGCTCTCATATACTCCCCCTGCTCTCCCTCCCCACCTCCTCCCCTTCCTGAACTCTCCTCCCCCACTACTCTAAAGCATGGCATCCATTCTATTCTAAAGCATGGCACCCGTTCTCTTTCTCTTTCCCCGTTCCCCACCTCCTCTCCTCCCCAACATTTCCCATTCCCTCCCCACCTCATCACTTTCCTGCTCTCTCCTCTCTCACATTCTCCCTGCTCTCCCTCCCCACATCCTCCCTTTCCTGATCCCTCCTCCCCCACTATTGTAAAGCATAGCACCCATTCTACCCTAAAGCATGGCACCCATGCTATTCTATATTTCTCCATGATTGTTCAATGTGTTATTATTACTACTGTAATTTGCTGCTGTTGTGTCAGCTATAATTAGCTAGACATATTTTCTGTGAAGCCCTCTGACACATGCTTGTGAATTAGGGCTATACAAATAAACTTGACCTGACCAAATAATGTGTTCTCAGCCCACATTCACAGAAGTGGGCCCAGGGCCACAGGTTGGCAATGGCTGATCTAAGCATTTTACAATACACTGATGTCGTTAAGGTAAAACCTCAGTCTGAAGTTTGAGTTGCGCTGATGGTTACTCACCAGTCACCTCTTTAAGTACTTTAAAATGCAACATTATCATTATGTCCTAAAGTGTGTATACTGTATTTGGCAAATGGATGGTGGTGGTGGTGGAAACCTAGAAACTAGAGACACAGGCTTGTTCCTGAAAGGTTGCTGGTTCAAACCCGAGACCAGATGGGCAAATCTTAGTTGGGGAACACTCTGCTATCCAGGTGCTCTTCACCAGGCTGAGGCTGTGCTGGAGAGCTTCTAAATGGAGATGTGTGAGTGTGAAGCAGGACAAACTGTCAAGGTGGATTTTGGAATTTTGCAGATGTTAAATGGATGACACACCTATACATGTTTTACTGGAGGCCACATTTGCTGGCTGTGTGATGACTATAAGTGACTGGGCAGTGTAATAGTATGACTATAAGTGACTGGGCATACTTGCACTTTGTATTATGTTTACATTTCAAATTTATTTTGTTGCACTATGTTACTTTTTACCCCTACCAGGATTCTAAGCCTGTATCATCTGGCAGGGGGACTAACAATGGAAACCAGTCCTGTGACTGTAATTGTCGTGCATTTACATTTTTCTGAAATGTTCATTAACACCTTAAGTGCCATAGCCGAAATAATTCGTCTTACATAATCCAACGCTTAAGTGCCAGAGCCGAGTTTACTCGTCTTACATAAACATTTTTTTTTTTTGACGGTGGGACATCAATCAACAACTTTTACATCTTCGAGATCACTATTGGAGCAAGATAATGTGTATAATCTATTTTACCGACCCACTAAGTGTTGACAGTGCTCCCCCAGACGACCGAAATCAAAGAAAAAACTGCGGCGGGAGCAAGCCGTTCAAGGAAATGGCGTGGCGATTTTACAGTAATCCATTCAAGACTTGTCTTGCCTGAGAGCGGCCGCGCACCGGCAGCAGCACACAGAGAGCGGAGAGCGATTTGCAAAATAGATCATAGGTGAAACACACTTTGAAACACCTCAGAAAGGCCAGAATCAACATCTGCCCATCGCCCACGCATTCCCCGGCCCATCTTGACTCGCACAAGGAGCGTCCGCACGCAGGCAAGCAGGCAGGCAGGCACACAGGCAGGCAGCAGCAAAAGCGATTCTGACACGCCCGCTGTACAGCCAGGAGGAAGGAGGAGAAGACACACGGAGGGAGGAGTTTGAATGAGAGGGGTGTTTCCTGTTGTTATGGAGGAAATTACTGTTCAAAACTATTGTTTAGAATGTCTGACGGTCTTACTGATGCCAAAAATGAATGGTTAAAGTGACTGTTTCACAAAAAGCCATTTATCTCTGAATAAATTTCCAGACGCTGAAACCATGCTGTACTCAACGGCTAATATCTACATAACTACTAACTCTGCAAACTAACTCTTTTAGACAGAGAAAGCACACATTCTATTAGTTATTTTTAGATGATTGGTGTTCATGAATTCTTAACAGAAAAGAATCCTCGGCTGTTCTAAAATGAGCCAGAATCGTCAAAAACACCCCTGGCACAACTTACCTACAGGAATGAAAACATGGCTGGCATTCAATGTGTTAATGTACACCTGTCCCCTATCGAACAAATAAACAAATTGAAATTGAAATTGAAATTGAAATAGTATGACTAGAAGTGACTGGGCAGTGTAATAGTATGACTATAAGTGACTGGGCAGTGTAATAGTATGACTAGAAGTGACTGGGCAGTGTAATAGTATGACTAGAAGTGACTGGGCAGTGTAATAGTATGACTATAAGTGACTAAGCAGTGTAATAGTATGACTATAAGTGAAGTGACTGAGCAGTGTAATAGTATGACTATAAGTGACTGGGCAGTGTAATAGTATGACTAGAAGTGACTGGGCAGTGTAATAGTATGACTATAAGTGAAGTGACTGGGCAGTGTGATAGTATGACTAGAAGTGAAGTGACTGGGCAGTGTGATAGTATGACTAGAAGTGAAGTGACTGGGCAGTGTGATAGTATGATTAGAAGTGACTGGGCAGTGTAATAGTATGACTAGAAGTGAAGTGACTGGGCAGTGTGATAGTATGACTAGAAGTGAAGTGACTGGGCAGTGTGATAGTATGACTATAAGTGGCTATAACTGGCTCTGTGCTATTCCTCTGCAGAGTATGCATGCCCTGTCTGGGAGAGATCAACCCATGCCAAGAAACTTGACCCAGCATTGAACAACACCTGCCGTTTGATCACTGGTTGCTTGAAACCCACCAATACAAACCACCTGCACCTCCTCGCTGGCATTGCCCCCGCTGACACCAGACGGGAAGTTACCAGCAGAGTTGAGATGACAAAAGCCACTAGTGATGAACGCCACCTCCTCTACGGACGTCAAGCCCCGGCCCAACGACTGAAGTCAAGAAGAAGCTTTCTCAGCCATGTCCAGCCACTAATAACATCCCGAGAAGAAACCAGACTCCAGCTCTGGACAGAAAAGCTAGAGAATAACCCCCCTCAAACTGACATGGGAATCCCCCCCACTGAAAACCTCCCCCCTGGCTCAGAAGCACCTTGGTCTCAGTGGAAGACACTCAACCGCCTAAGAACAAGAACGGGACGATCTAAAGCTGCTCTGGCCAGATGGGGCTACATGACTGGCCCAACCACCTGTGAATGTGGAGAAGCAGACCACACTATGGAGCACTGCCTTGTCTGCCCTCTGCTGCCCAACCCTTGCAGCTCAGAAGACCTTGCAGAGTTTAATAAACACGCAAAGAACTGTGTAAAGAAATGGGAAACTGTCATATAACACCATGCTTCAAAGAAACGAAAAGAAGAAGACTATAAGTGACTGGGCAGTGTAATAGTATGACTATAAGTGAAGTGACTGGGCAGTGTAATATTATGACTATAAGTGACTGGGCAGTGTAATATTATGACTATAAGTGACTGGGCAGTGTAATAGCATGACTATAAGTGACTGGGCAGTGTAATATTATGACTATAAGTGACTGGGCAATGTAATAGTATGACTATAAGTGACTGGGCAGTGTAATAGCATGACTATAAGTGACTGGGCAGTGTAATAGTATGACTATAAGTGACTGGGCAGTGTAATAGTATGACTAGAAGTGACTGGGCAGTGTAATAGTATGACTAGATGTGACTGGGCAGTGTAATAGTATGACTATAAGTGACTGGGCAGTGTCATAGTATGACTATAAGTGACTGGGCAGTGTAATAGCATGACTATAAGTGACTGGGCAGTGTAATAGTATGACTAGAAGTGACTGGGCAGTGTAATAGTATGACTAAGTGACTGGGCAGTGTAATAGTATGACTATAAGTGACTGGGCAGTGTAATAGTATGACTAGAAGTGACTGGGCAGTGTAATAGTATGACTAGAAGTGACTGGGCAGTGTAATAGTATGACTAAGTGACTGGGCAGTGTAATAGTATGACTATAAGTGACTGGGCAGTGTAATAGCATGACTATAAGTGACTGGGCAGTGTAATAGTATGACTATAAGTGACTGGGCAGTGTAATAGCATGACTATAAGTGACTGGGCAGTGTAATAGTATGACTATAAGTGACTGGGCAGTGTAATAGCATGACTATAAGTGACTGGGCAGTGTAATAGCATGACTATAAGTGACTGGGCAGTGTAATAGTATGACTATAAGTGACTGGGCAGTGTAATAGCATGACTATAAGTGACTGGGCAGTGTAATAGTATGACTAGAAGTGACTGGGCAGTGTAATAGTATGACTAAGTGACTGGGCAGTGTAATAGTATGACTATAAGTGACTGGGCAGTGTAATAGTATGACTATAAGTGACTGGGCAGTGTAATAGTATGACTAGAAGTGACTGGGCAGTGTAATAGTATGACTAAGTGACTGGGCAGTGTAATAGTATGACTATAAGTGACTGGGCAGTGTAATAGTATGACTATAAGTGACTGGGCAGTGTAATAGCATGACTATAAGTGACTGGGCAGTGTAATAGTATGACTAGAAGTGACTGGGCAGTGTAATAGCATGACTATAAGTGACTGGGCAGTGTAATAGCATGACTATAAGTGACTGGGCAGTGTAATAGTATGACTATAAGTGACTGGGCAGTGTAATAGTATGACTATAAGTGACTGGGCAGTGTAATAGTATGACTATAAGTGACTGGGCAGTGTAATAGTATGACTATAAGTGACTGGGCAGTGTAATAGTATGACTATAAGTGACTGGGCAGTGTAATAGTATGACTAGAAGTGACTGGGCAGTGTAATAGTATGACTAAGTGACTGGGCAGTGTAATAGTATGACTATAAGTGACTGGGCAGTGTAATAGTATGACTATAAGTGACTGGGCAGTGTAATAGCATGACTATAAGTGACTGGGCAGTGTAATAGTATGACTAGAAGTGACTGGGCAGTGTAATAGCATGACTATAAGTGACTGGACAGTGTAATAGTATGACTAGAAGTGACTGGGCAGTGTAATAGTATGACTAGAAGTGACTGGGCAGTGTAATAGCATGACTATAAGTGAATGGGCAGTGTAATAGTATGACTATAAGTGAAGTGACTGGGCAGTGTAATAGTATGACTATAAGTGACTGAGCAGTGTAATAGTATGACTATAAGTGACTGGGCAGTGTAATAGTATGACTAGAAGTGACTGGGCAGTGTATTAGTATGACTAGAAGTGACTGGGCAGTGTAATAGTATGACTATAAGTGACTGGGCAGTGTAATAGTATGACTATAAGTGACTGGGCAGTGTAATAGCATGACTATAAGTGACTGGGCAGTGTAATAGCATGACTATAAGTGACTGGGCAGTGTAATAGTATGACTAGAAGTGACTGGGCAGTGTATTAGTATGACTAGAAGTGACTGGGCAGTGTAATAGTATGACTAGAAGTGACTGGGCAGTGTAATAGTATGACTATAAGTGAAGTGACTGGGCAGTGTAATAGTATGACTATAAGTGACTGGGCAGTGTAATAGTATGACTATAAGTGACTGGGCAGTATAATAGTATGACTATAAGTGAAGTGACTGGGCAGTGTAATAGTATGACTATAAGTGACTGGGCAGTGTAATAGTATGACTATAAGTGACTGGGCAGTGTAATAGTATGACTATAAGTGACTGGGCAGTGTAATAGTATGACTATAAGTGAAGTGACTGGGCAGTGTAATAGTATGACTATAAGTGACTGGGCAGTGTAATAGTATGACTATAAGTGACTGGGCAGTGTAATAGTATGACTATAAGTGAAGTGACTGGGCAGTGTAATAGTATGACTATAAGTGACTGGGCAGTGTAATAGTATGACTATAAGTGAAGTGACTGGGCAGTGTAATAGTATGACTATAAGTGACTAGGCAGTGTATTAGTATGACTAGAAGTGACTGGGCAGTGTAATAGTATGACTATAAGTGAAGTGACTGAGCAGTGTAATAGTATGACTATAAGTGACTGGGCAGTGTGATAGTATGACTATAAGTGACTGGGCAGTGTAATAGTATGACTATAAGTGAAGTGACTGGGCAGTGTAATAGTATGACTATAAGTGACTGGGCAGTGTAATAGTATGACTATAAGTGAAGTGACTGGGCAGTGTAATAGTATGACTATAAGTGACTGAGCAGTGTAATAGTATGACTATAAGTGACTGGGCAGTGTAATAGTATGACTAGAAGTGACTGGGCAGTGTATTAGTATGACTAGAAGTAGGGCTGCACGATATTGGAAAAAACTGACATTGCGATATTCCCTGCCCCTGCGATATATATTGCGATATGAAAAAATACAGATTTTCACCAGATTACCAGAATAGCTCTATTTTAAAGAAAAGAATACTTCTAGAATGATTGGGATGATTTTGTAGAGGAGTCCATCTGATTTTGGAGGGGAAATTAGGTATTTTAATGTTTCTCAACCACTGGGCTGTCGCCTATACTGTAGGCCTCAGAGCGTCATCTATCAGGGTGCATACACATTTTGACCAATGGATTTCCATGACTTAGGCTACATACATGAAAAAGTGAGTAAGTTATGACATTCTACTTTAAAATGTCACTAGCCTACACTTCACTTAGTGTAATGCAGCCTTTAAAACCAGGGAAAGACAACATGTATGCTGTATCACCATATTACCATATCCAACATCTAAGACCATATAGTCTCATATCACAATATTGATATACAATTGATATATTGCCCACCCCTAATATTGAGTGCCAGAATCTACCTCCCAATGATGCTATTTGCAGAAAAACATTAGATTTCATTGATTATAATCACTGCTTTCAACTTCTTTCGTTCTTCTAACGTTTCAATAAATCAACAATGAAACACCCCTGCCACTTTACACACTTGGTCTGACCCCCCGGAAACCCCCTCCAGAAACGACCAAGTGGTACACTCCGCATCTGCGGAGTTCCGGTTTTTGAGCGCAAGGCTGGCAGTACAGAGAGACGAGGATTCACATGCAGCCGACCGGTGACAAACAATTCATTCGTGAAAAGTAATAAATATACATTTAATTGCCCAGATATGTCTCTTCTCTTTTTATTTTCACTGACATGTTTTGTGTAAATAAGTCGCTATGTATGATTAACTCTA
Source organism: Poromitra crassiceps (assembly GCF_964638095.1). NCBI lineage: Eukaryota > Metazoa > Chordata > Actinopteri > Beryciformes > Melamphaidae > Poromitra > Poromitra crassiceps. The sequence continues at coordinate 34,219,628 of NC_139633.1, read as the reverse complement.
CCGTAACGTTACTGCTATCATGTGATGCAACATCAGAGACTTGAAGGGGAGAGACAGCCACAGTGATAACACGGACAACTTCTCAGTAATCAGCCTTCGTGTCATTAGAAGTTGCGGTCTTGCTTTTTGGTGTTTCAAGAGTAAATATCTCCACTCCACGGACATGTTGAGTTACAGCAGCCAGCCTGCTGTATGCGAGTGCGCTGCAAACTGGACAAGTCCGCCTCCACAACCACATCGTTTTACAGACGGGCTACTGTCAGCAACGCAACATAAGCAAAAGATAATTCAATTTAGGTCTCTGTGCATGTTTGTTGTGTTGAAGCTAAGCACTAAATGAGTGAGTACAGTAGCGGGGCGTCTCTCTCCTTTGAGAGAGCCTGCATTTCACTCAGTAGGCTACCCCTAAAGTGAGAGTTTATCAAGCAACATGACGAGTTAATTTGCTTTTGACATCGCACGTCCTGCGATGTGACTATCGCGCATGCGCACATCGCAATGTCGATGTGTAAACGATATATCGTGCAGCCCTAACTAGAAGTGACTGGGCAGTGTAATAGTATGACTATAAGTGACTGGGCAGTGTAATAGTATGACTAGAAGTGACTGGGCAGTGTAATAGCATGACTTCAAGTGACTGGGCAGTGTAATAGGAGTGAAAATCAATTAAATAAACTGGTGTCATCAGTGTCATCTTGAGACACAAAATGGCTGGTTGACTGGTTGTGTACCTTCAGGTAGGTTTTAGGGACGACTCCTCTGTTGCCTTTAGTGTCCTGCGCCAGCCACCATCCATCTGCCGTCTTCCTGATGATCCTCAGCACCGCGCCCCTCTGAAACACAGGGCAACAAACCAGTTTGTGTGACTTCTCCCACATTATAACTTACAAATCTGCGGGATGTGACAAAAATATGCACAATTCTCGCAATCCCGCGCCAAATCATTGACTTCGTGCCTGGCAGCTCGGGTGCTGCACGCTTGAAAAATAGAACAGAAGCTGAAACTTATCGCTGCAGCCCGCGTGCTGGTGTGATCGGTCTCGCCTCTTAACAAGGACGCTGAAATGAAACTGCCTCCACGCTGCGTAGCTTCAGCATTGCTTCAGCATAGCTTCGGCGTATGGTGTGTCCGGGCCCTGCAAGTCAAAGTTGCTCCTTTGACTTACAGAATGCACAACTGTTCTATTCTAATCACTTAACTTTCTGCATTTCTCCTGCTTATTTATGAACCTTGTTACATTGAGAAATTCCATCAGCCTGTTTGATGGACAGGAAAGCTTTCAGAATGAATATCTGACTTGTATAAATGGATTACCAACCTTTTTTGATTCACAAAGTCACAAAAATCTAGGGACCCCAGAATTTCACTACATTGGTAATATCATAAGTATCATCATCAGTGACATCATCAATTGGGGTCGTGACCCCAAGGTTGGGAACCACTGGTCTAGGGGCTGATCTTCACCACACACCAAACAGTGGCTGAAAATAAAGGTGTGTAGTTGCCTTGCGTGAGTCCTATCAGCCCAGAGCCATAGAGATATAAGAGTTGTGTCATCTCCATTCACTCCAATGGACCAGTTGATTTGTTGTATTTGTTTGACCTCGCCTTAGTTCCTGGAAGTAAGTTTCTGGATTAAGCAGCAGTGTAGAGTAGAGTAGAGTGTAGATGTTTATTTAGCCTTTTATTTATTTTAACTATAGGCATGTAACATTTAACATGCTACTTGTGTTGTTTCTTGTCAATGTTCTTATTTGTATGTCTATATGCTGCAACTCAATTTGCCCTTTGGGACACTAATAAACTTGAACTTGAACTTGAACTTGAACTTGAACTTGAGTTGCAGCAGAATGGGCCGTTTGTGAGGTACTTTGAAAGGGTTTAAAGATGTTTAAAGATTACAATTGTATATTATCAGCTTTATTTGATGCATTCAAGCGTACTTCCTGGAACTGTTCCCCCACACACACTAATAGCTATGTGAGTCACGTGTCTATCAAGCATTTTGGACATCAGTTGGCACCACTCTCTCTTTAGCTCACTCACTCTGTATCAGCCTAGATTTCAGAATGATTCTACTAGGACTAGAACTGTGGAAACACTGTTTGAAGGGCGCGAGCGCCCTCTGCTGGTTGAAGTCAAGATGATGGACAACATTTTTAAGACCAAATAAAAAGGCCAAGATGAAAGAAAATGTCCTCTGTTCAATTGATCAAGTGAGAAACTTTAGGACAGCACGGCGGCAGCTAGACATACATGCTCCAATGTCAGCTTGATGAGGGGGTCCAGGGGAGTCCCCAGCAAAATTAGTCAATGGTGTGAATTCACTAGGATTTCAATGAGTAGTTAGCCAAAGGAGAGAATGTAGTGTATATACTTGGTCATAGCTTTCCCTCGCTCCTGTTATCTCCCCATCGACATTACATTAAATTATATTATATTATGTTATATTATATTTAAGCAATATAGCATGAGAGCCAGTGTGTTGTGAAGAATATATCCCCCTGATCAGCTGTTATCCCACGAGGCCGCAGGCCGAGTGGGATAACTGCTGAGCAGGGGGATATATTCCACAACACACGCAGCTCGAGTGCTATATTGCTTTTATAAAACGGTTTCCAAGTATGATAATATAATAATAATAATAATACTATAAGTCCGACTCCGACTGGCATGTCATTCTGATAGAGTCAGTTGAAACACTACTGTAAGGCGGGACCGCAAGAACATGCGGGTGATTTGATTGGATCGTTCTGGAGACTGAAGTTGACATTGGCCAATCCTGGCGCTTGCTGAGTAGCTGAGAGCTTTCTGGAATCCCCGACAGGCAGCTCCAGCCGCAGCGCTGCATTCTCAGCGCTTGAGAAGCTGAATGCTTTCTGCAAAGCCAACACCAACTAACGTTACGGGGTTAAATGCGGGGTTAAATGCGGGGTTAACAGCCTTTCTTTTGCAAAGAAGACATTAGCCCGCATCTATTCTTGTACAAAACATTATTTTCTGCGAAGTATTAGTAAAGTTATAAGCGAAGATCGATTCACAAGGATCTGACAGCTGTCTCCGCCATTTTTTTTTCCTACGTTGTCATTTGAGGTAAGCCTTTTATTACTCTCTTAGTAAGAGAGTTGCCATGGCAACCAATAACCCATGGCCATGGGTTATTGAACTCGGTTACTGGAATTATACAATGGCTGTGAACCAATCAGATTGCTTGATTTGAGAGAGCCGTTTTATAATATATTATATCATATTATATTATATTATATTATATTATATTATATTATATTATATTATATCATATTATATCATATTACATTATATTATATTATATTATATTTTATTATATTATATTATATTATATTATATTATAATCATATTATATCACATTATATTACATTACATTACATTACATTACATTATATTATATTATATTATATTATATTATATTACTTTTTCGGGGAGCTGCACGCCGGCAGGTTCGGCAGCTGCAGCGTGACAGCTTGACACCCGACCATGAGTTCCGCTTAACAAATAAGCATTTTTTATTTTTTATTTTGCAGTCATGCAAACACATTGAAGAGTGCCTTTTTGTCTCTTTTATTTATTTTTTACAGAAAACCTCTTTTTCATGATTATTCGAGAAGATGGAAAAACAATTGTTAGACCTGGTTATAAGAAGCCATTTTATAGAAATAGTGAAAGGGGCCTTAGTATTAAAATATTAGCGAGATGGTAACACTTTATTTGGATAGTCCACCTACACAGAGTCTACAGAGTATAGTAACAGTTTATTAGTTGAGATTGGGCCTGCACGATATGAGGAAAATCTGCGATGTGCGATAACATTGTTCAATATAGCGATGACGATACGACTTTAGCTATACAGTTCCTATGTCTTTCTGCTTTAATAATGCTAACGTAGACCCCAAACATAGCCTATGCCCACTGAATAAAGAAATGAAATACACACTGACTCTAGCTGAAACTACACACAGCGTGTTTGGGCTTTGGCAGAGGGGCGGAGCGCACTGTTGCAAGGGAAAGGTGTACGCTGGATTTACAACACAAGACAAAATGATCCGATGCTGAGTGGGAATGCATGACACATGTAAATAAAACTACTTTTGTTATTCATTGCGTTTCAGGCAGTCTTTGCGATGTGTTTATTGCGCATGTTCATATTGCGATGACGATGAAAATACAATTAATTGTGCAGCCCTAGTTGAGATTCAACAATTCAGCTGTTTGTCTTTGTCTGTAGGTTTTGTATGAAAAGCTTATTAGTTTACATTTAACAAACAGATTCTGTTTCTTCCTGTTCCACACACCTGCACCTAGTGTAACATGTATGTTCATAACCTGTTCCACACACCTGCACCTAGTGTAACATGTATGTTCATAACCTGTTCCACACACCTGCACCTAGTGTAACATGTATGTTCATAACCTGTTCCACACACCTGCACCTAGTGTAACATGTATGTTCATAACCTGTTCCACACACCTGCACCTAGTGTAACATGTATGTTCATAACCTGTTCCACACACCTGCACCTAGTGTAACATGTATGTTCATAACCTGTTCCACACACCTGCACCTAGTGTAACATGTATGTTCATAACCTGTTCCACACACCTGCACCTAGTGTAACATGTATGTTCATAACCTGTTCCACACACCTGCACCTAGTGTAACATGTATGTTCATAACCTGTTCCACACACCTGCACCTAGTGTAACATGTATGTTCATAACCTGTTCCACACACCTGAACCTCGTGTAACATGTATGTTCATAACCTGTTCCACACACCTGCACCTAGTGTAACATGTATGTTCATAACCTGTTCCACACACCTGCACCTAGTGTAACATGTATGTTCATAACCTGTTCCACACACCTGCACCTAGTGTAACATGTATGTTCATAACCTGTTCCACACACCTGCACCTCGTGTAACATGTATGTTCATAACCTGTACCACACACCTGCACCTAGTGTAACATGTATGTTCATAACCTGTTCCACACACCTGCACCTAGTGTAACATGTATGTTCATAACCTGTTCCACACACCTGCACCTAGTGTAACATGTATGTTCATAACCTGTTCCACACACCTGCACCTAGTGTAACATGTATGTTCATAACCTGTTCCAGACACCTGCACCTAGTGTAACATGTATGTTCATAACCTGTTCCACACACCTGCACCTAGTGTAACATGTATGTTCATAACCTGTTCCACACACCTGCACCTAGTGTAACATGTATGTTCATAACCTGTTCCACACACCTGCACCTAGTGTAACATGTATGTTCATAACCTGTACCACACACCTGCACCTAGTGTAACATGTATGTTCATAACCTGTTCCACACACCTGCACCTAGTGTAACATGTATGTTCATAACCTGTTCCACACACCTGAACCTAGTGTAACATGTATGTTCATAACCTGTTCCACACACCTGCACCTAGTGTAACATGTATGTTCATAACCTGTTCCACACACCTGCACCTAGTGTAACATGTATGTTCATAACCTGTACCACACACCTGCACCTAGTGTAACATGTATGTTCATAACCTGTTCCACACACCTGAACCTAGTGTAACATGTATGTTCATAACCTGTTCCACACACCTGCACCTAGTGTAACATGTATGTTCATAACCTGTTCCACACACCTGCACCTAGTGTAACATGTATGTTCATAACCTGTTCCACACACCTGCACCTAGTGTAACATGTATGTTCATAACCTGTTCCACACACCTGCACCTAGTGTAACATGTATGTTCATAACCTGTTCCACACACCTGCACCTAGTGTAACATGTATGTTCATAACCTGTTCCACACACCTGCACCCAGTGTAACATGTATGTTCATAACCTGTTCCACACACCTGCACCTAGTGTAACATGTATGTTCATAACCTGTTCCACACACCTGCACCTAGTGTAACATGTATGTTCATAACCTGTTTCACACACCTGAACCTAGTGTAACATGTATGTTCATAACCTGTTCCACACACCTGCACCTAGTGTAACATGTATGTTCATAACCTGTTCCACACACCTGCACCTAGTGTAACATGTATGTTCATAACCTGTTCCACACACCTGCACCTAGTGTAACATGTATGTTCATAACCTGTTTCACACACCTGAACCTAGTGTAACATGTATGTTCATAACCTGTTCCACACACCTGCACCTAGTATAACATGTATGTTCATAACCTGTTCCACACACCTGCACCTAGTGTAACATGTATGTTCATAACCTGTTCCACACACCTGAACCTAGTGTAACATGTATGTTCATAACCTGTTCCACACACCTGCACCTAGTGTAACATGTATGTTCATAACCTGTTCCACACACCTGCACCTAGTGTAACATGTATGTTCATAACCTGTTCCACACACCTGCACCTAGTGTAACATGTATGTACATAACCTGTTCCACACACCTGCACCTAGTGTAACATGTATGTTCATAACCTGTTCCACACACCTGCACCTAGTGTAACATGTATGTTCATAACCTGTTCCACACACCTGCACCTAGTGTAACATGTATGTTCATAACCTGTTCCACACACCTGCACCTAGTGTAACATGTATGTTCATAACGTGTTCCACACACCTGCACCTCGTGTAACATGTATGTACATAAATTGTCACATAGACTCTATAGATAATCTGCTTAGAGTTTCAGCCCAACGGGACCCGACTCAGCACGACGGGCTCGGGCTTCAACTTACTCGGGTCGGGTCGGGTGGGGTTTGAATTTTCAAGCCCGGTGAGAACTCTAAATCTGTTGAACAGTTGAATTGTTGAATGTCAACTACAACTAATAAGCTGTTGAAATGTGACAAATACTCTGTAGATGATTATTAGATGTTACCGATGAGTTCATGTCATTGAAGACTAAATCCTAATATTGTTTGTATGAATGTGATCATTTATTTATCAGGAAGTAACTCACCTGAACAGAAAGATCTCCTTCCTGTTCTCCTCTGAAGTCGCTGAGTGCTGTGTAGATACGAGGGTCAGACTGAGAAGGCGGCTTCACTGCTCTCTTCTCATCTTCATCATTGACGTCATTGTCATCATCGTCACTGTCATCTTCGTCATCGTCGTCATCTTCCTCGCTGTCTTCCTTGGAGGTGTGACTGTGGATCAAAACAAAGCATGTGGAAAAAGAGCCACACCGTCTAACACGACTTTGCAATGTTAATTAACCAGACGAGCGTCCGGCTAGTACACCGGTAGATTCCTCGTATAGCAACACAAGGGTCGCAGGTTCGAGCCCCTGTGTTACCTCCAGTTTGGTCGGGCGTACATACAGGCACAATTGGCCGTGTCTGCGAGTGGGAAGCCGGATTCAGGATATGAGTCCTGGTCGCTGCACTAGTGCCTCCACTGGTCGGTTCGGGGAGCCTATTCCAGGAGGAGGATAACGTAATCCTCCCACGCGCTACGTCCTGCCGGTGAAACTCCTCCTTCAACAAACCATGGTAATACTTAAAGCATATTTGAAGGCAAACTGTTACGTTACGTTTCTGCTGACATATTCACCTTATGTAGCCACGCCCATTTGACCCGGTTGTGTGGTCGTGTGACGACTTCCGGCAAAAAGAAAAAAGAAAAAGGCTGGCTGCTCCAATATCATCTAACTCTGAATTAACTAATAATTTAGCCAATTGTATGTAACATACCAAATAAAAGCAAACGGCAATGTCTAAGAATGCAATGCCATGTAACTGGCTCGTTAATTCTCGCATTCCAGGGAATTACGTTAACGTCTGCAGGTCTTATAGACGTAAGTGGCTCGAGCTGCGCTCGGAGGAGAGAAAACCATCTGAAGCTTTCTTTGTTGGAGTCCAGGTATGTTTTACAAGAAAGTGCTCGTCATTTTCGACGATAACGTTATCTGACCTGGCTAACAGTGGATACTCTGCTTGCTTGCTGTGTACCGAGCTCAAAGTAGTAGGCTACGTTCTTTGTTTTACCCCCTGCACTGTCCGCTACAAAAACAACTCTCTTATTAGACGTTCTTTTATATTTGGCGCCGTGACCACCGGAAGTGTTAAAACAACCCGGAATAATTTGGCCCACTCCCGCGTCTGAACATAAGCTGAATACAACACACTTATTTTGTTGCATGTTCTTGAAACTAATAATAACATATTTTGTCATATCGTCAAGAATATGGTTATGGCAGAAATACCCTGAAATACGGTGATATTATTTCAGGGCCATATGGCCCACCCCTACCGTGCAGCAGCGCTGGGTCCTGGAGGTGAAAGCTCCAGAGAGAGGCTGTGGAGATGCTCCATGAGGCCCTGCAGTCGTCTCTCCTCCTCCTGCTTCCTCTGCTCGTAGTTCCCCACCGGAGCCGGCTCATCGGCCTGACGGCAACACAGACAGCAGGTTATTGTTTCAGTTTAGGTTAACACTTTGAGTGCCACGGCCCTTGGGCAAAAGGTGCTGTACTGTGCCACATAGGCCGCAATGCATTTTAAAACAGTCATATAATTTCTTTAATAATTACTATGTAAACACTGAACACGCACAAATAACGATGAGACTCTCTTCTATCACCTGCAAAAAAAAGTTTATTGATCCCATTTTCCGTTCTTTAGTTATCAGCCGGAGAAGATAGCTTGATTTAACAAAAAAGAGCAGTTTTTTTCTATAAGCTGAGATAATGGCCCTTTTGTGAAATTAAACATTTCAAACACATCACTGACTCTGAAGCTAATTTTCTGATGTAGTCACACCTCAAAAATAATTTCCTTCAATAAAACAGTGAAGTCCAGGGAATTTTGTTTGGAAGAATAATATTTTTAGCTGTAACCAGCAGCGCTGGCCCCTGCGTGCGCTGCTGGTTGCAGCTTCTTGCTGATCTTTATTTGCTGCTGGTGGGCATCGGATATTCTGGCTTGCGTTTGCCAACCCTGTCCTGCTGTCTGGGTCTGTCTGGGTCAGTGCTGTGTGCTGCTCTGCGTGCCCCACCTCCCCCCCTCCTCCTCCCCCCCCCCCCCCGTTGTGGGAGGAGTGTCTCTCTGCTCTGCTCTGCTCTGCTGTTTTCTCTGCCTGTGCTCAGCACTGAAAAAGTCCGCTAGATCCAGCTTTTTTACAGCCGCGTGTACCAGCTCCCATGCTTCAAGTTGAGAATAATAACAAATCCACGGCTGATCATGCGAATGGGCTGTTGCAGCGACACGGAGGTGCTCAATTGTGATAGCAGATTGGCTGCTGCAGGGGCACAGCTAAACGTTATGCTTCAATGAAGCAGCTGCATACGGACGGATGCGATGCGATTTCCTTTTCCCCAATGACTTCTTCTGTGTGTTTCACTCCACGTTCTCTCATCTGGAGTGCGCTGTTGCCACCTAAGGGTTCTGTAAAATAGGTTAGACACATTCAATAGCTCTCATATTGTAAGAGGGGATGTAAGAAGCTGAGATGGACACCCCCCCGTCAAAAAAACAATTTCGAGTTATTGACGCCATTTGGCGTCGCTGGCACTCTACGGTAAATTTCTAATGACGCCATATGGCGTCGCTGGCACTGAATGTGTTAAGAGTCAGCTTTGATCAGACACAACAGAATATAGTAGGGTTACATCAAACTGTCTGGAAAAGACCAAAGAAAACAGGTCATATTAGTTGTTTGTCATTTTTGTGATGCAGAACTTGAGGCTCATTCTACTGCTGAACTCTTTACAGCTTATTTAGGCTTCAAGGAGAACTTCTGGGCGTCCTGGTGGCTCACCTGGTAGAACGCGCACCACAAAGGCTGTTCTTCACGTGTCCGACCCGGGTTCAAATCCAACCCGTGGTCGTTTGCCACATGTCATCCTCTCTCTCTCCCCACCTTTCCTGTCTGCCTACTGTCCTATCTGATCAAGACAAAATACCCCCCAAAATAATCTTAGAAAAAAGGAGAACAACACTGATTTGTTTTGCACATGATCTCACACATATCCCAAAACTGTAAACAATTTGCAGGCGTTCATTTAGTTTGACAGTTATTGAGAGTTGATTTGCATTCATTTAGTTTGACAGTTATTGAGACTTGATTTGAATTCATTTAGTTTGACAGTTATTGAGAGTTGATTTTAATTCATTTAGTTTGACAGTTATTGAGAGTTGATTTTAATTCAGTTTTCAGATATGTGTGAGATCATGTGCAAATAAATCAGCGTTTTTTTCTCCGGTGACGTCCTTTAAGTGTAATCTAAAAGTATGACAGTATGGCACTAACCTTGGTCAGCTTCTTCAGTGTTCCCATCATCTTCTGAGCCGAGGTCTGCAATTCTCGACACCTGTTTGTTAAGTGGACACATTGTCATGGACATCACATGTTCTGTTTGTTAAGTGGACACATTGTCTGTCTGCCTGTCTGTCTGTCTGTCTGCCTGTCTGTCTGTCTGTCTGTCTGCCTGTCTGTCTGTCTGTCTGTCTGTCTGCCTGTCTGTCTGTCTGTCTGTCTGTCTGCCTGTCTGTCTGTTTACCTGTGAAACGCCTCTTCAGTGGCTCCACACCGACTCTTCTGCACATCCTGCAGCAGACTGTCAACCTGGGTTAGAGAAACAGCCCAGAGCAGAGGTGGCCATTCGGGTCAAATGACTAGTACACACAGTTTAAAGACAAGCTGAAATGGGTCTGAGAGGGTCTGTGTGACGTATTCCCACTGAAACAGGCTAGAGAGGCGGGACATAGCCTGTGGAGGAGTTTGATTTGACCATTGGAAAGTGGGAGGGACTGGAGATGACGTTGGCCCATCCTGGTGCTTAAATGCTGCGTAGGGCTTGTTCTGCCCCCAAATCGAGTGGGATCCACATTATGGATCCCACTCGATTTGGGGCAGAACAAGCCGGCACCGCTCCGCACCGCAAAATTATGTATTTTACCGGACAAATCTGAAAGCTACCGGTCACGTTTCAATAAGTCTGTGTACAAACACAATATGATGTAAATACAGCGCTGTGGAGTGCGTAGACGCTGGCTGGCTCACTGCGCGAGCCTCGGAGCAGAGGCCCGGGAGGGTGCCTCCGGGCGGATAGCCGTTTCCAAGCCAAGGCAGAGTGCTGCTTGCTGGCTTGGAGCATCCAACCAGCCACAGTAAGAGCCGCAGTAAATAACAATATTCCTGGAATGCGAGTGTAACAAGGCAGTTACATGTCCTTTGCATTCTACATTAAATGAAGATATTACAGTTAATTTTATGTTGTATGTTACATACTTATTGGCCAAGTAGTAACAATTATGGGCTGGAAAAGTCTGCCCAGGTGGGCTAAATTACTGGCTTCCGTAGGAGGACTATCATATCTTTGGATCTGCAATCGGACGTCTGAGACAGGAGAGCGTCAGCCTTTCCCCTTTATTGCCTATTGGAACGCTATGTGCACGAGTATATTAAATATAATATACAGAGTACAGTAGTAGGGTCACTTCTGGGGCTAGGTTTCTGGTGACTCGGGACTCGACTTTGATGATTCTAGTCTTGAGAAAATATCTTGGTTGTGTAAATGACTTTGATTCAAAGTGATTTGATTTGTTCCCGCAGACGATTGAATTTAAATTCTTCTTATATACATAGCACTTGTGTTTTGATCCTTTTTTTTTTTTTTTTACTTTTAAAAGTCTAAGAAATTGAGTTTTCTTTCTTATATTGAATTGAATGATACTGGGCTGTTGAATTGCTCTGACTTGACTTGCTGTTCTATCTGGATACTTGTATGCATAGTACCTCTCCTATCTGGTACGCGTGATGACAGGATCTACTACACAAACTTTGTTTCAGTTCAGCCGCCTGTAACGTTACATGGTACCTTTCATTTCCTGGTGTCGACAGAACATCACAGTGAAATACAGAAGCGTGGTACAAAGGAACTCACACACAGCACAGCTCGTAGATCAAGACTCAAGCGACTGCATTCAGCCTAGCCTGGTAACCAGCCCCAATGAAAGTGCTGAATGAAGAGTAGGTGCTGCTGACAACTGTGATTCATATGGAGCTGGATACCAGGCTACATTCAACCTAGCCTCAACGAGACACTCATCAGTCATTCTGATGAGTCTCGCGTTGAGGCTACATTCAAACCTGTCGTTTGATGTCGTCCGTGTCTCTCAGGACAAGTTGCAAAGGTCCTTTTCGTTACAGCCCACATGTGCAGCTCTGCAGATGCTGCTACTCCATCTGACAGCACTAGCTAGCGTTAGCAAACATGCAGACGTCCTGCCATTGGTCGCTGGGCAACCGTCTTCTTCTTCTTCTTCTTCTTCTTCTTCTTCTTCTTCTTCTTCTTCTTCTTCTTCTTCTTCTTCTTCTTCTTCTTCTTCTTCTTCTTCTTCTCCTTCTTCTCCTCCTCCCAAAGAACTTTTATGGAAAGAACTGAAAGCTCCATATTGCCCCATTGCAACATCAGCGCCCAGCAGCCTCCGCCATTTTTTATTTTTGGAAGCGTGACAGCGCCAAAAGAACCTCGCACAGGCTCGCAGTGGTCAGCTGCGGTAGCGCGGGCCCCTATAATCAGCCTCTCTAAACAGTAACTCAACGGGAGAACACTCTAAATTTCGTGGATTCACATCTTTTCTGGGCGTACTGCAAATCTTGACTGAAGTGGTGTAGTGCAGGGATGTAAAACAACAACCATATTGTGGAAACTAAGCAAAATGTTTCGTTTTCTTTGTTTAGTTTTTTCAAGATAAATAGCTAATGCGGCTGTCGTCCACTCCGTCAGAAGTGTGTTGCTGTGGTTTTAACCTCGGGTCCTTTGCATTTACTATTTATCTTGAAAAAACTAAAAGAAAAAAACGAAAAATTTTGCTTAGTTTCCACAATATGGTTGTTGTTTTACATCCCTGCACTACACCACTTCAATCAAGATTTACAGTACGCCCAGAAAAGATGTGAATCCACGAAATTTAGAGTGTTCTCCCGTTGAGTTACTGTTTAGAGAGGCTGATTATAGGGGCCCGCGCTACCGCAGCTGACCACTGCGAGGCGCATTCTGTTTCCAAAAATGGCCGGAGTTTCCTCTCTTTCCTTCCATGCTCTTTGCTCCTCCTGGTATTTTATGGCGGTTGGCATTCGTAATTGTTGCATTACCGCCACCTACTGTATTGTAACAGCTTCACACTTTATGGTAATTTAGTTGCATGGTTGCAAGTCCACCCTTTTCTCCCCGAGAAGAGCCTGGTGACGCGAGGTTATGTCCACCCAAGTGGCAACGTCGTTGGATTACGCCTTTCTGTCATAGATAGATAGATAGATAGATAGATAGATAGATAGATAGATAGATAGATAGATAGATAGATAGATAGATAGATAGATGATAGATAGATAGATAGATAGATAGATAGATAGATAGATAGATAGATAGATAGATGATAGATAGATAGATAGATAGATAGATAGATAGATAGATAGATAGATAGATAGATAGATAGATAGATAGATGGATGGATGGATGGAAGAGGTCCTCTATATATACATATATATATATATATATATATATACATATATATATATATATATATATATATATAGACTGTGTGTGTGTGTGTGTGTGTGTGTGTGTGTGTGTGTGTGTGTGGGTGTGGGTGTGTGTGCGTGTATATAACAGGTAATACTGATAGAGCCTTGTATATAACAGGTAATACTCATACAGCCTTGTATATAACAGGTAATACTGATACAGCCTTGTATATAACAGGTACTACTCATACAGCCTTGTATATAACAGGTAATACTGATACAGCCTTGTATATAACAGGTACTACTCATACAGCCTTGTATATAACAGGTAATACTGATACAGCCTTGTATATAACAGGTACTACTCATACAGCCTTGTATATAACAAGGTAATACTGATACAGCCTTGTATATAACAGGTACTACTCATACAGCCTTGTATATAACAGGTAATACTGATACAGCCTTGTATATAACAAGGTAATACTGATACAGCCTTGTATATAACAGGTAATACTGATAGAGCCTTGTATATAACAGATAATACTCATACAGCCTTGTATATAACAGGTAATACTGATAGCAGCCTTGTATATAACAGGTAATACTGATACAGCCTTGTATATAACAAGGTAATACTGATACAGCCTTGTATATAACAGGTAATACTGATACAGCCTTGTATATAACAGGTAATACTGATACAGCCTTGTATATAACAAGGTAATACTGATACAGCCTTGTATATAACAGGTAATACTGATACAGCCTTGTATATAACAGGTAATACTGATACAGCCTTGTATATAACAGGTAATACTGATACAGCCTTGCATATAACAGGTAATACTGATACAGCCTTGTATATAACAGGTAATACTGATACAGCCTTGTATATAACAGGTAATACAGATACCAGCCTTGTATATAACAGGTAATACTGATACAGCCTTGTATATAACAGGTAATACTGATACAGCCTTGTATATAACAGGTAATACTGATACCAGCCTTGTATATAACAGGTAATACTGATACCAGCCTTGTATATAACAGGTAATACTGATACAGCCTTGTATATAACAGGTAATACTGATACAGCCTTGTATATAACAGGTAATACTGATACAGCCTTGTATATAACAGGTAATACTAGGGGTGTCACGATACACTCAGTTCACGATACGATACGTATCACGATACTGGGTTCACGATAACGATACGATACGATACGATTTTAACAATATTTCTTTAAACTTGAATAATGACAATATATGACTGGAAAAGTAGTATTTTATTTGAAATGCACAAATACAAAACATGCTGTTGTGGGAAATTGTTATTACAATAACAACTAGAAAAAACATGAGATTGGAGATAAGGCTTATCTTGAAATAGAATGAGTTACACCGTCACTTAGATTTACTTTGAACTAAAAGGTTTCTCAGCAGTATAAATTCTCATTATGCATCTTCAGTTTTTCTTCAAACTCAAACAACAAGACTTTTCTTAATCTATTTTTTATGCATCTTCAGTTTTTCCTGTCAAGTAAACAGTTTTGCCAGAAACTCAATTGAATGGTTTCTCTCCTGTATAACTTCTCATGTTTCTCTTCAGAGACTTGTTCAACTGAACTACTTTCCACACATTGAATTTCAACAAACAAAGACGTTTCTTAGTCTATTTTTTGAAAAAAAAAAAAAAAAAAAAAAATATATATTTTTTTTTTTTGCGATATGAGATTTCATCTCAACGATACATATCGTGACGTTTTACTATCGCGAAATTTCGTGGGACGATATATTGTGACACCCCTAGGTAATACTGATACAGCCTTGTATATAACAGGTAATACTGATACAGCCTTGTATATAACAGGTAATACTGATAGCAGCCTTGTATATAACAGGTAATACTGATACAGCCTTGTATATAACAAGGTAATACTGATACAGCCTTGTATATAACAGGTAATACTGATAGCAGCCTTGTATATAACAGGTAATACTGATACAGCCTTGTATATAACAAGGTAATACTGATACAGCCTTGTATATAACAGGTAATACTGATAGCAGCCTTGTATATAACAGGTAATACAGATACCAGCCTTGTATATAACAGGTAATACTGATAGCAGCCTTGTATATAACAGGTAATACTGATAGCAGCCTTGTATATAACAGGTAATACTGATACAGCCTTGTATATAACAGGTAATACTGATAGCAGCCTTGTATATAACAGGTAATACTGATAGCAGCCTTGTATATAACAGGTAATACTGATACAGCCTTGTATATAACAAGGTAATACTGATACAGCCTTGTATATAACAGGTAATACTGATAGCAGCCTTGTATATAACAGGTAATACAGATACCAGCCTTGTATATAACAGGTAATACTGATAGCAGCCTTGTATATAACAGGTAATACTGATAGCAGCCTTGTATATAACAGGTAATACTGATACAGCCTTGTATATAACAGGTAATACTGATAGCAGCCTTGTATATAACAGGTAATACTGATAGCAGCCTTGTATATAACAGGTAATACTGATACAGAAAGGTCAGTCTCTCCATTTCATGAATTTCTCTAATGATTTCAAGCCAATTTTCTACTGTGGGAGAAGCGGCCTGCAACCATCTACGAGTGATCGCTTTCTTTGCAGCCACAGTTACAATTTTAAGAAGGTATTTATAATTTCCTGATATATGTTCTGGTATATCACCCATATACAGTGATTTACATGTTAGTGTGACTTGCCAGCCAAGAATTTGGTTAATGGTTTCCCAGACACTCTCCCAAAACGGCTTTAACTTTGGGCAACCCCAGAAGATGTGGAAATGGTTTGCCTCATCAGACCCACAGTTTCTCCAGCATGTAGGGTTTACTGGTGACATATATGGTTTCATTTTAGGTGTAATAAAAAACCTTATAAGGTTCTTCCAACTAAATTCACGCCACTGCAAGGAGCAGGAAGTAGAAAAGACTGTTTCACACATATTCTCCCATTCACGTTCAGTTATTGTATCGTTTAGTTCTTTTTCCCATCTTTTTTTTATATCATTTGTAGTATTTCCCCCTTCCCATTAGAATGCCCTGGTACAATTTTGAGACTATTGATTTAGAATTACTTTTGTATGCCATTACCATTAATTGTATTAGACCACTGGGTTCCCGAGTTATTTCCCCAATCTTAATTTCTTTCAATAAATAGTGTCGTGCCTGCAAGTATCCAAAAAAATTGTCCTTCTCCAAGTCATATTTTTTACTTAGTGTTTGAAAGCTCTCTAATGTATCTCCCTCCAATATATTACAATAGGCAGTAATACCTCTATCAGCCCAGGATTTGAATCTGGAAGTCATGCAGTTTGGCTTACAATCTGTCTTTTATGACATCAAACCAAGTACACAGAGTAAACAATGTAAAGGGACTCAGATAATTCTGATGAGATAATGTGAGCTTATGATCTCCACTCATTGCTTGTATTGGGATCCCCCTGCATTCAGTCTCAATCTCTTTCCATCTTGCCACATACTTATCATCACACCAAAGAGCTATGTTTTTTAATTGGGCAGGGTAAATATAATAGTTTTGAAGGCTAAATGGCAAGTATAGTTTGTTGTCTCACTGGATTAGTCTTTAATTTGATTTGAGAAATAAGCTCATCCAATGAAAATAAATGCTATGAAGTTGATTATTTTAAACTGGATGAAGGATTTTTATTTATTTTTAGGGTAAGTCAATCTGCTTTCAAAGTTATTTTCTTTGTCACTTTTCATTTTGAGTTTGAATGAGACTAAAAGTCTTGGAAATATAGCAATAGTTTTGTAAATAGTTAGTTTGTAGCCTACATAGTTAGTTTGCGAATAGTTTTGATAATTATAGTCTTGTAAACATTGGCCTGTCACCTGAATGAAAGTTCCTGCTTACAGTTTGGTGACCCAAAACATAATGGTGACACCTACTGGAACAATTTGGTGTCCCCAATTACACTTAACTCTGGAAATGGCTTCTACACCCTGCTTCAACTCATTCTTTATAAATTTGACTATAATGCAACTTAATCCCCATCCCCGAACCCACAACCTCTGGCAACCTACTGCCAAAGTTGTCCCCTACCAGCCCACCCTAATGTAGCAGGCTAAAATCGGGCCTGACCACTAGTACGAAGCGGTTGTGTCTCTCTGTCTTGTTTAAGGGTCCCATCAGGTGGACTGTGATCCTCTCCATAGGAGCGCAGACTCACACAGTGCCCATAGCAGCTTGGGGGGTTTGCTTAGGGCAAGCTTTTGCCGCACAACTGGTGCAGGTGTGGCACCACAAGTTGACATCGTCCTTCATGTTGTACCAAAAGTACCTGGTTTTAAGGTGTGCCAGGGTCTCTCCACCCCGAAGTGGCCACCCACAGGGCCATCATGCATCTGTTCCATCACGGAGGGGCGGTAGGCGCGAGGCAGTAGTATCCCTCGCATGATAGAGGGACTACTGGTGTACATGGCTGCACTGAGAGTTCCCCAACACATCAACATTTTAATTTTTGAACAATATTTCAAAATGGTCTCATTTTACTGGTCGGACTCTGTATGGCCGTAGGCTGTCAAATGTTTTTTTTTTCAAATATCAACAAGAGTTAATTCTACACCTATTTGGTTTACACTAGTTAGGCATGATAGAGGGACTACTGATGTACATGATTGCAGTTAATTTTCCCCAACGCATTAAAATTTGAATTTCTGAACAATATTTCAAAATGGGCTCATTTTTCTGTTTGGACTCTGTGTGGCCGTAGGCTGTAAAATGTGTTTTTTTCCCCCAAATATCAACAAGAGTGAATGTTACATATATTTGATTTAGAGTGCAGTTTGCATGGGTATTTATTCAATCTGTGTGACATCACTTCAATTTGTGTATTTTATCGATTTTTAATGACAGCTTTTATCCTGAAAAGTCCTGACCGGAAGTCAGAAATTCCTGCTGGCACACTGGCGGGAACGAGAGCGACACCGACACCGGAGGTCACACTACAGCAGCAAGCGGGAACCACCAGACACGAGAGGCCGAGGGCAGCAGCCGACAGGCCAGGCACTTGTCGGAGTCGGACTCGGGGAGTGAGACTGGAGCTAACAGCGAGGAGGAGGCAGCAGCAAGCGGGGGGAAGTTGCATCGCGGCCCCCGGCAGACGCACCTGGAGGAGGAGAGCGACCGGCGGGGCAACAGCGTGAGCGAGGCCGAGGAGGAGGGCAACAAGGCGGGTCTGGCAGGCGAAGGGGATCATGGAAGGCTAGACAAGCAGCAGGAGCAGCCGGGGGAGAGATCTTATCAACTCAAAAGAGTGAAGAATGAACTCAGGATGACTATGAATCAGAAACGACTGTCTGCGCTCTCCCTGATGGCTACTGACTCCCAACTAGTCATGGGAATAGACTTTGAGGATTTAATTAACAATTTCGCAAGCACAAAGTCAAGAAAGAAGATCTTCTAAAGGTAAGGCTGATATTTATTTATAATAATTTCTTGGCATGGTTATTTATCATTATTTCTGAGCAGAAATGTGATGCTGGCTGCAGGCTGCTGTCATTCTTTGAAGTGGTCGCGCAGTTTGCAGGCTTGTGTTGGTCTGTGTTGTTGCATGCTGCATTCAGTACGACAGCTGGCAGGGCAGCACCCTCTGCTGTTTTGTATTGGAATTGCAGTCTCAATAAAAACATATTACAATGTGTTTTATATGTTTTATACTGCGATATTTAAGGGTTATGAGCAAAGCAAAGAGGGTGGAGATGTTATTTTTGATGTTTGGTTTATAATAATAAGATAATAAAATATAATAATAAGCTCAGTGTTTCTGCCTGTGTTGCTGTCTGTTGTAGTGTAACATGACCTAAAGGGAGAGAAGGTGGTGACATGAAAGTGAATGAGAAAAGGAGAAAATACTATCAGAATCAGAATCACTTTTATTGCCACAGTATGCAAGTTACATACGAGGAATTTGTCTTAGTGTCTGTATGCAGCGTAGTGGTCACATCAATATACAGAGATAAGAAGTAGGAAGATAACTAAAGACAATCACAAAGTTGCAAGTGCAATCAAATGGAGTAAATATATACAATATGTACATGAGTGGTGAAGTGTTCTGTGGATGATAAATATGAATTTACGTTGAATTTACATGAGATTTACAGACTGAGTTAAATAGACATTAAATAGGCAGTGGATTTACATGAATTTACAGTCGGAGTTAAATAGAGTTTACATTGAATGTACATTACGGGCCCTATTCTCCCACAGGCCATCGGCGCTATTACGGGCCTTAACCGCAAAAAAACGTGCCTTGCGCCTGTTTCAGGAAAATAGCAATAGGCTTTAGGCTGCCAAATGCGCTTTACGCCGAATGGGCGTGGCGGAGTCCCTGAATGCGCCGAAGTGGGCGTGTCGGCGCTAAATACCGGCGTACTACTATCTTCCAGCCATCTTCCGACCTGGCCTACTTTTAGCGCTTTGCGCTTTTGAAAAGCAGGCCTAAAGCAGGATTCTGTGCACCGGGGACAGGAAAGTGAATGGAGAATACAATATATAGAAAAAAATACTTTAGAATACAATAGAATATAAGATTGCAACCCTTCTCAGGCTTTGGGTGAAGCTGTAATGCAGTTTCATAAATTTAGTTTAGGCTATCATAATAATCCCCATTTATGTGTAATATAGCTCTACGTTTTATTACCCCCCCCCCCCCCCCGAAATTAGCTAGGCTACTAATATTACTAATATTCCTAATTAATATGTATTATTATTTCATTCAGATAATTGACATTATAGGCATGTATATCGTTTAATGTGAGAGAAAGGGAGAGAGAAAGAAAGAGAGAGAGAAACTGGATAAACTGTTGTGTAGCGCTTCTTCAAACCCCACTCTTCATTACAGCTATTCATTACAGAATTGTCTGTTGTATTTATTTTTTCTGTGTGCAAAGCATAGAAAGTTATAATTATTTCCAAATGTTTCCCCCGTCTGTGGCAGCGGAGCTGTCCGAGGTGCTGAACAAGCGCAGCGCATAGACGGCCACCTGGGGCGGCTCACTCAGGCCGTCCAGGACTGGGCGCGGGGCGTCGGCGGGGTAATTCTCCTCCCCAAACAGTGCGCGATGGTACATTTGAACCTGAATGGATAGATGAATAAACAACTTAAGTAAAGAGTTGTTTTGTAGCTATTCAAAATGAATGGTGGACAGATATATCACCTGATTCGCCAGCACCATCTTCTCCTCAGCTGTGAATTTAGTGGATCGGTTTTGGTCTGCCATATTGATCACACTGCGCCAGCTGCTGCCAATCTGGCTTTTAAAGCCCCTCTGATTGATTACTGAAGATTTTATTGAGAATGAACATATTTGTCAGAGCCTGTGGGCAGGGGGTGGGGGGGACGCATATATAGGCCAAATAAAATACTATTACTCAATAATAAAATCCTGTAAATTAAATAGAATTAAGTTATCAGATCCAGTAAAAGTGATAGGTGTCATTCAGAGGATGTTGCATCGTGCAGTGGGGGAGGAGAGATAAAACGATATCATTCTGGCCAAACTTTCATCTAATCTCATGACATCCAGCCATAGGCAATATTTTTTTCTATCAGATGCATTTAGAAATTATTTTCACTTTGGTCTTGCTATAGTGTAGCGTATTTACATGCTTGCAGTATTTTAACTGCAGTTAGATTGGTTTGAGAAGCATAATAATATGGAATAATAGCCTATATATGGAGATAGACAGACCGGATGAAGGGAGGGGGGGGCGGCGGAGCCCTTGGCTTTGTCTGGTTTTACCGGATTTGTCCAGGAATTGGAGCTTAAAAGGCAAGCGTGTGTCTCTTCCCTGCAATTCTCCAATGAGCGGACAATGCATAATTTTACGCTTAAAAGGCGTGGTTATAATGGTTGAGGCTGAGTTTAGCGCCGATACCAAGATATCAAGTGCGCCTTTCCACGCCCACTGCTTTGCGCTGCGGCTGGCGCTCGGCCTAGAAACTGCGCCGCTGCAACGATAGAGCCCTACATTTACAGGCTAAGTTAAATAGGCATTCAATGTGCAGGGAATTTACATGAATTTACAGTCCCAGTTAAACAGGCATTAAATTAGATATGAGTTCCAGTTTTATGGGGGGGGGGGTTCAGTTGAGTTTAGGAGGAGGTAGTGAGTGTGTGTGTGTGTGTGTGTGTGTGTGTGTGTGTGTGTGTGTGTGTGTGTGTGTGTGTGTGTGTGTGTGTGTGTGTGTGTGTGTGTGTGTGTGTGTGTGTGTATGTGTGTGTGTGTGTGTGTGGGGGGGGGAGGGTTGTTAGTGAGGTCCTTGGTGTAAGGGGTTTCCGGGCCTTGTTGGTGGGGCTGATGGCGGTTGGGAAGAAGCTGGTCTTGTGGCGGGTGGTTCTGGTCTTGGCAGACCTCAGTCTCTTGCCGTGGGGGAGTGTCTTAAAGAGTTTGTGGCCAGGGTGGGAGGGGTCAGCCATGATCTTGCGAGACCGCTTCAGTGTCCTGGCTGCATGCAGGTCCTGGAGGGATGGCAGGTTGCATCCGATTATCTTCTCAGCACAGCGCTGAAGTCTGTTAGTGTCTTTGAGAGTGGCAGCAGCATACCAGACAGTGATGGAGGAGGTGAGGATGGACATAACGATGGAGGTGTAGAAGTGCACCATCGTGGCCTTTGGCACTTTTAATTTCTTCAGCTGCTGCACAAAGTACATCCTCTGCTGTGCCTTCTTGGTGAGAGCTCTGATGTTCAGCTCCCATTTTAGGTCCTGGCTGATGATGGTCCCCAGGAAGTGGAAGGACTCCACAGTGTTGACTGGGGAGTCACCCAGGGTGATGGGGGAAGGTGGGGCTTTGTACACAACAGTATAATCCTAATGTTAATTTAAAATGAGATATTCCTCTAAATATGAGATGAGATGAGATGAGATATACTTTATTGTCTTGGGCATTAAAGTGCACATAGCCACAACCCGGCGTTACAAACAACGTCAATAACAGAGACAGACAGGGACATTCCACATTGCACAATTCCACAGAAGAGACAACCTGTTCGGCATGATTGCACAAGCTCTATTGCACAATTGTATAACTCAACATTCCTGAATTAGGAAAATAAAATAGTAACCAGTAAAATGGTGAAACCCACAAAATCGTTCCCAGCCGCTGGCATACAGTAGTTCCAGTTAATGCTGTAGTAGTGTACATAACATACACCAGTACACTGTAGTGTACATAACACTGTAGTGTACATAACATACACCAGGGGCACTCAATTAAAATTCAAAGAGGTCCACATAGAGAAAATATCCTCAAGCGAAGGTCCAGAACATCGTAACGTAGCTTGTGTTATGATTCAGTGCCATTGAACTAAGGGCCTGTGTCCACCTAGCGTCTTTTTCCGACGTTAAACGCTGGGAGTGCGCTGGGGAACGCTGATCTCGGCGCACAATATAACAAGGAAGCAGTCTGAAACTAACGTCAGCTCAGTGCGGTAGTAGCTTGATAGCTGACAGCTAACATTAGCAAACAACACACATACAGTGATTTAGCTCAACACTCACCAGAAATATTAAGTGTCTAGCCAATCTGCTCCCACAATTGAGCCTTTCTGTCTCTGTTGCGATAGTTTTTTCATATTTATAGTTGCCAGAAAAGGAGCACCCAACACCAGCGTCTTTCTGAAAAGTTAAAATAATTTCAGCTGGAAGCGCTGGGAGCGCTGGGAGTCGGGCGCACAAAAACACCAGAGCGCTGTGAAAATAAGACGCTGGACGCAGCGCACTTTCTCTAGACGTCCGTGTGCGCTCACATACACTCTCCCCCCATTGGAAACAATTGAAAATAGATGCCGGAGCTGATGAAAAGACGCTAGGTGGATACAGGCCCATAGAAGTGAGCTCCCACCCTGTCTGTCTGTCTGTCTGTCTGCCTGTCTGTCTCTCTGTCTCTCTGTCTGTCTGTCTGTCTGTCTGTCTGTCTGTCTGTCTGTCTGTCTGTCTGTCTGTGTCTGTCTGTCTGTCTGTCTGTCTGTCTGTCTGCCTGCCTGTCTGTCTGTCTGTCTGCCTGTCTGCCTGTCTGTCTGTCTGCCTGTCTGTCTGTCTGTCTGTCTGTCTGTCTGTCTCTCTGTCTGTCTGTCTGTCTGTCTGTCTGTGTCTGTCTGTCTGTCTGTCTGTCTGTCTGTCTGCCTGCCTGTCTGTCTGTCTGTCTGCCTGTCTGCCTGTCTGTCTGTCTGTCTGTCTGTCTGTCTGCCTGTCTGTCTGTCTGTCTGCCTGTCTGTCTGTCTGTCTGCCTGCCTGTCTGTCTGTCTGTCTGCCTGTCTGTCTGTCTGTCTGTCTGTCTGTCTGTCTGTCTGTCTGCCTGTCTGCCTGTCTGTCTGTCTGTCTGTCTGCCTGCCTGTCTGTCTGTCTGTCTGCCTGTCTGCCTGTCTGTCTGTCTGTCTGTCTGTCTGCCTGTCTGTCTCTCTGTCTCTCTGTCTGTCTGTCTGTCTGTCTGTCTGTCTGTCTGTCTGTCTGTCTGTCTGTCTGTCTGTGTCTGTCTGTCTGTCTGTCTGTCTGTCTGTCTGTCTGTCTGTCTGCCTGCCTGTCTGTCTGTCTGTCTGCCTGTCTGCCTGTCTGTCTGTCTGTCTGTCTGTCTGTCTGCCTGTCTGTCTGTCTGTCTGTGTCTGTCTGTCTGTCTGTCTGTCTGTCTGTCTGTCTGCCTGTCTGTCTCTCTGTCTCTCTGTCTGTCTGTCTGTCTGTCTGTCTGTCTGTCTGTCTGTCTGTCTGTCTGTCTGTGTCTGTCTGTCTGTCTGTCTGTCTGCCTGCCTGTCTGTCTGTCTGTCTGTCTGTCTGCCTGTCTGTCTGTCTGTCTGTCTGTCTGTCTGCCTGTCTGTCTGTCTGTCTGCCTATCTGTCTGTCTGTCTGTCTGTCTGTCTGCCTGCCTGTCTGTCTTTCTATCTATCGATCGTTCACATGCTGTTGGGCAGTGAATGTGTGTGTGCCCTCAGTCTGGATTTGTGTGTGTGTTTGCTCATGTGTGGTGCTTCCATAGACAGCTGGTCAGGATCGCATCACACTTCACATGAGACATAGTGGTTTTGAACTGCTCGTGAGAACAATGAATGAACATGAGTCTGCTCTGGATTCAAACTAAAGCTTTGTTTTCGTGGTCTACTCGTTTCTTTTGAGCACGCCATGTGAAATTACTTCTATCTCTGGCATTTCTCTGAGTCTCGCCTCTCCTCCGTCCGTGTGTCACTCTCTCACAGCAGCAGCAGCAGCACAGCCTAGGCAAGCAACAGGCAGAATCAATTCACTTGTTGATTGGTTGAGTAGCATCACGTCCGGAGTCCGGACTTTGAGGATGGCTGATATACACTATAAGGAGGATTCAATCAATCAATGTTACCCCATTTAGTTGTAGTTGATGTTGTAGTTGTCATAGACTGTGTTACATACAGTAGTTGATTGCTCTATTGCTGACAAAAATGTGTTATAGTAAGTCGCTTTGGATAAAAGCGTCTGCTAAATGACGTAATGTAATGTAATGTAATGTAATGTAATGTAATGTAACGTAATGTAATGTAATGTAATCACGTGTGATGATTTACAGCACATGCATGGGTCTGTGAGCTTCCTGGCAGATGACCCAGTAGCGTAAAGGCTAGAAAAGCCTGTGCCGGTTAAAATAGAAACGCTCTGTGAAAATGTAAATATTCAATGATTTGTAGGTTAGAGGGCTCGGTCCAGATAGGACGGTGTCTGGGTCCGGACAGGACGGTGTCTGGGTCCGGGTGTGGACCGGAGTCCGGACTTTGAGGATGGCTGATCTACACTATAAGGAGGATTCAATCAATCAATGTTGCCCCATTTAGGTCAAATAATAACCAAAGGGGAAAAGCGCTGGCAAGTACAGCAACTCAATAAAGTAGTAAAAACTAATAAGAGAATAAAAATATAAGAAAATAAAATGAATAAAATCATATAATCAATCAAATCAATAAAAGCACTGCAGAACTGCCACTATTGGAAGGTGCTAGCTGTGTGTGTGTGTGTGTGTGAGTATGCACACACACACACACACACACACACACACACACACACACACACACACACACACACACACACACACACACACACACACAGCTACACACACACACACACACACACACACACACACACACACACACACACACAGCCACACACACACACACACACACACACACACACACACACACACACACACACACACACACACACACACACAGTCATCATCATACACAGAAGGATAACAAAAAGAGAAAGCACATGTTTTAAACACACAGAAAAGACTGTCTCCTGTTCAGGATGAGATGGCAGCTTTGGCACAGCTTTGTTTACCAGCTACAATTACACACAACTTGTTTATATCATCTAGATCAGTGGTTCTCAACTGGTGTAGCCTCAGGACCCACTATTTTCCTTGTCATGAAGTCGCGACCCAAATTTCAGATTTTTTTTTAAACCACTCAAATTTATTAGACAAAAAATAGCACATTAATTTAATACACAATGCCTTCATGCACTGTTATAAACCTCAAATGAACAAAAAAGTGCAACAGAAGTGCAACTATGGCTAAAAACCAATTTAAATAAGGCAGACTTGAATTACAGGCAGTGGCCATTACAGGCAGTCTCTTTTTGAGTCCTATGCGGAAGTTGCCATACTCTCAAATGGCCAGTGGGGGGCGCAGCTTGTGTAACATCATCCCTGAACGTCCATTCAACTCTATGTGAAACGAGCCAACTTCTCTCTCGGTCTCTGTCTTAAATAAACACTTTACAAATGAGTTTATGGTCTGAAAAAACAATTTCAAGTATTTTTCATGCTCTCAAGGCTCCAGTTTTTTTAATTATAGCCCCATTTCGAGGAAAATAGGCGATATACTTCGGATATTGGGAAACAGTAATACCTCCGCCCGTTAGAGGCAGCAATGTGCCGCAAAGGCATCTAGTCTGCGGAAAGTACACGAATAAGAAAACCTAGCAAAACAAGGCTAGTATGGCTAGCAGATAGCAAGTCATACTTTAGCAAATTATCAGAAAATAGCGCTACTTTATGATATTTTAATAATGTTAGTAGACACACGTAACTGTATAGATGGCATACATGTAACGTGACGCTCATAACATGGCGGACCATTTAACGTTATCTAACGGTATGTAAAGTAGCCTAACGTTAAATGGTCTGTCCATGTTATACAGTAAGCGTCATAAGGTTATATGTTAACGGGTAGGGTGACCAGATCCCAACTAGCCAAATGTGGGACAAAGAGTATGTTTGTGTGGGACAATGTGGGACGCGTTACCAATGCATCAATGTAGTCTAAAATGTTGATATAAATGTCTCTAACTTAAAAAAAATAAACGTTTCTGTTCTGCCCTTAGCTCATAACATCTCTATACTTTGCCCTCAGGTTGATTCAGTAGCACATAATATAGACTATGCAAATAACAACTTAACAAATGTATTTTATTTAAATGCAACTTTACATTCCATAAACACAGTAAGCATGAAGCTTAAGTTTCACAGTGCTTCTACACACCTGACCTGACTAAACTGTGTAGCCTACAATAAAACAGAACAGTCAAGGCTTAGAACTGTTCTTTCAAGTATTACTTAAAGTGCTTTCAAAAGGGTTTGTCCTGCCTGTACTTTCTCAAACAGACAGCAACAACAAATGGCATTATGTGCCTCCAAACACCATAACATTAAAGTTATTCCAACTTTTCTAGTTCAACAATACTGAACCATATTCAAGTACAATATGTAGGCTACATGTGTCAGGCTAAACATGTGAACAAAACATTGGCTACAATAAGAGCACAGCACAGCTCAGAATCGCATAGATAGACTAACTACTACAACAGAATTGAAAATCAGTATTTCCTGAATGGACAATGCCATCTAGTGGTAGTACAGAGGGTAGGATTTGATTGTGAAAACATGAATTAAATCCAATGAGGAGCTCACAATGAGGTCTGGAGGTTTCACAGTAGTGTGGCCAAGTCAACTTGGTGCAGCCCCAAGTCAGTGTCAGTCTCATGTCTTGAGGCACACATTTCTAGTAGTCTCAAGTCTAAATGTACACAAGCAAGTCAAGTGACAGTGCACTAGTGCAAATTTTATATCTTAATAAAGAAAACTAAACTTAACCAAAGCAGCAGGCATGCATCCTCCTAAACCAAATCCAACTGCAAATTCTCTTAAAATTAGGCAAAAAATAAAATAATAGATCAAATAAAACCAGAAATACAAATCAAAACTGGTCAGGAGGGGACAAAAACTTAATAAATAAAATAATCAATCTTTTCAGTTTTCTCCATCAGAGCAACACAGGCTATGCACAAGCACCTGGCTGAAAATGTTTAAGTGTTGTCCATCACAAGTCTTTTAAATGTTGTCCATCACAGCAACAACTGCAGCAGGTAGGCCCACACAGGCATTGCACTTCCAGCAGCATGGAAAGCACCTAGCAGTCAAACACAAGAATTGCACCACTGTATTATCTAGCACCACACTGGCCCAGTGACCACAATATGATATGTGATATTTTTTAAACGATGCGTTTATCTTACCTTAGATGTTCTTCTTGACTTTATACTTTTTGCTTGAGCGTGCAGCTTCCAATAAGGCCTTCTGCTTGATTGCATAGGTGTAGAATTCCTTACAACTGTACTCAAAGTTGGTCTTGACTTGAATTTCACTCTTGATCAGCTCCACAGAACAACGGTTCCTCTGATCGGTCCACGCTGCAGTCATGAGGGAAAACACTCTCTCTACAGAAGCATTAGTGATGGGGATGCTGAAGAGAAAGGATGCGACAGCAGTCAGGTTTGGTGTCTTTGTGCCTTTAAGCAAGATTGACCATTTCTCAGCAACAGGAGCTCTTTTTTCCACAATTTCCTGCTGGCGTGGCAGAGTCACACAGTACTCATCATACAGTTCATCCATGTCCAGTTTCCCCCTTATCTGTAGGACCTCCACTGCATCATTGAGCTGGGAGAATGTGAACCTGTTCTTCAGTGCCAAGCTTCTAACATTCTTATGGTAGTTGTTGTCTGTGAAATCATACCACTTTTCAAGGTAGTTGAGTGCAGCCTTGTAGAAGGTGGAAAGATCTTGTTTGATTGTTGCTGCCTTTTGGTCTGGAAACTGTTGGAGGATAGCACTGGTCTCCATTCCAAAGAAGGAATCCACCTGTCGCTGTTGGAGCTTTGTTTTGAGACTGAACATGATGTCATATAGCTCACAGACGGTCCCATCATCTCCCTCCAACCGCAGCACATCCTCATGGAAGATCTTCAGCACATTATTGAGGAAGGCCAAGTAGACCTGTAGCTCAAGGGGTTGCCCATCACCATGCTGATCATTTTTAAAAAGCTGCCATAGAACCTTTGGGCACTGGTCCTCTCCCAGTGACAAGAAGTAGCTCTTGATAGCTGTCCAGCTTTCATGTAGCCTCTTGACAGCAGGCCACAGACTCAACCATCTTGTGGGTACATGTCTCCGTACAGCCTGATAATCTTCTTCCACAAAGGCAAACACTGCTTTCAATTCTTCTGTACGTTTTGCAGACACTGAAAAGTGACTAAATATTTTGTTCACTACAGACTCAATGTCAATGTTCAACCTGTCTCCAGCATGTTTTGCACAGTTGTGAATAATGTGTGCCATGCAATTTGCCTTAATGATGCCATTGTTGTCTGCCTTTAGCTTCTGGAAAACAGAATTATTTTTTCCATAGTTTACACTTGCATTATCAGTAGGGATGCACCGATTGCCATTTTCTTGGCCGATTCCGATTTCCGATTTTTGAATAGTCTGACTTGCCGATACCGATTTTTGCCGATTCCGATTTTTTTTTCTAAAAACAACAATTGACAGCTTACACAAACGTTTTTGTAACTTTGTTTAAAAATTAAGATTCATAGAACAATTCTTACATCTAATGGGGATCCAAATAAACAAATAAACAATTCTTATCATTTGCATGAAGTAGGACCTTCTCACTCAAACACTCAAAATAAAAGTGTTCCAGGTTAG
Source organism: Poromitra crassiceps (assembly GCF_964638095.1). NCBI lineage: Eukaryota > Metazoa > Chordata > Actinopteri > Beryciformes > Melamphaidae > Poromitra > Poromitra crassiceps. The sequence goes on along the minus strand of NC_139633.1, from coordinate 34,190,023 downwards.
GCTACTGGACAGAGCTTTTTTGTGCAAATACAATGAATACAAAAATTAAATTAAATCCAATAGCCTATATCCCACAGCTATCATGCATTTACTTTTCCAAAAGAAAACAGGTGCAACAGAACATCAAAATGATCCATGGACAAGGAGTTTATAGACTGGCTCCAGACCAGTCCTCTTGAGTAGAGGGGAAATGAGTTTATGAGTTACAGTAACGATCTTCAGTCTGAATATCAGGCGGAGTTTACACACACAGTCCGAAGTTTGGTATGCGTATTTTTATCTGCCATCCGAAAAAATATCGTCACGCACAGAAAACGTTGCACACTTGTGAGTCCGATGCATTTTTATTATTATGTCCGTCGTTCTCATGTCGTTCTATTTGCATTACGAAACAAATAGTCTCTCCTGTATCCACGTCACGTTACAACATGACTTGACAGGCTGAGGCAGCAGCGCTGATGTGGAATGGAAAAGCAGGTCGGGGAATGGTTATCATACTGGACACAATGCTCGCGTTCACCTCGCCAAGCCGGCTGTGCGCGGTGGCGGGTTGCTGGAGCACCGCTTCCCGGGGAGAGAGAGCAGAGAGAGAGGGGCCAGTGAGGTGAAGCGAGCCGCTCTGACTGGACTCCAGCCGAGCGGGACTCGGCCGCATCTCTGTCTCCACGGCTTATTTTCGACTTGCATGTGTGACAAACTGCGAGCTTTGTCTACTTCACTGACGGTGAAAAAAATCCACAACGAGGAAGGTATGCTGGCATGTGTGGTGTGGTGGCTGGGTGCCTGTCTCGGTGCTTTGGGGTGCGCGCACGTCATGTGAAAATCGGCTCACAGAATCGGCTATTTAGAGTGACCGGAACAGATCACCGATCGAGGCCGATCACGTGAAAATCGGCCATTTCCGGTCACGTGCCGATCGATCGGTGCATCCCTAATTATCAGCAGTGTATGATGAAATCATGTCCAGTTGTAGGCCATTTTCTTCTAACTTGCTTGTAATCTGGCGGTGAATGGTGGCAGATGACTCATCGCTATCCTCATAAAAGTCAAGGATCTTGCTTTTCAAACCCAACTCTGGTGTCCAATATCTCAGAGACAGTGGGAAGAGTTTCGTAGTGCCGTGATTAGAAGCATCTGAAGCCACAGAAAAAAATGGTGTGTGGGCTTTTTTGTCACTTGGAAGTTGTACCAATGGTGTTTTTAATTCTCCCAAACAACTCTCCACAGAGGCAGGTGCAAGCACATCTGTAACTATGGACGCTGATTTTGTACGTCCACATGACATTTTTTTTGCAATGTCAGAGTCTGGAAAAATGACAGCTGTTAGCTTACTGCCACAGTCTTCTGACCTGTATGACTGGCAGTGTTGCACAGTGTGGTAAACGGTAGTTATTTCAGCTGCCGTTACCTTATCTGTGTTGGAATCCTGTTTGGGTTTCAGTAGGAACGTATCCATTGCCTGGGAAGCCTCCTTTTGAGCAACACGTTTTTTGTGCGTCTCGCATTGCTTGTGTCGTTTGACATCGTATTCACCTCCGTGACCAACTGAAAAATCACTCCGGCAAACGTCGCAAAACACTCTCTGACAATCGCCTTGAACAGGTTTCACCCATGGATAAATAGTGGTCCAGTCCTTATTGAAGCTGCATCTCCTTTTCTTCGCTGTACTAGTCGCCGTTTCTTCCCTTTCTCTTTCCATCTTTCATATTCCGCGCGCAGCGTCAAATCGACTCGCTGTTCTTTTGTTGTGGTGGTGTGTGGGCGTACCCTAACCGGTTGCCTGCATTTGATTTGATCCCAGGACCTCGTGTACCCGCTCCAGTTTGATTGACATGTGACATCAGACATAGCCCGCCCCGTCATGACAGCTTTCCCTCCCTGCTTTCTCCACAGACCACATACAGCCTTCATAAGCCACTTTAGAAACGCGCATTTGAAAACTGGAGCCAGACGATCAAAATGCGGGACAACGTCTCAATTTGCGGGACGCTTGAAAAATCTTGAAAATGCTGTGCAGTCCCGCACAATGCGGGACATCTGGTCACCCTATTAACGGGACATAACATCACAAGTTTTTGCAGACTTGAATGCTGTTGGTCGTTTGTTCAATTTGCTTTTCTGTATGGTATTGGACATTTAAAAATGATACATACTTGTCTTGAGGCATCCGCCAAGCTCAGCAATTTGTTATCCTTATTTTAAAACATACTTTATCAGATCGATATAACTCAACATAGCCTAAGGTCTTGCACGAATATGTCTACTGGTAAATTAGGCATATATAGATAATCTACCAAGCAACACTTGATACAAATATAGGTAACCATTTCACAGCAGTACAGCCTACCATGGTGGAAAATTAACCATTCTTTAAGTTTGAATGATATCAAAATATATGTTGCATGGTGTAGCCTTTGTTTATGTCGAATTGTTACAGATAACCATATTTCAATAAATATAAATCATTTGTTGATTTGAAGCAGTCGGTTGGTTCTCCATCTTCATTCTTCTTCCTGTCATTTGGTCGAAGCTGGTTCACTCGACATCAAATATCTTTATATCACATCTTATTAACAACCTGCCTGCTCTGACCAGACAACTATAATGGGCTCGTTCTATGAGATTTGGGGTACATTCGGGTACATGATTTACTTAGCACATAGCCTACACAACAAGGTTCTTTGTTGGCAATGTTTATTGACAAAAACACACTGGCAGATACATACCAAATGGCTCAAAGTAAATCTATCAAAAGTCTCAAATCTGTCAGCATTTAGCTTATGTTATTGCAATATCTTAGGTTGAACAACTGATGATCAGCAATATTCTCACAGTAATATGCACATGGGAATCAAAACGTAGCATTCATTTTCACAAATAATTTGACCAAGGGACAATGTGCCTCTGTTCTGTTGTGCTGTTCCTGCTCCACCATGGTACTCCGACGGCCATCCCTTGAAGAAACAAACGACACCGTGTTATATTTAATTACTATAACATAACGCCACCAAATTTCAGTTAAAGTAGGCTATAACGGTGCTCACACGTTAGCACACGATGCTAATCGAGCTAGCGTTAGCTTACAAACATGAGCATCACTCAAACAGTCCAACGAGTCCAACATAGCAGAGCACCAAGTGCGCGACCAAATCCACCTCAGTTATCAATTTTAGAGTTTGCCCAGAGATAAGTATAATAGCAGTTTACCTTGTGGAGGCTTAGCAGCAGCTAGCAGGCTGGAGACTCACACCAGGCACAATGCACCAGGATCACACCACACCATGGTCTCTTGGCCAGGCCCCGGACAAGACGGTGGTCGGCTGGCTGGACTCCTACTCGCCCATACCTTCGGACTAAAAGTTATTATATTTGTTGTCCTGGACCATTTCACCACTGCAACCAGCCAGCCAGCGAGCAAGCTAGCAAACAGAAGCGAACAACAAGATGGCAGTCGTTCAAGCCTGTGAGACAAATTCGGAAACTCCCCCGGCAGCCGCTAGGGGCAGCCGCCCCCTCCTCCTTCTTCTTCTTCTACTAGTGTTTAACAGCCCTCTCTCCCCGTACTTCCGTGTAAAGTTAATCCATTCAACCAATCAACGATGAGCAGGAAGCGGGAGATTCAAGCCTCATTTTCTGCTATCAAAACCCAATGGGTGACGTCACGCTGGCTTCATCCATTCTATGTACTATCAATGATTACAGGCCTATATGTTTTTAAACAAGTTAATAATAATAATAATAATAATAATAATAATAATAATAATAATAATAATAATAATAATAATAATAATAATAATAATAATAATAATAATAATAATAATAAAACAAGTTAACCTGGTCATGCTAATCCAGTTTCAATAGTCTGAATTTAACTAATATGAAATAAAAAGGCAGACTTTTCTTGAATCACAGGCAGGCTATATGCTTTTTAGTTAAACTGGTCATAACTTTTTATTAAACTGGGGCCATGCTAATTCTTATCTCCTCCACCTGGTCTTATTCTGTCTCACCTCTTTCCCACCTTTCTATTTCCTCCTTCGAATCCCACTCCGTCACTATTATCCTTCCCATCAAACTTATCATAATCATCATCTACCGCCCACCTGGACCCCTCTGCACATTCCTTGAAGATCTACACACCCTCCTCTCCCTCTTTCCTGAAGACACCCCACTGACCCTCATGGGAGATTTTAACATCCCACACTTAACTCTTCTCTCTACCCCCTTTCTCAACTTCTTTTCATCTTTAGATCTGTCACTATCTTCCTCCCCTCCCACCCATAAAGCCGGTAACCTCCTTGACCTCATCTTCACCCGTTCCTGCTGCATCTCCAACCTCTCAGTCACCCCTCTCCATGTTTCCGATCACTTCTTCATTTCCTTCTCCCTCCCAATCTCCCCTCCCACCTCTCACCCTCCCCCTTCTCTCCCCATTTCCTCCCGGCGCAACCTCAAATCTCTCTCACCCTCATCCCTATCCTCCGCCACCCTCTCCCTCCTCCCCCCCGCCGATCAATTCTCTCTCCTATCCCCTGATGAAGCCTCACTCACCCTCATCTCCTCTCTCTCCTCTGCCCTTGACTCCCTCTGCCCACTCTCTACCAAACCTGCCCGCCCCTCTCCCCCTGCACCCTGGCTCACCGAACCTCTCCGCACCAACCGCTCCCGACTCCGCACCTCAGAAAGAACATGGAAAAAATCTCACAACCCCAATGACCTCGCCGCTTATCACCTCTCCCTCTCCAACTTCACCTCCTCCATTTCTTCTGCCAAATCCTCCTTCTACATTTCCACTATTCAATCCTCTGCTTCTAATCCCCGCAAACTCTTCCAGACATTCACGTCCCTCCTCAATCCGCCTCCTCCGCCCCCTCCCTCTTCCCTTTCTGCCAACGATTTCTCCTCCTTCTTCATCAATAAGGTCGCTGCCATTAGCTCATCATTTCCCTCACCATCCCTCCTCACCCCTTCTCTCACCTCCTCTTCTTCACAACCTCCTGCCTCCATGTCATTCTTCTCTCCCCTCTCCTCAGATGATCTCCTCAAAATCATTCTCTCAGCCCGTGCCACCTCCTGCCCCCTCGATCCCATCCCCTCACCCCTCCTTCAGTCCATCTCCCCTGACATTGCTCCCTATCTCACCTCCCTCATCAACTCCTCCCTCTCCTCTGGTATTTTCCCCTCTGCCCTAAAAACAGCCATAATCAAACCACTCCTCAAGAAACCGTCCCTCGACCCCTCCGCCATCAACAACTACCGCCCCATCTCCCTCCTTTCCTTCATCTCCAAATCACTCGAACGCACAGTATCTGGTCAATTATCCTCCTATCTCTCCCTTCACAACCTCTCTGACCCCCTTCAATCTGGTTTCAAACCTGCACATTCCACTGAAACAGCTCTTCTTTCTGTCACCTCCGCCCTTCACTCCGCCAAAGCTTCATCACTCTCCTCCGTTCTCATACTTCTCGATCTGTCTGCTGCTTTTGACACCATCAACCACCAAATTCTACTTTCCACCCTATCCGACCTTGGTATCACCGGCTCTGCACTTTCATGGTTTTCCTCCTACCTATCTACTCGCTCTTTTCAGGTCCTCTGGAGAGGAACTCTTTCGGACCCCTGCACTCTCACCACGGGTGTTCCCCAGGGTTCTGTCTTAGGTCCTTTCCTCTTCCTTCTCTACATGAGATCTCTGGGTCACGTCATTTCCTCTCACGGGTTCTCCTATCACTCCTACGCTGACGACACACAACTCTATCTCTCCTTCCCCCCCTCCGACTCTAATATCTCTTCCCGTATCTCTGCCTGCCTCAAAGATATTAGCAACTGGATGTCGTCTCACCATCTCAAACTCAACCCCGACAAAACCGAACTCCTCTTCTTCCCCTGCAACGACTCCCCCCTATCCGATCTGTCCCTATCCATCGACAACACCACCGTCCTCCCCTCCCAATCTGCCAAAAATCTCGGAATCACCATCGACAGTCAACTATCTTTCTCTGCCCACATTACAGCACTGGCACGTTCCTGTAGATTCTCCCTCTTTAACATTAGAAAGATCCGCCCTTTTTTAACCTCCGAAGCAACCCAAATTTTAGTCCAGGCCATGGTTTTATCTAGACTTGATTATTGTAATGTTCTCCTAGCCGGTCTCCCCTCCTCTGCAATCCAACCCCTTCAACTCATCCAGAATTCTGCTGCCCGCCTTGTTTTCAACCAACCCAAATTCTCTCACGTCACCCCCCTCCTCCGTGACCTCCACTGGCTCCCCATCCTGTCACGCATCAAATTCAAAACCCTTGTCCTCACATTCAGAGCTGTCCACTCAACTGCCCCCCAATACCTTCAAACCTTGGTCACGTTCCAACCCTCCCACCGCTCCCTCCGCCCCTCCACTAGCGCAAGCCGTCTCGCCCCCCCCTTGCTTCGCGGGCTTAGGGGCCGCTCTCAATCTCGCCTCTTTTCCTGTCTCGCCCCCAAATGGTGGAACGAGCTCCCCCCCCTAGTCAGGACATCCGAATCTCTCCCCATCTTCCGCAATCGGTTAAAAACCCATCTCTTTTCCCTCCATTTCACCTCCCCCTAACCTTCCCTTTCCATCACCCTTAACATGCTGCCCACGTACCTTCAACTGTCTGTTTATTTGTTTGTTGGCTTTTATTGTATTTATCTTTTTCCCTTATCTCTGTTTCCACTATGTATGTTACATGATTTTATGGTTGTTATTTTCTGTATGTACGTCGCTTTGGAGAAAGGCGTCTGCCAAATGAAATAAAGTAAAGTAAAGTAAAGTAATCCAGTTTTAATCATCTGAATTGAACTAAAATTAAATATGAAATGAAAAGGCAGACTTCTCTTGAATTACAGGCAGAGCATATGCTTCAGCTTGTTAAACAAGTAAAACTGGTCAGGCTAATCCAGTTTCAATAATCTGAATTTAACTCAAATGAAATATGATTTTTTTTTTTTTTTTTTTTTTTTTGGCCAATGTCCGCGACCCAATCAAAACGGCCCCGCGACCCACCTTTGGGTCGCGACCCACCAGTTGAGAAACCTTGATCTAGATCAGGGGTGTCAGACTCATATTAGGTAGAGGGCCGGATTTGTTCAACTGAGACCTCTTGGGGGCCGGATTTTCTTTTTTAACTAAAATCAATTCGACTCAACACATGGATATTTAGGCTACACGTGGATTTATTATTTGGAATCATTCAAGAACGCCTGCGTCACAGATACCCATCAATAACAAAGTGCATAAAGCAGAGAACTGCAACAAAGTGCAAGATGCAACATATTGACAAGATTTTCAAGTAAGAAATAAGTTGCACTCCTATGTACCACACAGGCTGACACAACAAAAAATGTAAATACAAAAAAGTAAGAAATAAGTGCAACAAATAGCACATCATATGTGCCATAGAAAGCATCTTTCCTATTCATACACACAATGAATATCTGTTGTCCATTAACTACATTTGAAAGAATGCAGGTTATAACTATGGCGGCTTTGTTTACACCTGATGACCTACTGACATACTTCCTTGTAGTGCAGGTTAATTAACTTATGAATGAACTCTTAGCTTGCTTATTAGCCACACGTAGTTCATGATAATGGGGTGCGAATTTAATAATAATAATAATAATAATTACAAAAAAATAAAAAAAATAAAATTATATTCCAAAACATCTCGCGGTGATCCGGCCCGCGGGCCTGATCCGGCCCGTGGGCCATATCTCTGACATCCCTGATCTAGATCCTAGTTCCTCATTGCGCGGCTCGCGGGACGCTGGCGGCTCTCGAAGCTTTAGTTGGCGGCTCTAAGAAATTGCAATTTTTTTTTTTTTTTGATTCCCCCCCCCCCCTGCTCTCCCCAAAATTTCAATAAACCTTTATGGCATATTATTACAATACAACAACACTGGTGTTGGCAGTAATAGAAGATGCCAAATCATTCAAAACAATAAGCATTTTGCTTTTATATTAGGAGTATTGTGCCAGCGTGCAGCGCTGTTCCAAAACGTGTCAACGTGTGTCGTTGCCTGGGAAACGCACATCCCATAATACAACTGTTCGCATCGCATCCCATAATAGTATGATGATACTTGGGATGCCATTGCGAACATAGATGTGAACAGGTTAGCTAAAAGTTTAGCGTCACCAGCAAGGGCCGCCACCGTTGCTGTCGGGGTACGTTTCGAAATCCCTCCAGGCCTGAAAGATTTTCTAGGGGAAACTGGTGTGTGTGTGTGTGTGTGTGTGTGTGTGTGTGTGTGTGTGTGTGTGTGTATAAAACAATAAAACACAAAAAAATGGTATAGGCAGATGTGCTTGGTTGGGGTGGCTTTTGGTGTTTTGCGGTAAAAGTGGCTCTCCTATTGACTTTGTCCTGCCAGTGCGGCTCTCATCAAAGAAATAGTGAGGATCACTGATCTAGATCATTAAAATGTTCAATGTAGTTTGAGAGCTAAACAGTTCTGAACGAATGTCCACATAAAGTTCACAATGAATAAGTGCATGGACTTCTGATTCAATAGAACCATTGTTACAAAGAGTACAGAAACGACTATCAGCTGGGGTATTTGTATATCTACCAGTTTCTATGGCTAAAGGAGCTACTCCACATCTAAATTTGGCTAAAGCGCTTCTGTACTGTCTATAGGATCTTTTGTACATATGGCTCGCTTTCAATAACATTCTTGAATTGACAATAGGTGCTCAACTTGTTGCCCTCTGGCCTATTAATCTGCTGGGCCCACTTTTGTTCCTCTGTCTCTGACAGTGCGGTGTCTAGGCTGTGCGCACTAGATGTTTAAGGTTACGCATGATAATGAGGGAGGAGGGAATGACATTCAGCAGCTTGTCCTTCATACTTTTAATACACCAAAAAAAAAAAAAAAAACTTGTTAACAAGTCTCAAGTCTTTGAGAACAAGTCAAGTCTCAAGTCACTGTGTGTGTGACCTAAGTATAAGTCTCAAGTCCAAGTCCCTGGTTTGGCATTCAGTCCTCATAGAGGCCTTTGGCACATTTCTGATGGAAATAGTGATATTATTATTATTTTTGTTAGTATTTTATTTTTTCAATTTCAATTTTTACAAAATACAAACAAAACAAACGAACAAGCTCAGACACAGGAAAGGAAAGGAAAGAAAAAAAAAAAAAAAACATATCGACAATAATGTGGTGACAGCGTCCATATAGGGTGCTTATGTGCCTGTAAGGAATGTTGTGTGTGGGGTCACACTCACCTGGGCAAGTTACCCACCACCTCCAACCTCGTCCAGGTAGGCCAGAAACGGTCCCACTCACCTGGGCAAGTTACCCACCACCTCAGGCTCCAACCTCGTCCAGGTAGGCCAGAAACGGTCCCACTCACCTGGGCAAGTTACCCACCACCTCCAACCTCGTCCAGGTAGGCCAGAAACGGGTCCCACTCACCTGGGCAAGTTACCCACCACCTCCAACCTCGTCCAGGTAGGCCAGAAACGGTCCCACTCACCTGGGTAAGTTACCCACCACCTCCAACCTCGTCCAGGTAGGCCAGAAACGGGTCCCAAATAGTTAGAAACGTATAAAGTGAGTTGTTTCTCAGGGATCTGAGCCTCTCCATCCTTATGACCGAGATCATGTCCATCAACCACAGTTGGAAAGGAGGCGGAGAGGGGGACTTCCACTCTTTCAGGATACGTTTTTTGGCAACAGTTGTCCCCAGTGTCAGAGACTGTTGCACAGCTGTGGGGAAGCCCAGAGAGTTCTCCAAGCAGCTGAAGATGGTGAGTTCTGCCTCCGGCTGAAGGGTTATTTATGTAGGCCTTTAGAGTACCAGTCAAATATTTTGGCCCAGAATCCCGTCAGTGAAGGGCAGAACCAGAAGGCATGAGACAGAGTGCCCTCTGACACCTGACACCTGTCACACAGTGGTGAGACAGAGGGGAAGAACTTGTGCAACTTATGCTTAGAATAGTGAAGGCGATGAACGACTTTAAATTGAATGAGCTGGTGTCTACTCTTAACTGAGCATAGTTGTACCACAGACAAACTCTTTTCCCATATCATGTCAGATAGATCAATACAAAGTTCCCCCTGCCATGCTTCTTTCAAATAGTGATATTATTGAACATGATGTGTTTAAATGTGTCTGGGATGTGACTTGCATTCAGATTTGAGACAGTATCTGTTTCTGTGTAACCATATGGAATGTGGCTCATGTCTATAGTGTCAAGGTGTTTTAGAGGTCGTCTACATTGTGTCTTCAATGTGTGGGATGTGTGTTGAGGCTCTAGAGATGTCACAATACTAGAATTTCTACTTCGATACCGATACCCAGGTGAATATCGATACTCAATGCCATTTTCGATACCACGGAGGGGGGGGGGGGGGGAGGGATGACAACACATCATATAAAATAAACAAAGACAGATGGACAGACAGATGTACGCTTCTCCATAATCAAGGCCTGATAAAACTCATAAAAAATGTTGCACTTACACTGCAGATTACCCCTGCTCTAGTCATCATCCTATCAGAACACACTGCAGATTACCCCTGCTCTAGTCATCATCCTATCAGAACACACTGCAGATTACCCCTGCTCTAGTCATCATCCTATCAGAACACACTGCAGATTACCCCTGCTCTAGTCATCATCCTATCAGAACACACTGCAGATTACCCCTGCTCTAGTCATCATCCTATCAGAACACACTGCAGATTACCCCTGCTCTAGTCATCATCCTATCAGAACACACTGCAGATTACCCCTGCTCTAGTCATCATCCTATCAGAACACTTTGAGCTTGTTGAAGCAACAGATACCCACCAATGATAGGGGGGGAATCAGTAGTATGTTTGATTTGTCATTAAGAGAAAGCACTGCTGGTAACCATACTGTTGCAAATGAGTATTGTATCCATTTCAAAATTTTAGTATTGATACGTATCGATATTATCGATACCTGCTGCAAATGAGTATTGCATCCGTTTAAAAATTTTAGTATTGATTTTATCGATACTATCGATACTTTTGACAACCTTATGAGGCTCTACTTTAAACAACATCTCTGCTATTTATTGTCATAGTCATTTGCACTGTTTATGTGTCGGTATAGAGACACTGTGGAACGCGTCATCATTCAGAAATCACACCCAACACGGGGGAGAACACAAAGGACCAACTATCGTGCCAACTTCTAGCAAAACAAACCGTGGCTAACCGGGCGAACAAGGGAACTCTCGTCAGATACAGATAGTTTTGCAGATATCTAGGAGGAACTGGCTAGTGTCAAAGAATGAGACGTTGTGTGCGTTTACTTCATTCATTTGAACTGCGAACAAGACGTGAGCTGATCACGTTTGTCTGCTGACTTTCTGCTTCTTGAAACTCCTCCCCCAATCCTGGCGTTCTCCTATGTCACGTGTTACACACAAAGATCTTATATACGGAAGATGAACACTCCAACTTACTTCCTTGACAGCTAGATCCACATTTTTCTTCTCGCCAATTCTCAATGGCTTCCTTGCTTTGCTCAGGAGTACAAAACAACTTTAATAGGCGATTCTTTACATTTGTTGTGTGCGCAGCCCCACCACACAACAGCTTTTAGCTATGTTTAATTCAAGGAAAAGGACACTGGTGTGTGGAAGTGAATGGAGAGTTTTCCCCCGTGATGGGCGTGGCCTATTTCATGCAGTGTCTCTATGGGGGGGGGGGGGGGGGGGGGCAGGGGGCATCACACTGTTAATCCGGCCCTGTTCATCAGGGGAAAAGTGAATGGGCTTTTAGAATGGGGATTTCACTTATATGGATAAAACAAGGTCTGTGGTTATCAAAAGTTTATGGAACGTCAATTTGGGTTCAGCAGGATGATCTTCACAAACTTTAATAACTTTGATGACTTTTGGAAAATAAACATTTTTTTTTTAGAAAACACATCAGACAGTTAGGCTCGTAGTTTCCTGTAGGGCTGCACGATATATCGTTTACACATCGTCATGGCGATGTGCGCATGTGCAACAGTCACATCGCAGGACGTGTGATGTTAAAAGCAAATGAACTCGTCATGTTGCTTGATAAACTCTCACTTTAGGGGAGGAGCCTACTGAGTGAAATGCAGTCTCTCTCAAAGGAGAGAGACGCCCCACTACTGTACTCACTCATTTAGTGCTTAGCTTCAACACAACAAACATGCACAGAGAGCTCAATTGAATTATTTGTGCTTATGTTGCGTTGCTGACAGTAGCCCGTCTGTAAACGATGTGATTGTGGAGGCGGACGTGTCCACAGGTTGCAGCGCACTAGCTTACAGCAGGCTGGCTGCTGTAACTCAACATGTCTGTGGAGTGGAGATATTTACTCTTGAAACACCAACAAGCAAGACAGCATAGGGCTGTCCCAGCGAGTCAACGTAATCGATGACGTCGACTACGTAATTACGTCGACGCACGCTACGTGCGTCGAAACGTCACAAAACAAAAAAGATGGCAGCGATGGCCGGAAAAAGTAGTCATTTCTGCACCGCAGCGAACATAACATTACACCATTTAACGGTGTTATTTGGCCGTTTAACGTTAACGTACATATTTCCGTTTGCTTTCACGGCTAACATGTAGAAAATTGATTAAACTAACGTTACAGACCATTCTTAGTCTGTTGCTGCTCACGTTAATTTACTGCGTGCATCATTTAACAGTGCTATTCGGCTTTTTACATTCTTCTGTTTGGGTTCACGGCCATGTAAGATGAGATCAAAACTAACGTTACAGACCATTGTTACAGTCTGTGACTGTTAGTCTGTAAATCGTTTGTATTATTTATTTCCTTACCCCCACACTGATGCAAACATACATTTGGCTGAGTTAGCTGCACAATGCACATTACTCCAGTGATTAAATAAATCCATGTTCTATAAAAATACTGATCCTCCTCAGTTTAGGGAAAGGGTTCATACATACAGTGATGAATCATGATGATGATCAATTTAATCTATGTGTCAGGTGGTCCAGTATTTTCGTGATGAGAGCAGGCAACTGACAAATAGGCAGGCACTATCTATTATATAATAATAAGATTCATATTAATAATAATAATAATTCATATGATCATATCATAATAACAGACATGGAAATTAGACTTAGACTAATTGTAAATATGTCCCTCCCTACAGTATTATATTATTATTTATCTCTCTCTCTTTTCAGGAAGCAAAGCAGTGTGGAAGAGTTTTTCCCCAAACGAGAATGAGATGGTTAAATAAAATACTGAAATTGAGAAGTTTTTGTTTATTTATTTGTTTTGGGTAAATTTATTGTTATATAATAAAAAAATTAAATAGAAAATAATCGCTAGATTAATCGACTAATCGAAAAAATAATCGTTAGTCGAATCGATAAGAAAATAATCGTTTGGGACAGCCCTAAGACAGCAACATAATATAATGACACGAAGGCTAAAGTGATTATTACTGAGAAGTTGTCCGTGTATCACCGCAGCTCTCTCTCCCCCTCAGGCTCTGATGATGCATCATTCAGATGACAGCAGTTACAGTAGAGTTAATCATACATAGTGACTCATTTACACAAAACATTTCAGTCAAAATAAAAAGACAAGAGACATATCTGGGCAATTAAATGTATATTTATTACTTTTCACAAATGAATTGTTTGTCACCAGTGATGCTGCCTGTCAATCGTCGTCTCTCTGTACTGCGGTGCGCTCCAAAACCGGAACTCCAGAGATGCGGAGTGCACCACTTGGTAGTTTCTGGAGGGGGTTTCCGGGGGGTCAGACCAAGTGTGTAAAGTGGCAGGGGTGTTTCATTGTTGATTTATTGAAACGTTAGAAGAACAAAAGAAGTTGAAAGCAGTGATTATAATCAATGAAATCTAATGTTTTTCTGCAAATAGCATCATGGGGAGGTAGATTCTGGCACTCAATAATAGGGGTGGGCAATATATCAATTGTATATCAATATTGTGATATGAGACTATATATGGTCATAGATGTTGGATATGGTAATATGGTGATACAGCATACATGTTGTCTTTCCCTGGCTTTAAAAGCTGCAGTACACACTAAGTGAAATGTAGGCTAGTGACATTTTAAAGTAGAATGTCATAACACACTCACTTTTTCATGTATGTAAGTCATGGAAATCCATTGGTCAAAATGTGTATGAACCCTGATAGATGGCGCTCTGAGGCCTACCAGTAGGCAAACAGCCCAGTGGTTGAGAAACATTAAAATACCTAATTTCCCCTCCAAAATCAGATCGACTCTTCTACAAATTCACCCCAATCATTCTAGAAGTATTATTTTCTTTAAAAAGGAGCTATTCTGGTAATCTGGTGAAAATCTCTATTTTTTCATATCGCAATATATATCGCAGGGGCGGGAAATATCGCAATGTCAGTTTTTTCCAATATCGTGCAGCCCTAGTTTCCTGACACATGCTCAATACAAATGAAACAGCAACTGCCATGCACAGGTTGAGGTTATGACAAAAAGCTCCAGCTGTCCACACCAATACAGCAAAACAGAGCAGAAGACCAAAACAGAATTTGGGGAATTTTTGTGTTTTATCCCATTTTCCCAGAGTCAGAAACAAATAAATGCCTTCAGACAGACACACCTGTTTTATGCTATTTGCTATTTGCTGTAGTCTGAAATATGTCAAACAGCAATATGATATGAGGCCATATTGGCTCAATTGTTGTGTGTCTATGGGATCAAATAATATCATCATGATCTCATAGACATCCAGGAACTGAGCGAGGGGGGGGGGGGGGGGGGGCACCTTTTCCCAAGCTTTGTCTGGGGGGGGGGGCACCTTTTCTCAAGCTTTGTCTGGGGGGAGGCCCACAGTGGAACATGTCTTCCATGTGAGGAGATATATCAGAAGTCAGTTGGGCTGTATTGGTGTGGACAGGTGGAGCAGAGCTTTTTGAAGACGCTGACATCATCACTTCAACTTGCTCATGGAAATGTCTGTTTAGTTTATATTGAGCAGGTGACAGGAAGCTTATTATTGTCATCAGTAGCCTGGTAGCTTTCACTATGTGTTGTGTGGCCTTTTCTACATTAAAACACACAGGCACTGAATAGCTGGCTGCTCCAACTCACTTTCAGAAATCAAAAGCATTTCTTCAGCAAACTCAGAAAATGTGATGAATATTGTTCTAAATGAACATCAGAAAGAAAGAAAACAAAAAACTCACTTGTGCCATAAAAAGTGTTGTTGAAAAAGTGGTATTGAACCACAGCTTCAGCTTCCTGACATTTAGTGAGAGACACGCCCACATCAGCTGGTCGCCCGACGGGGTGAGTGTGGAATCTGGACGCTGGCTTTGATAGTAAATGATGCTGTTTGAAATGCTCTTCATGTTGTCATGTGGATGGAGGTGTGGAGGCCATGTTTCTTTATGAATGGAGGAGAATCTATCTGTGTCCATGTGGACGTAGCAGAACTCTACACTCAAACTGTTATCAGTGACTCATCTCATCTCTTCTCTTCACCTCCTCTTTTCCCATCATCTCTTCCCCCTCTCTCCCTCCTCTCTCTCTCTCCTCTCTCTCTCTCCCTCTTCTCTCTCTCCCTCTTCTCTCTCTCCCTCTCCTCTCTTTCCCTCTTCTCCCTCTCTTTTCTCTCTCTCCTCTCTCTCCTCTCTCTCCCTCTTCCCTCTTCTCTCTCTCCCTCTCCTCTCCTCTCTCTCCCTCTTCTCTCTCTCTCCTCTCTCTCTCCCTCTTCTCTCTCTCTCTTCTCTCTCTCCCTCTTCTCTCCCTCTTCTCTCCCTCTTCTCTCTCTCTCCTCTCTCTCTCTCCCTCTCTTCTCTCTCCCTCTTCTCTCTCTCTTTTCTCACTCTCCTCTCTCCCTCTCCTCTCTCTCTCCCTCTTCTCTCTCCTCTCTCTCTCTCCCTCTTCTCTCTCTCCCTCTCCTCTCTCTCCCTCTTCTCTCTCTCTTTTCTCTCTCTCCTCTCTCTCTCTCCTCTCTCTCCCTCTCCTCTCTCTCCCTCTCCTCTCTCTCCCTCTCCTCTCTCTCCCTCTCCTCTCCTCTCTCTCCCTCTTCTCTCTCTCCCTCTTCTCTCTCTCTTTTCTCTCTCTCCTCTCCCTCTTATCTCTCTCCCTCTCCTCTCCCTCTTCTCTCTCCTCTCTCTCTCTCCCTCTTCTCTCTCCTCTCTCTCTCTCCCTCTTCTCTCTCTCCCTCTTCTCTCTCTCTTTTCTCTCTCTCCTCTCCCTCTTATCTCTCTCCCTCTCCTCTCTCCCTCTTCCCTCTCCTCTCTCTCCCTCTCCCTCTCCCTCTTCTCTCTCCTCTCTCTCTCTCCCTCTTCTCTCTCCTCTCTCTCTCTCCCTCTTCTCTCTCTCCCTCTTCTCTCTCTCTCTCTCCCTCTTCTCTCTCTCCCTCTCCTCTCTCTCTCTCTCCTCTCTCTCCCTCTCCTCTCTCTCCCTCTTCTCTCTCTCCCTCTTCTCTCTCTCCCTCTTCTCTCTCTCCCTCTCCTCTCTCTCCCTCTTCTCTCTCCTCTCTCTCCCTCTTCTCTCTCTCCCTCTTCTCTCTCTCCCTCTTCTCTCTCTCCCTCTTCTCTCTCTCCCTCTTCTCTCTTCTCTCTCTCCCTCTTCTCTCTCTCTCCTCTCTCTCCCTCTTCTCTCTCTCCCTCTTCTCTCTAAAGCTGTGTTCACACCGAGATATTTATTTTTCTCTCTGTCGCTTGATTCAACTCTTTGGAATCGCTCTGTCGCTGTGTTTAAATCGCTCATCAACAGGCACATGAATTGACGGACATGTGGGGGCTATAACGTTACGCAATGTCATGATGTTTGTCCACTACGAGCCACCGTCATTGTTTACAAGCTAAAGCCTATCAGCGTGCTCCTAATGCGAGCTCTATACCGGTAGTACAGACTTCACTTCATGTCAGCTGTCAGTCTGTCAATGTGGTTTGTTGCCACACAATAAACCAGCGGTTTGTTCCAAGCCAGTGTGATCCTTGACTCGCTCTCACACGGCAGCCAATCAGCGTTGAACAGCGAGCGACTGATGCCAGCGGAATTTCGCTCGAGTTGAGATATTTCATCTCGGGCGACGAGCGTATTTTCCTCCCTATCGCTCTGTCTCTTTGTATGTAAACTCGATGCCAGCGAAAAACTTGAATAGGTCGGTGTGAACGCAGCTTTACTCTCTTCTCTCTCTCTCTCATCTCTCTCTCCCCTCTCGCTCCCTCTTCTCTCTCCTCCCCTCTTCTCTCTACCTCTTCTCACTCTCCCTCTCCTCTCTCCCTCTTCTCTCTCTCCTCCTCTCTCCTCTCTCCTCCTCT
Source organism: Poromitra crassiceps (assembly GCF_964638095.1). NCBI lineage: Eukaryota > Metazoa > Chordata > Actinopteri > Beryciformes > Melamphaidae > Poromitra > Poromitra crassiceps. The sequence goes on along the minus strand of NC_139633.1, from coordinate 34,172,720 downwards.
CTCTCTCTCTCCCTCTCCTCTCTCCTCTCTCTCCCTCTCCTCTCTCTTCCTCTTCCCAAAGCAAAATCTACTCACCTTCTCTTCCCATTTTAAAAGTCATGTCTGTCCTCAGTGTGTGTGTGTGTGTGTGCTCTATTGTGCGCGCACACACACACACACACACACACGTGCGCACGCACACACACACACACGCACACACAGTGAGTGTTAGGGTGGATAGTAGGCTATTCGTTTTGTTTACTAATACCACTATTGGACGGACACACACACACACACACACACACACACACACACACACACACACACACACACACACACACACACACACACACACACACACACACACACACACACAGAGTGAACAATGTCAACACATTTATTACAAAACAGGTTTGTAAACAGATAAAACCGTGTTTATTTAACATGTAACTCTGGGAAACGGTTCTAGAAAACATCAAAATGTTCAGCTTGGAACGATGAGATGAATCAAATACCAAATATAACAAAGATCAAAAGAAAGATATTTGAACCTGTACAGAGTGAAGCATCATGTCAGCAGCTGTGTTTGGTCACAGTGTGTTTCTCTCTCACTCCTCCTCTATCTAACACAGAGACACTGAGTCACCAACAGACCAGACACCAAACCCAGGGTACAGAGGTTCAGTGAAGGTGCAGTTGAACGTGTGGAGATGAATCAGTTTGTCAGAGGAAACGTTGTAGAAGGACAGAGAGCCAGCAGGCCAGTCAAGATACACTGCAAATCTGTTAGAGTGAGAGGAGGAGGGGAGACGTATGACTGTGTCTCTGTTATTGTGCCGGGCAATGTAACTGTTATCATAGCACCTCAGACTCCAGGACTTTTCATTATATCCAAGCCCACAGTCTTTACCCTCTTCTCTCCTGCTGATTCCTCTGTAAGTCACTCCTATATCAACCCTTCCTTCCCTCTTCACCTCCCAATAACAGCGACCAGTCAGACCATCTCTACACAGCAGCTGAGGCCAGTAGTCAAATCTCTCTGGGTGATCAGGATATGGCTGCTCCTCTCTCACCATCGTCACCTTTCTGTTGTCTTCAGACAGGAGGAGCTTTCTGTGTGCTGTGTTTGGATCCAGTGTGAGTTCACAGGCATCTGATGAGAGAACAAGACTCAATACAACAGCAGCTTCTCATCTAACACACCTGTTGTGTTGATTATTATTCTATTAATAACTTCACTCTTTATGATTCAACTGTTTCATTTTTGTGGCTCATTTTATTTTATATTCATTTATTGATTTAAATCAATCGTGTCTGCGGGTGGGAAGCCAGATTAAGATTAAGGGCAGTTTTGTATCTATTCTTTTTTCATTGAGGGAGAGACAAGAGGAGCTGTGAGTGTGTGTGTGTGTGTGTGTGAGTGTGTGTGTGTGTGTGTGTGTGTGTGTGTGTGTGTGTGTGTGTGTGTGTGAGTGTGAGTGTGAGTGTGTCTGCTCTGTATGTGTGTCTGCTCTGTATGTGTGCGCGTGTGTGCATGGCTGTGTGTGTGTGTGTATGTGTGTGTGCGTGTGCGAGTGTGTGCGTGTGTGTGTCTGTGTGTGTGTCTGCTCTGTATGTGTGCGCGTGTGTGCATGTCTGTGTGTGTGTATGTGCGCATGTATGTGTGTGTGTGAGTGTGTGTGTGTGTGTGTGAGTGTGAGTGTGAGTGTGTGCATGTCTGTGTGTGTGTCTGCTCTGTATGTGTGCGCGTGTGTGCATGGCTGTGTGTGTATGTGCGCATGTATGTGTGTGTGTGTGTGCTAGGGGTGGGAATCGCGGAGTAACTCACGATACGATACGGTCACGATACTTGGCCCTTGATAACGATATTATCACGATACAGCGATTCTACGATAATCGATATATTCAGGGTACAAATTTAACCTACGATACATCACGATATCTGTGTAACTGAAGAGAAATAAATACCCCTAAAAGGCAAGAAGCAGCTATTACGTATTTATTAGCAGAATTGACATGAACTCACTCAGAGTTCACTCACTCACTCATACCATTATTGATACAACGGAGGAAAAGTTACACATTAAGAGTCTTTTTAAATTATTATTAAAACAAGAGAACAATGGCATATATTCACAATATATTTTTAAGTTGTCTTAAGTAGTTAGTGGGGGGTGGGGATGTTCCAGCTTTCATGTTTCATGGAGGCTACAATTCCCTCCAAAGCCTCCAAAGCTGCTGCCCCCAGTATGCTCAGAGTGTAGCCCAAGACAGCCCAAACAGCAGCTCTGCATGTCCACCATTCACTTCTAAATATCACAGTGTCTGCTATTTGTTACTGCCATCAGTGTGCCTCTTAGCCTAAGGTTGACCAACCCCAATGAATCCATTCCAAATGAATCATCATTAGGCTCTGGACGCTCTGCTATCCCCACTGATTCACTTACGTACAGACTGGTTGCTGTCTGTGTCAATCATCGAGTAGCAAAGCAGGTCAACTTCGACAATTCTGCACCAAAGAAGTTAAATCGATAAGAACTGACGACTGAGTTGTTCCCCTCAGTGGTTCCACTGCAACGTCAAGGCGGGAGCGTTGTTGTAAAAAACAACAAAACAGGCTTCGTCTGTTGCCTTCAATACTCTTTGTCTGCTACATCCGGGTACCTCCACCGGCAATGTGTTTCACGTTCAATGTAGCTGCAATCTACAAGCAGGGTTCATGTGTCAACACATTTCAAAGCCTAAATGTTACTGGAAAGAGCATCACTCCAACTGGTTAACAAGTGAAACATTTGGTCACTCACACTGTTGGTGAAGTGGTTACAGCAGCAGTAGTGGGATTAGCTAATGTGCTGCTGTGTGTGTGTGTGTGTGTGTGTGTGTGTGTGTGTGTGTGTGTGTGTGTGTGTGTGTGTGTCTGCGTGTGTGGAGGAGGCAGAGGAAGCGCTGCTGGTATCGATAAACTTGATAGTGTAGAAAATGAGTATTCTATCCGTTTAAAATGTCGAGTAAGTATTTAAGTATCAATATTTTTGACAACCCGACGACCCTGTTTATCAAAATGGCTGTGGGGGAATCACTTTCAAGATCCTGCATATTTTAATAAAATATCAATACTTGGTGCCAGTGTCTCCCCCCTAGTGTGTGTGTGTGTGTGTGTGTGTGTGTGTGTCTGCTCTGTATGTGTGCGTGTGTGTGCGTGTCTCTGTGTGTGTATGTGCGCTAGGGTTGGCACGATGGACGATGGCATCGACCATCGTGATTGGCCGACCCCCCATCGACCTCTGAGTCTTCTACATCGGATCATCGTGATTAATTATCTGTTAGAAATAAATGTGTGCTGTTTTAAGAAACTTCACGTTCTTTCCTGTTTTCAACACAAAGTGAGTACAAGTCTTCAACTGTGAATTTAACTCGCCTGTTTCCAAAGTGAAAGTTGGAATCGCTCCATATAGATACAGCAGCTTCTCAAGCCATTTCTCCTAAACTCCCTCTCATTACATTAGGTTCAAAAGCCCACGCGAATCTAACGTTATATCAGCCAGTAATTCAGTCGGTTTTCTGCCAGCTAGTTAAATTCAACACACGTTAACGTTAACGTTATTTGTTTTGCGCCGTTCAAATTGCTGGTAGTGACAGCCACTGCCCACTTCAGTCACCTGGCTCTGTGCTGTAGCACAGAGCAGAGGCTATCAAAGCCCGCTGGTATCATGTAGAGCTCAGGCTCAGCTGTCCTGTTGTTAACGTGAACGCATTGCAGCGGCTAGCCACATGACATTACAGCAACGCAGCGACTTAATAAATCATTAATTATTCCCCCAACCTCCACCCCAATGATGATGCCATCGTACAAAACGATGTTTCACTGTAAAACAATCAAGATGGGTATTTTGATGACATCGCACAACCCTAATGTGCGCGTGCGTGTGTGTCTATGTGTGTGTGTCTATGTGTGTGTGTGTGTGTGTGTGTGTGTGTGTGTCTATGTGTGTGTGTCTATGTGTGTGTGTCTGTGTGTGTGTGTGTGTGTGTGTGTGTGTCTATGTGTGTGTGTCTATGTGTGTGTGTCTATGTGTGTGTGTGTGCGTATGTGTGTGTGTGTGTGTGTGTGTGAGAGAGAATGTGTGTGTGTGTGTGTGTGCGTCTGTGTGTGTGTGTCTGTGTGTGTGTGTGTGTGTGTGTGTGTGTGTGTGTGTGTGTGTGTCAGAGCATGTGAGCAGGGATGGGTGAAATCTGTGATGGAGCGGCTCCACTCCACTCACATGCTCTGTGTGTGTGTGTGGTTTGATCCAGAGCTGAGAGTCCCGACATCTCCTGGATAAGCAGCACTGTCGAGTTGCAGCAAAATAGACAGTTTGTGTTGTGCTCTGAAAGGATTTCCCCCCCTTGAATCAAATTGTACATTATCAGCTTTATTTTAACATGCAAAAGTAGCGCGAGACCCATTCCTGGCTAAAGAGTCTCACATTTTGGTCCTCCGCTGACGCCACTCATTTGATCTCACCCGGCGTTACAAATAATTCAATGTGGGTGATTTTCAATTTGTGTTAACGTAACGTGTTAACATGTGTTCTATTAATAAGAGCCCGGGAAATTAACGTTAATGTTAAGACACCAATTTCACAAATACCGGCGTCTGCAACGTTACTTTACGGAATGGTATCTGCAGCTCAATTCACTTCTGTGAGCAGAGACAAAGTTGAAGTGTTGGAAAGGTTTTACTTGTACTTTGGGGACAGGAATAACTCATTGTGTCATCTATTGAGCACACAGCTTATGACTTTATGTCTTCTGCTTGGGCGGGGTCTTGATGCGTATATAAAACTGTACTGGAGAAATGTACCGCATTTCCAGCGAGGCAAGGCTTTTTCTCGCCCAACCAACGGCGCGCGGCCCCCAGCGCGGTCGCCCTCCAGCCCTACATAAGCCTATGACATAATGTAGTTAAGCAAGTCAAAGCAAAACCCAGGCTTTTCCACACCTCTGATTCACCTAACGTTAACCCTACAACCCTGAAATACACGTTACCAAATGTTTTTTTAGAAGGCTGGCAACGCTAGGCTGTCAACAAAGTAAACGTCACCATGTCTGTAAATAATGCTTGCAGTTGCACTCAGAGCATGTATGTGTGTGTGTGACAAATTAGACCTACCTGTGTGCCTTGAAAATAAGGTGGTTCAAAATAAAGTGGCTATTAATGCAACCTTTTTCTTCTCAGGTTTTTTATTAATAAAAACGGGTAATTAAAATGATCAATAATTATCGATATCGACTGATATGAAAGATGTTATATCAATATACTTTTTAACTATATCGCCCAGCCCTACTCATGATATAATATACAGTCTCTAGAAGTGTATGATTCAACTTTTCCCATGTTCTAGTGTAAAAAAAATAAAAAAAATAAAAAGGAAAATAAAAAGAAAAAAGAAATCGCAAGAAATCGTAATATCGAATCGCAATAATCGTAGAATCCCAATACTTAAGAATCGCAATATATATCGAATCAACACCCAAGTATCGTGATAGTATCGAATCGGGAGATAAGTGAATCGGCACAGCCCTAGTTGACAGATGAATCGTAGAATCGTTTATGTTTAAATTTCTGTTGACATTCAGATTTTAAAGCACTTTAAAGTAAAAAAGGGACTTGATATTTATCTGACTGCTTGTATTAATTGATGAAATGTGCAGTAATAGTACAGAAAATTGAGGATGTGATACGTGGAGCTGCAATACTTTGAGCTGTATCAAAATGCATCGTGGAATCAAATTGAATCATTGACAGATGAATCGTATAATCGAATCGTGAGGCCAGTGAAGATTCACAGGTCTAGTGTGTGTGTGTGTGTGCCTGTGTCTGTGTGTGTGTGTGTCTATGTGTGTGCATGTGTGTGTGCCTGTGTCTGTGTGTGTGTGTGTGCATGTGTGTGTGTGCATGTGTGTCTATGTGTGCGCATGTGTGTGTGCCTGTGTCTGTGTGTCTGTATGCGTATGTGTGTGTGCCTGTGTCTGTGTGTGTGTGTGTGTGTGTGTCTCTACAGGGCTCGACATTAACTTTTAAAAGTGGTTGCCGGAGTGGCAACCTGGCAGGAGCTTTTGGTTGCCCGACTAAAAATATGGTTGCCATTTTTGGTCGCCTTATATTTTGAGTAATAAAGATACTATGCATTCATAAGGAGGAACAAAGCCCCACCTTCCCCCATCACCCTGGGTGACTCCCCAGTCAACACTGTGGAGTCCTTCCACTTCCTGGGGACCATCATCAGCCAGGACCTAAAATGGGAGCTGAACATCAGAGCTCTCACCAAGAAGGCACAGCAGAGGATGTACTTTGTACGGCAGCTGAAGAAATTCAAAACCCAAAGGCCACGATGGTGCACTTCTACACCTCCATCGTTGAGTCCATCCTCACCTCCTCCATCACTGTCTGGTATGCTGCTGCCACTCTCAAAGATACTAACAGACTTCAACGCATCATCCGCTGCGATGAGAAGATAATCGGATGCAACCTGCCATCCCTCCAGGACCTGCATGCAGCCAGGACACTGAAGCGGTCTCGCAAGATCATGGCTGACCCATCCCACCCTGGCCACAAACTCTTTAAGACACTCCCCCACGGCAAGAGACTGAGGTCTGCCAAGACCAGAACCACCCACCACAAGACCAGCTTCTTCCCAACCGCCATCAGCCTCACCAACAAGGCCCGGAAACCCCTTCCACCAAGGACCTCACTAACAACCCCCCCCCCCCCCCCCACACACACACACACACACACACACACACACACACACACAAACTCACCACTACCCCTCCTCCTAAACTCAACTGAACCCCCCCCCCCCATAAAACTGGAACTCCCTGCACATTGAATGCCTATTTAACTTAGCCTGTACATTTCATGTACATTTCAATGTAAACTCTTATTTAACTCCGACTGTAAATTCATGTAAATCCACTGCCTATTTAATGTATATTTAACTCAGTCTGTAAATCTCATGTAAATTCAACGTAAATTCATATTTATCATCCACAGAACACTTCACCACTCATGTACATATTGTATATATTTACTCGATTTGATTGCACTTGCAACTTTGTGATTGTCTTTAGTTATCTTCCCACTTCTTATCTCTGTATATTGATGTGACCACTACGCTGCATACAGACACTAAGACAAATTCCTCGTATGTAACTTGCATACTGTGGCAATAAAAGTGATTCTGATTCTGATTCTGATAAGCCGGCTTAATAATGACGATGTGACAGAAAAGTATAATAGTCTATAGTATATAGTATAATAGTTTATAGTATATAGTATAATAGTCTATAGTATATAGTATAATAGTCTATAGTATATAGTATAATAGTTTATAGTATAAAGTATAATAGTCTATAGTATATAGTATAATAGTTTATAGTATATAGTATAATGGTCTATAGTATATAGTATAATAGTCTATAGTATATAATATAATAGTCTATAGTATATAGTATAATGGTCTATAGTATATAGTATAATAGTCTATAGTATATAATATAATAGTCTATAGTATATAGTATAATAGTCTATAGTATATAGTATAATAGTCTATAGTCTATAGTATAATAGTCTATAGTATATAGTATAATAGTCTATAGTATATAGTATAATAGTCTATAGTATATAGTATAATAGTCTATAGTATATAGTATAATAGTCTATAGTATATAGTATAATAGTCTATAGTCTATAGTATAATAGTCTATAGTATATAGTATAATAGTCTATAGTATATAGTATAATAGTCTATAGTATATAGTATAATAGTCTATAGTATATAGTATAATAGTCTATAGTATATAGTATAATAGTCTATAGTATATAGTATAATAGTTTATCGTATATAGTATAATAGTCTATAGTATATAGTATAATAGTCTATAGTATATAGTATAATAGTCTATAGTATATAGTATAATAGTCTATAGTATATAGTATAATAGTCTATAGTATATAGTATAATAGTCTATAGTATATAGTATAATAGTCTATAGTATAAAGTATAATAGTCTATAGTCTATAGTATAAAGTATAATAGTCTATATTATATAGTATAATAGTCTATAGTATATAGTATAATAGTCTATAGTATATAGTATAATAGTTTATAGTATATAGTATAATAGTATATAGTATAATAGGCCTATTCAGTGCGCGCACCGGGTGTAGTAGTAATAATTGTAGAGACCTCAGAAATATAGGTAAATGAGAAACGTGATAACAGTGTTTTCTTTCTTATGGGAAATGTGATTAGAGTGTTTTTATTCCAGTATGGGTGAATTTAATGAGAAACTACATTCACCGTGATGCTTGTTTTCTTGTGAATGTTCATTTTCCTATTTGCGCCAAGTTCTTATTGTTTGTTGAGTGACATGTTGCTAAGCCAATCGGGGATCGCGCTGCTGTGCTCTAAGCCAATGAAAAATGACTGGGGTGGGGCTAGGAGGAATCCGGAAAGCATACTAGGCTGTCACCAGTCTGGTCAGAGAGAGACACATGTGAAGACGTTTGGGAACTGAGCTGCGTGCAGTATAAAACAAAGTTTAACGTTTGGAGATAATAATATTTGTTGACTGAAATACGTCAAGGTATTGGCACAAATATTACTGTGCAGACGAGACTCGTGTGCGTGTCGCAGTCCGAAACTCTTTTCTACAGTTTAAAGTGAAGTGAAGCCAAGCCGAGCCGTTTTGTTGTTTTCATGACTAAAGTGATAACGTGCAAGTCTCGTAACTTACTATCAAGACGGACGTTTCTGCTCGAACCCGTGTGAGGGACAGTCAGCTTAAATAACGCCGCAAAATCGCGAGAAGAGGATTAACGTGGCTGGATCGTGAGTGGCCTACATATTTTCTTTGGGGTATTTTTGCACTATAAGGTAAATTAACACAAGGTACATTTGGAACTTTTATCTTATTATTGGGTAAACTTGAAACGTTTATTGTTATTTTAAGATTCCTGGTATTGTGAATTTTGTGTTTATTTTGTGTTAAACCAATACAACACAATCTAAATACATTTATATTTGTTATTCCTTTTTATCTTGTTGTCCTGAACAATTTATTATTATTAGGTTTACACTTACATACTGATACACACATACTTACTTTTATTTCTGGGGAATACACATTTAGCTCATAGAGTTGAGTAATTCCACAGTGGAGGCACCGCGCTATTATTCATTTATTCAAGCCTGTAGCCTGTACTACGAAGCTAGTTTAATGCCTTATCCGAGTAAGTTTGAGTTTAAACCTGGTTTAGCCGTACTACAAAGCAAGTTAACTTTCAATCACCATGGCAACTGACGCTGCAAAGCTAACCTGGTCGCGACCAGGTTAGCTTCAGAGGATAAGATCAAAATCCATGAGAGACCCATATAATCGGCTCTCTGGAGTCACTCACCATTCATATAAGATCGCCATATGAAAAATAGATTGCAGTCAACTGAGAATACATACAAAACATTCGTGGCTCTGTAGGCTACATAATTAAATTAAGCCTACTTACCACTTTATGTCTTAACAGCTCAACGATGCGTGGAGAAATATGATCACTATTAATCACCGCGGCGCATATCATGAACGGACCCTCAAATGGAGTGAGGGTGATATTCTCCTACATGCCAGAAAAGCCTATACATATAATATAGATATGGGATAAATATGGGATAGCCCCAATACTAAATATGCAGGCTATTCTTGCATCTTTCAGCTGGAACTGTGTCCTGTAGGCTGTATGCCAATATATGAGCAAAAATAGGCTAGTTTTTATCAATGATAACTATGCCCGCATCGTCTCAATTCAGTTCAGCAGTTTTCTCTTTTATAGTAGGCTATTAGGCTTTATACTAGGCTATTTTATATATTAATTATTCGATCAGTGCAACCACACACATGAGTGATAGAGATCATTATTCATTGAGCATGCGTTTCTAAATCTATGGTCTAAATAGGCTTACAGATTGTGGAAATGTATAGACTGAGATTACACATTTACATTTGTTGCTGCTGTATCAATGCAGCTGTATCAGACAGAAATCGCTGATCAAAGTAAATCAAATGACTGATGTGAATACAAGCTGCTGCTTTAGACAGCCCTTCAGCAGACTATCCAACGCGGATTTTCATTCTGACATTAAATCGCGGATACATTAAAGGTCCCATTCCGTGCAAAAGCTGTTTTTACTTGTAAATGCATATATACTGCTGTCAGCCCTCCCTGTAATGAGTGGTCACACGCTCAGAACTGCCACAGTTGGATTTGTCCCTATCCAGCGTCCCCCTGCAGTCTCCTCCAAGCCACACCCCCAAACGCTTCGTTTGCCCATTCGTTTGCCCAGAGGGGAATTGGGACGTCACTAGCTTCCTCCTGCATACTGCGCGGGTCTCTCTCACACAAGCTACCTGCACCATTTAGTCTATAGCCACAAAATTAACACTTCTAGCTGGAGCGACGCCAACTGTACGTGATCCAGCAACTGCAGAGGTGCATTCGGTAAGTCTAGGCATTTTGAGATGTCCTCTTTAGCGTAGTACCGTTAAGTTAACGATAACTCGCAACCTAGCGTGCTGGTCCACAGACGCTAATCTGATTGGCCGCTGGGAGCCTGGGGCGGGCTCTCCCTCAGCGGCCAATGGGAACTGTTAGTTCTGAATATATTATAGAAACAGGCCATTCTTGGGAAGCGACGAGATGAGGAAGTGAGAACTCCGTCACAACAAACGGGGTTGCTATATTTTCGACAGATTAATCCAGAATCATGTTTTATGGACCAGAGACACACGTTTTTAAGAGGTTACAGCTGCACGAATTGGGACCTTTAAATATCCGCTAAAACTCTGATCATGCACTGCACTGTTTCATTGAACGAGGAAATGGGTGTGGAAATGGGTGTGGAAATGGGTGTGGGCGTGGATCAACTCAGCTGTTCATAATGTGATTGGCTAGCGCACCTCTTTCGCGTGGACGCGCGCCTGTGCACGAGCGAAAAACGTGCGCGTGCACAGGCAGATCCCAGATAAAGCCAGCTTCAGTTATCCAGTAGAAAACCAGCGTCGTAGTATCCTTAAACTAGATAGCTTTGATCCTGTTCAGTCAAACCAGATCAAAGTGACAGATCGCGGGTCTGTTAAGATAGCTTCGTAGTACAGGCTACTGAACTGACTCTTACTGATAAATAGGAGATCTAGCCAGCTCAACACCAACAGCTAGAAACTCAGGATCCTGTTATTGAAATGATATACTTAGTCCAGTATAACATCCAGCTCATTCTAGATACTGCTGTGTATGTGACTCTGCTGGTCAGAGCCTACAGGGGGCAAGAGGAGGTTACATAATGATAATAATAATAATAATAATACATTTGTGTAATTTCGTTTTCTAAACAAATCTTAGTTATTTTTTGTTTTTATAATGCATTTGCACTGAAAGGATTTGTTTAATTAATATTTGTGAACTTTCATTTTCATATATTTTTTAGCAGTTATTGTTCATATTGTGCCTAATTTATTAATTATTGATAATGAAGTAGCCTATGCCTCTCATTCATGTTCATACTATGATGACAGTGGTTTGGGGCCCCCACTCGAAGATTTTGCATGGGGCCCCAAACATTGAGATATATATGAATGATATCTCTTTTTATGTCGATGGCCCCAAAAGGCCCAGAAGCGGCCTTGGCCCGCCCGCTCTGTCCCCGCCGCAATCCCTCTCTCTCTCTCCAACCCGATCTCATGGGCTGCGTACAGTATGTATGACACGCGGGTGTTTTCTCGTGGAATACTTTCAGCGTGCAGTTCAGACGCACTTCGCCTCGTTACATTCATACATAGTTTACGAGTAGGTGTGTTTCTCCTGACACGGTTGTCCTCTTTTTCTCAAATGCTATTGTTTTTTCGTGCAAGCGGTTCATCTGGTTATTTGTCAGTCGAATCATCTTTCTTGCTGGTTCATTTGTGATGTTGACACCACACCAGGTTAACGTTAGTTGGGGCTTTCACACAGCCAGACAACTTCTATCTGTTTGGCCATATCAAACGTGTGCTTGCAGCTGAGCCGGTGTGCGCGCAGCGTCTGACCTGAGTAAACACACCGCACGTGTCTACTGGGTTCCTTCTGGTAATTAGCAACATCGTTCCCATTGTAACAGCAATAAAATGTCAGCGTGTCACTCAAGTATTAAAAAATATTTATTTGGTGCATATTTTGCTGTTTGCTGCTGTGCTTATTTTTTACATGTTAAAACGTGGTTGCCACTATGGCAACCAAAGGCCAAGAAATGGTTGTCAATTTTTTGGGTTGCCCGGAACCGGGCATCCGTTAATGTCGAGCCCTGCTCTATGTGTGCGCATGTGTGTGTGTCTATGTGTGCGCATGTGTGTGTGCCTGTGTCTGTGTGTGTGTTTATGTGTGCGCATGTGTGTGTGTCTGTGTCTGTGCGTGTGTGTCTATGTGTGGGCATGTGTGTGTGCGTGTGTGTCTAGGTGTGTGTGTGTGTGTGTGTGTGTGTGTGTGTGTGTGTGTGTGCGCGCGCACACGTGTGTGTGTGTGTGTGTGTGTGTGTGTGTGTGTGTGTGTGTGTGTGTGTGTGTGCGTGCGTGTGTGTGTGTGTTGGAACAGAATCTCCTCATGCATAATTGTCTCAATCAATGGGCAGAGTGAGATGGTTTGTCTTTTCTATGATCTTATTCCTTATGGTTTGAATAATGTCTTGTGTGAAGCACTGTGTGTGTGTGTGTGTGTGTGTGTGTGTGTGTGTGTGTGTGTGTGTGTGTGTGTGGGTGTGTGTGTGTGTGTGTTAGGGTTTCATATTTTTCCCGAAAATGAGCCATACCGGGAAACGGGAAATTTAGACCTCTTTCCCGGGAATCCCGGGAAATTTGTCGTGTATCTTTTTTTTTATAGTAGGAGAAATATAAGGAGAAATATACCTATGATGAATGTATTATTTGGTGCCATTAATATGAATTAACTAAGGCAAAACATCACAATTTAACTAACTTTTTAGGCTGTTTTTAGTAGGCTGCACCTATATAGGTATTAGGCTATATAGTGCCGTTAGAGTTTATATAATTCACCAATCGCCTGGATTGACGTATGAATAAATCCTGTAGTAGCCTAGGCTAAATATTTTCTTAGAGAGTTGTGGAAACTGCCGTGGAAGAAAGGAGCCGTAAATGCGTCGATCAGCCTGTTTTCACGCTCTTTTACGCACAACATCAATGCTGTCTGATACCTGTCAACGTGTGCTTTTATATGGGCTGCTGCGCTGCGCTCTGGCGGCTGCACTGCTCGTCTTCCAGCCGTGCCCAGACATCTCCATACCGCATACCGGAGCACGGCTGTATCAGACTATCTCCAGCCCTCTGTGCACGGACATCGCCTACAACCAGACCATCATGCCCATTGCCCAACCTGGGCACACGAACCGAGGACGCACGGCTGGGCTGATTGTCGTTTTCACCGCTGGTGAAGTTTGCACGGTGCTCAATCGCCGTCTCGTAGGCTACTGCATTAACGGTCATGACACAATCCCCTCAAGCAAGTCAGAAGTGTAGAAAAGAAAAGAAACATCGTGGGCTTTGTGTTTATTAGGCTATGTTGTGCAATAAGCTTTGAGTCTGTGTTCCACCGGCGCACAGCGCACAAAGGCACATGGCCAAAACACGCCGAAATAAAATCAGAAATTAATTCCACTCTGCAAAGGATATCAAATTTCAAATGACTGGCTGTAGCATTGTTGTCAGAGAAGATAGTATTAAAATCTGCCTGCAATACCTCGTTATTTGGCGCTATATAAATAGAAAATTGATTGATTGTTGGTTGATTGATTCACTTTGATGTCTCTGAAATGCCTATAGATCTTATTCGATTGACGTCACTCACGTACTGGCACGCCCACCGCCGCCATATTGTTGACATAACGCAGCAGCTCTCAAAGTGACAGCCTATGTGGAGCAGCGTTTATAGGAAGTTAGCCGCTGTTAGCGTTACCTGTATCGTTCCAATTGTGTTCGGATGGTGACCTGCGTTAGGCATGGCTGTAGTAATGACAGCAATAAAGTCCCCGTGGTTTGTTTCTATCTCTACCGTCCTCAGACGTGAAGGGAGCGACACTGAGGATACGTTAGCAGCACAGGAGAGGTGTGGATAGTTAGTTGAGACAGGTGAAACTTTCTGACAGCTCCTCACAGCAAAGTCTGTTCACCTCGTTCTTTTGTTTATTTATTACAGGCATTAATGGCTGCCGTCGGCAGCATACAAATAACAACTGTGGGGTTTTTATTGGTGTCATTAGCATCACTATTTTGTAATGGAACAGAAACAACAATAAGGCTGTTACTAGTTGTCAGCTGCAGCGCTGTGTGCGCGCAGGACGGTATGTCAACAATATGGCGCTGTCCAGGGTTAGAGAATAAGGTCTATACATGTACATCGTGATCATTTAATGACTTTACAATGCTTACAGTAGCCTAATATATTACATGTTCTTTTAAAACATAGGCTACATCATTTAAGAAAGTAAACTGTCTGCATATTTCTAAATATAGGCCTATTCCAATATGTTCTGCATGTAAAAATACAACAACATTTTTTTCCGGTTTCCTGTCATTGATTTTCCAGAAAACAGGAAATGGGTTGGATGCCATTTCCCGGGAATCCCGTTTCCCGGGATTAAACCCTAGTGTGTGTGTGTGTGTGTGTGTGTGTGTGTGTGTGTGTGTGTGTGTGTGTGTGTGTGTGTGTGTGTGTGTGTGTGTGTGTGTGTGTGTGTGTGTGTGTGTGTGTGTGTGTGTGTGTGTGTGTGTGTGTGTGTGTGTGTGTGTGAAGCACTTTGAGCTGTATTTGATCTGATGAAAGCTGCTGGATGGGGGATCAGGCTGTTTGGAACAAACCGCTTCACAGCTTCTGGAGGAAACTGCTGTTGGTTTTAAACAGAGTTCAATGTGAAACCACGCCCTCTTTGACCTCTAACTGCTCCTTCATACTTTAACACTCCACTTAAACTTTCAACGAGTCAGCACTTTTAGGACTGTATCAGCTTAACTCAGCTTTAATTTATCGTTTGTACTCTTTGAGAAATCACACTTTATGTTTGATGCTTTTTTCAGCCTTTATAATGGGACCAGCCTTGAGTGTGTCTCACATAGCAGGCTGGACTTTAGACTAAATCCACACAAAACTGTGACAGTTCACACAACTTTAACACAACATACATATATTATACATCAAACTCTTGAGCTACTTCTGCTCTCACTCACAAAGTCTAAATATAAGTGATGTGATGGATAGTTTTTGAGATATTAACGTTTGTTTGGCACAACTCATACTAGTTAACTGAGTTCACTAAGTGCTGTTTTTGTTGTTGTGATGTCATGCTGATTCGTCCTATATAAATAAAGTTATTTATTTATTATTATTAGTAGTAGTTGTAATATTATATTACTATTTGAGTTTTTTTTTAAATAAGTGGGTCTTTCATTTCTTTATGAAGTTATAAACCTGAGAGAGAGACATAGACAAGAGAGAGAGAGAGAGAGAGAGAGAGAGAGAGAGAGAGAGAGAGAGAGAGAGAGAGAGAGAGAGATATTGTGGTAAGAAGTGGTCTCAGCTCGTCTAAACACAGTTGTTTGTGCTCATCTGTACGATGGCAGTGTGTCAGGATTTTCCATGGACACACCTACTTTTCAGAGCACCACGCCCACGGGCGCGTTTGCGAGCACAAAGCTGCTTGCTATCTTCCCGGCACCGGGCGCACGGCCTGCAGGTGTGCAGGTGGACGATAGGAAAGAGAGCCAGCACAGACGCAAACGCTACCGCAGATGCCTTCTGCACCGGTGTACGCTATAGGGCCCCAACGCTTTAACAAAACATGTCCTCCTAACTCTCATAATCCATTCATCAAATCCCACCAAAAGTAAGACATGTTGAGCAGTGTTGCTGGAACACACCCAAACTACCACTAGTGGGTGCTAAAAATGCAAAAAGTTCATATCTTATCTGTATTTCTCTATCTCTATATGTGTCTTTCTACCTACAGTATAGTAATGTTTTGTCTCTCTGTCTGTCTTTTCAAATTGTGCCTGGACGCCTCAATTGCCGCTTGCAGCTATATTTTTTAACTTGAACTGTTCTCTCTTAGAAAGTCCCTCAGGAGGGTTAGGGTTATATACGCTTATAAGTCATAATGGTTATAGGCTCACAGCTGCTTTCACATTAAGAGGGATATTCTCCCACAGGCCTTCGGCACTAAAACGGGCCTTAACCGCAAAAAAACGTGCCTTGCGCCTGTTTTGGGACGATATCAATATGGCTTTACGCTGCCAAATGCGCTTTAGGCCGAATGGGCGTGGCGCAGTCCCAGAATGGGCCAAAGTGGGCGTGTCGGCCTTAAATCTCGGCGTACTGATATCTTGGCACCTGCCTTAAATTTAGCGCTTTGCGCCTTTGAAAACCAGGCCTATTCACTGCGCCAGTGCACTTGTGCCTCTCCCCTGTCACCCTTCTCTGTCTCTCTCTGAAACCAGGCCTATTCAGTGCGCCAGTGCTCTTCTGCCTCTGAGTCACCCTTCTCTCTCTCTCTCTGACTCCCTCGCTCAAACAGACACAACACATAGCAGCACCCAGCTTCCCATAGGAAATAGCAGTTGTAAGTTTACTGCCTGTGAATGTCCACTCCCAGCATGCAATTGGGTCCTCCATTTCGCTACTAAATAGAGCCGAAATAGATATAAAAGGTAGATCTAAAATAATGTGTAATGGTAAGACAACCTGCAATTGTCGAACATTTCAATATTGGACCAAATAAAACATGAAATGAAACACCACCCTATGTGAAACATATATGTCCTCTTGAGCCTATATATACCCTGTGTGGATTTAACGTGATTTAGGTAAGTGACAGCGGAACGCGCTTCGGAAGCTTCTACTGTCATCTGCTATACTGTGATGTGCGCTCCAATAACTTCGCCCTACTCCACATTTAGTTTTAGAATAAAAACACATTTATGCAATGACTTTACATAATGTAGGGTATATTTATGTGCATCATTCTACCTGCAGCAGGGGAGAGAAAACAATATCTTTCTGGACAAACTTTCACCAATCTAATAGGCTATATTTTTCTAGCTGATGCGTTTAGTAGGCTACATTATTTTCACTTTGATCTTGCTATAGTGTAGCGTATTTACATGCTTGCAGTATTGAAACTGCAGTTAGATTGGTTTGAGAAGCATAATAATATGGAATAATAGCCTATAATGCAGACAGACAGGCTGGATGAAGGGAGGGGGGGGGGGGGGCAGAGCGTTTGGCTTTCGTCTGGTTTTGCGGGATCACTGGAATTGGAGCTAAAAAGGCAAGCATGCGATTCGTTTATTGCACTTATCCAATGAGCATGACGGTGCATAATTTTACGCCTAAAAGGCGTGGTTGTAATGCTTTGGGCTGCATCTAGCGCCAGCACGACGATATCAAGTGCGCCTTTCCACGCCCACTGCTTTGATCTGCGCCTGCCGCTCGGCCTAGAAACTGCGCCGATGCAACGATAGGGGCCTAAGTCTCTTAGAAAGTCCCTCAAGAGGGAGCTATTGTCCACGGTCGTTCATACAACTAAAATGAGGCGGTCACACCAAGTCAGTTTCCTTGTAAGTGAAAACATACCTGGGTGAATAAAATAACTCTGATTCTGACATTGAAGTTAGTTTGTTAATGAATCAAACTAAATACACACTTACATTTCCTCACACCTGGTTTCAGCCTCTGCGCTCCACCATGGTCCACACTGGAGGAATAAACAAAGTCAGATGAGCAGATTCCTCCTCTTCTCACTGAGACAGAGAAGATGTGTGTGACTCTCAGCCTTCTAGCAGGCGTTGTCTCTCAATACCTGAGAGTCTCCAGTCTCCAGTGTGGATCCTCCAGTCCATCAGAGAGGACCTTCACTGAGGCTCCTGGATGATTGTAGCTCAGGTCCAGCTCTCTCAGATGGGAGGGGTTGATGCTCATAGCTGAGGCCAGGGAAGCACAGCCTTCCTCTGTGATCATACAGAATGACAGCCTGCACACACACACACACACACACACACACACACACACACACACACACACACACACACACACACACACACACACACACACACACACACACACACACACACACACACCCCCACACACACACACAGTTTCATTATATGGAGGTATAGATCATTGACTGTAAAAAGAATGGACAGGATATCAGCTCTTTTCAGTGAGGCCAAATCATCTTAGATCGCCGCCCTGGCGGTCAGTCCCAGTATAGGTCACAAGTCCCGCCTCCGCCATGTTAGTGGGTGGGAAATGAGCCAAACTAAACAATCAACGTACACATCAGATATTATTTCCCAAAGGTGGTTTCTATCATTTTAGATCGTTCTTATCATGCTAATCATGTTCAAGTGGTCATGTTTCTGATCAGTTTGTTTTTAAGTAGTTATTTGACGATATACAAAGGGATGATTGACAGCTGTGGCAGCCAGTCTCAATTCACAATTGTGAAAAAATACATTATAGTCCTTTAGAGCCATCGCGATCTGACCTTCTGTTTCCCAGAAAATGTCAACATTTCTCTGATTGGATAGTGGGAGGTGGACTATATGTCTACAGGAGAGAGACAGAGTACAGCGGGGGGTTTGGAGTTACTGACCAAACACTCTATTTCAGTGATTGCTGTCAGAATATAGAGCCATTTAACATTTAGGCTATTTTAACACAAAAACATCGCTGAATGCACCTTTAAACAATATTAATGTTGCCTTGTAATCTGCAAGTGGTTTTCTTCGCAGTTGGGTTTGCGTTTGGCCATGGTGAGGTGTAGCAGCACCTGGTGGAGATCTGCACTCTACTGAGTGCACTTTTCTAGTTTTATTTTACTTTTGTTTATGCCTACAAAGCAAATGTTACTTTGTACTTGTGTCCGAGTTAAGGTGTCCATAAAATAGAATCGTACAAAACACCCTTAAATCTTGTGCTTATGTTTTCCCTAAAATGTTTAACCTTATCGAGAAGATTTAAGGGTGTTTTGTGTAGTCGATTCTATTTTATGGACACCTTAACTCGGACCCTAATGGAAATCTTTACATAAGGAGCTTTGTGCAACTGGGCCCTGTGTGTGTGTGTGTGTGTGTGTGTGTGTGTGTGTGTGTGTGTGTGTGTGTGTGTGTGTGTGTGTGTGTGTGTGTGTGTGTGTGTGTGTGTGTGTGTGTGTGTGTGTGTGTGTGTGTGTGTGTGTGTGTGTGTGTGTGTGTGTGTGTGTGTGTAATATGAAATGTCATGAGGTCACAATGACATGGCTCTGCAGAGAGCTTTTATTTTGACTGAGATACATGTGTGGAAGCAACAAGACTCATAGGTGGAAAACAGCAACAGTTGTATGTTTTGGAGGAACTGACAATGATCAAAAACATGCGGTCGTCACGCACGGCTAAAGTAGAAACCACTTAGCGGATGGAGAAGCTTTTCACTACAGTCTGCCACACTGTACTGAGCAGTCATGCTCACAAGAACGGAGTGGAGGCAGGATCTCAATATATTCAATATATATCACTGATGTGACATCAAAGTAAGTTTACGTTCAGAACTACTCTCATACATTAGTGTTTAGACCCGAAACATGACTGACAGTGTTATCTCATTTGTGTGCGTTTGTGTGTGTGTGTCAGAGAGAGAGAGAGAGAGAGAGAGAGAGAGAGAGAGAGAGAGAGAGAGAGAGAGAGACACACACTGTGTGTGTGTGTGTGTGTGTGTGTGTGTGTGTGTGTGCAAATACATTTTTTTTGTGAATGCCATATTTGATGAGCTGTGGGAGCCGTGTCAAATCACATGAGGAAAGCTGTGAATGGATCTTACCTGAGAGTCTCCAGTCTGCAGTGTGGACTCTGAAGTCCAGCAGACACCAGCTTCACCCCAGAATCGTGAAGCTCGTTGTCACTTAGGTCCAGTTCTCTCAGACTGCAGGACTGGGAGCTGAGAAGTGAGGCCAGAGCTTCACAGCTTCTCTCTGACAGCTGACAGCCACTCAGTCTGCATAAGAATTAGTGATGGAGACAAACAACTTTAAAATGTTTTCCATTTAGCACTCATAAATGATAAACCACTTTTTGTGTTTTCAAGTATAGGTGGTGCTATGCCAAATAGCATTAAATTAGGCACTGCACTCTGTCAGGTTCCCAGCAGTGCAATCCCCAAGTTTGAAGTCAATTGGAAGAACGGTTCTTGAGATAAACTACTTTCTGTGTTGCCAGTAGGTGGCGCTATGCCAAATTGCAAAAGATTTCAGCACTGCACTCCACCAGGCCCCCCTAAGCGCACTCCCCAAGTTTGATACATTAGTAATACAATTTACAATTAAGTTGAATTCAATTAAAGTGCCGTATTCTCATGATGCACCTTGGATTTCTAACTGAATGACTCAATGCAGCTCATTGGCTATTGCTGTCATTCAATTATCATTAACCATTTATTTAGTCATCTGTTGTTTGCCTAACATTATGTAATGATTAGTGGTCATGATTGTGAACGTTCACGTTACTGTGATTACTAGCGACATATCCCACAGTGTGCTGTGAAACGATAACCTCTCTGTGCAGTGAAAATCACTGAGCAGCACCCAACGTGGTAACACTTTATAATAACTATACACTATAAAGTATTAATAAACCATTAGTAAATACATAATTCATCATGAATTCATCATTTATAAAGCATTATTCATACATCACTAAGCATTAGTAACACAGTTATAAACATTTTATTCCTGATTAATAACCTAATCTCTAATGTGTTTAATGATTGTATTCTCATACTTTGTAAATGATAGATGCACCATTTATAAATACGTATTATATTAATTACAACCATTTACTTAGGAGTTGTTAATGGTTCATAAGATCATTTAGAACGTGTAAGTAAATGATTAAACAACGTATGTACATTCATGTGTACATTTGTGCATGATTTGGACATGGTTAGTGAGTGTTAATAGATGGTTTATAAACACTTATTGATACTCAAACTCATGATTAATTAAGGTAGTTACTAGTCATTAGTTAAGTATTTCATGTGAGCTCATCTAAAGTGAGGACTATCTATGCCTTATAAAGCATGTAATAAATGAGATAGGAGGTCTGGGCTGGCCTTGACCAATGGAGGCAGATGTCTGAATGCCCAAACGGCCAGGGGGGTGATTCTGAGAGATGTGTTTCACTCAGGGTTTTGTGTCTCTAAGAGGGTCAGAATTGCATGATGGGGAGAAAATGCAAATTAAGCCTGCCAGATTTTCTTGAATAACTCTGGAACCGACGCTCTGATCTTTCTGAAATTGTCATCGCTTATCCAAGAAGTGAGCATGGGCTTTACAACGAAACCGTCCATGAGTCTCTACGACCTCGGGAAGTGGGTGAAATTGACATTTTTGTGTATTTTTATAGGTTTTTAAGTGTCAAAGGTAGGGATGTCACAATATATCGTCCCACAATATATCGCGATATCAAAACGTGACAATATGTATCGTTGAGATTAAATCTCATATCGTGAGAAAAAGAAGCTGAACATGGTGGCACTGATCTGCATCTGATTGCATGCTCGCTCTCCTTTTCATTGCTTTGTTTGAACAGACGAGGGACGTTACAGACACGGAGGAGGAAAATGGTGAAATCACTCAAATTAGCGTGGAGGATGCCCCCTCAACTTACAAATCGATTGCAAAAAAATATTGTTAAAATATTGTATCGTATCGTTATCGTGAACCCAATATCGTGTATCGTATCGTATCGTGAACTGAATGTATCGTGACACCCCTAGTCAAAGGTGTAATAATTATTTATCCCTAAACACTAGATGGGTGGGGTTACTCCCCTAAAGCTTTGCAGATGGGGCGGTTCACTTGGGATCAATTGACCTATCGCTAAGCCACGCCCCGAACGCAGACGAGCCAATCACAGCGCGTGCAGCTCACAATACACTCGGACATTCTCAGCTTAGAGCTCCATAGAGAAGCACTAGAAAACGTGAGTTTCCTCTGGTTTTATACATTTATAAGTTGAAAAAATGGTCAAAACGATATGCATGGGGGTAAATGCAACATTACGAGGTATCCTGGGAGGCCAGGCAATTGATAATATTAAACTAGTAAATGTAGATCCACTCACATCCACAATGCTACTGTTTTGGAGTTAAATCTGCGATTGTGGTGAGTGACAGCGAGATGTGTGTGTGTGTGTGTGTGTGTGTGTGTCTCTGTGTGTGTGTGTGTGTGTGTGTGTGTATGTGTGTGCGTGTGTGTGTGTGTGTGTGTGTGGGGGGGGGGGGTGTTTATGCCCCCGGACGCCCCAAGCGGGTCCGAGGTCAGCCACATTCTCATTGGGGGCTGAGCACCCTAAAGGTCGGGGCCCAGTTGCACAAAGTACCTTAGGTTAAGATTTCCCTCAGGGTCCGAGTTAAGATGTCCATAAAATAGAATTTGCTGTACAAAACACCCTTAAATCTTGTGCTTATGTTTTTCCTAAAATGTTTAACCTCCTGGCCTGACCATGAAGGAACGACGAGCCAGGATGGCTAAAACGAGGAGGACAAACGTGTCTGTGTGAGTGAGACAGGGTTTGTCCGTCCGGTTTAATAAAATACATTTAGTAGCGAGTAGCGACGGTCCACTGATGATAAATCTTGGCCGCTGCTTCTTCAAAATAATATGAAATATCCTTAAAAATGTCATGAGGTCACAATGACATGGCTCTGCAGAGAGCTTTTATTTTGACTGAGATACATGTGTGGAAGCAACAATACTCATAGGTGGAAAACAGCAACAGTTGTATGTTTTGGAGGAACTGACAATGATCAAAAACATGCGGTCGTCACGTACGACTAAAGTAGAAACCACTTAGCGGATGGAGAAGCTTTTCACTACAGTCTGCCACACTGTAGTGAGCAGTCATGCTCACAAGAACGGAGTGGACGCAGGATCTCAATATATTCAATATATATCACTGATGTGACATCAAAGTAAGTTTACGTTCAGAACTACTCTCATACATTAGTGTTTAGACCCAAAACATGACTCACAGTGTTATCTCATTTGTGTGTGTGTGTGTGTGTGTGTGTGGGGGGGGGGGGGGGGGGGAAGAAAGAGGGAGAGAGTGTCACTCAACAATGTCTTGCAAATAATTTTTTTTTGTGAATGCCATATTTGATGAGCTGTGGGAGCCGTGTCAAATCACATGAGGAAAGCTGTGAATGGATCTTACCTGAGAGTCTCCAGTCTGCAGTGTGGACTCTGCAGTCCAGCGGAGACCAGCTTTATCCCTGAATCGTGAAGCTTGTTGTTACTCAGGTCGAGCTCTCTCAGACTGGAGGACTGGGAGCTGAGAACTGAGGCCAGAGCTTCACAGCTTCTCTCTGACAGCTGACAGCCACTCAGTCTGCATGAGAATTAGTGATGGAGACAAACAACTTTAAAATGTTTTCCATTTAGTACTCGCGTCACATTTTGATAAAGCGCTTTTTGTTTTTGCCAGTATAGGTGGTGCTATGCCGAATAGCAAAAAATTAGTAGGGCTGACCCAAAAAAATCAACGCTTCAAAGCTAGAATCATTGCCATGGTAATCGACGCTCAAATCAGCAATCGACGCTTTGTTGTTATTGTTTTTTTCCCCTCCTCTCCTCTCTCTTTCTCTCTCCATAATATCTAACATGGAGTGTAGCTTTGTGAGACAGTCTCTAGTTTCCTGGCTGGGCGGGTCATTCAGGCCAACACTGTTTTTAACACGGGGAACTCACACCGGCACGCGCCGTGAGAACAAACAAATGCACCCAACAGCCAGCCAGTAGTCACACCTGACGTTGAGCTGTGGTCTGCAGAGTTGTTGTAAACATGAATCTTCGTACACTTCTTTTCTAACCCAGTGTGAGTAACGTTACAAGTGTTCAAGTGAATTCAAGTCCTTTAATTATAATGTTATGAATTAGCAGCAGTCACAGATACTAACGTGAACGTGACATTGGATCTGTCTATCACATGGATTTGTTATTACTGACTGGTAGTGAAACTGAAGTTGGCTCCGTCTATCACATGGATGTACATACAGCCAGAGCGCACGTCATATTAGGATTATCAACACGTGGAACATGTTGTTATTATGACGTTAAATTCACAACATTTCGTGGCAAACTGGACTTTTTTTTTGTGTGACTAACCCCACCCCCCCCCCCCCCCAAAAAAGAAAGAAAAACGAAAAAAATATCGGCGTAGAAGCTTTGATTATGATTGATTTTATCTCAACGCTCTAATAGCTTTTGCACACCAAGTCTGTATTTTCGTCCAAAATTGACGCACGGGAAAAAAAAGAATACGACCTCATTTATGTCAATCATCATGGAAACACCAAGTCCGACAATTACGTCCGTAATTTAAGTTTTCGGACGAGGTTCGATTTTCTGCGTTTTTCGCATCAGTCAATAGATTTTTGCGAGCTGGGACCCGTCTTTGTTTTCAGATGACGGATTAAAAAACACGCATATGAAATAGGGATGTCAACGGTTAACCGTTAATCGATTAACCGTCGCTAACGTCGTTGTTCGGTTATTGCTGTCGGTCTATCAGTTAATATTAAAAAAAAAAAAAAAAAAAAAAAAATTTTTTAGGTCTATTTACTCAATGAGCTCATGCCCAAACAAGGCGTGTCTATTTAGATGCTGAAATGTTAATGCTTTTTGTGTTAGAAATTCTAACACAAAAAGAATTTGTGTTGAAATGTTGATGCTTTTTGTTAATGCTTGTTAATGCTTTTTGTGTTAGAAATTCTAACACAAAAAGCATTAACATTTCAGCATCTAAATAGACACGCCTTGTTTGGGCATGAGTTCATTGAGTAAATAGACAAAAAAAAAAAAAAAAAATCTTTTTTTTTTTTTTTTTTTTAATATTAAAAAATTATGAATTAACCGATAGGTTAATCGATTATTAGCGTCGGTTAATCAAAAGTGAAATTAACCGAAAATTGACATCCCTAATATGAAAACAATCGGACTGTGTGTGCAAAGACCTTGACTATGGTATTTGGGACAGCCCTACAAATTAGGCAATAGACTGACAAGTTCCCAGCATCCCACTCCCCAAGTTTGAAGTCGATCTGAATAACGGCTCTTGAGATAAACCACATTTTGTGTTGCCAATAGGTGGCGCTATGCCAAATTGCACAAGATTTCGGCACTGCACTCCATCAGGTCCCCCTAAGCGCCATCCCCAAGTATGGTACATTATTAATACAATTTACAATTTAGTTTAATTCAATTAAAGTGCCGTATTCTCATGATGCACCATGGATTTCTTACCGAATGACTCAATGCAGCTATTGGCTATTGTTGTCATTCAATTATCATTAACTATTTATTTAGTCATCTGTTGTTTGCCTAACATTATGTAATGATTAGTGGTCATGATTGTGAACGTTCACGTTACTGTGATTAGTGACATATCCCACAGTGTGCTGTGAAACGATAACCTCTCTGTGCAGTGAAAATCACTGAGCAGCACCCAACGTGGTAACACTTTATAATAACTATACACTATAAAGTATTAATAAACCATTAGTAAATACATAATTCATCATGAATTCATCATTTATAAAGCATTATTCATACATCACTAAGCATTAGTAACACAGTTATAAACATTTTATTCCTGATTAATAACCTAATCTCTAATGTGTTTAATGATTGTATTCTCATACTTTGTAAATGATAGATGCACCATTTATAAATACGTATTATATTAATTACAAACCATTTACTTAGGAGTTGTTAATGGTTCATAAGATCATTTAGAACGTGTAAGTAAATGATTAAACAACGTATGTACATCCATGTGTACATTTATGCATGATTTGGACATGGTTAGTGAGTGTTAATAGATGGTTTATAAACACTTATTGATACTCAAACTCATGATTAATTAAGGTAGTTACTAGTCATTAGTTAAGTATTTCATGTGAGCTCATCTAAAGTGAGGACTATCTATGCCTTATAAAGCATGTAATAAATGAGATAGGAGGTCTGGGCTGGCCTTGACCAATGGAGGCAGATGTCTGAATGCCCAAACGGCCAGGGGGGTGATTCTGAGAGATGTGTTTCACTCAGGGTTTTGTGTCTCTAAGAGGGTCAGAATTGCATGATGGGGAGAAAATGCAAATTAAGCCTGCCAGATTTTCTTGAATAACTCTGGAACCGACGCTCTGATCTTTCTGAAATTGTCATCGCTTATCCAAGAAGTGAGCATGGGCTTTACCACGAAACCGTCCATGAGTCTCTACGACCTCGGGAAGTGGGTGAAATTGACATTTTTGTGTATTTTTATAGGTTTTTAAGTGTCAAAGGTAGGGATGTCACAATATATCGTCCCACAATATATCGCGATATCAAAACGTGACAATATGTATCGTTGAGATTAAATCTCATATCGTGAGAAAAAGAAGCTGAACATGGTGGCACTGATCTGCATCTGATTGCATGCTCGCTCTCCTTTTCATTGCTTTGTTTGAACAGACGAGGGACGTTACAGACACGGAGGATGAAAATGGTGAAATCACTCAAATTAGCGTGGAGGATGCCCCCTCAACTTACAAATCGATTGCAAAAAAATATTGTTAAAATATTGTATCGTATCGTTATCGTGAACCCAATATCGTGTATCGTATCGTATCGTGAACTGAATGTATCGTGACACCCCTAGTCAAAGGTGTAATAATCATTTATCCCTAAACAGTAGATGGGTGGGGTTACTCCCCTAAGGCTTTGCAGATGGGGCGGTTCACTTGGGATCAATTGACCTATCGCTAAGCCACGCCCCGAACGCAGACGAGCCAATCACAGCGCGTGCAGCTCACAATACACTCGGACATTCTCAGCTTAGAGCTCCATAGAGAAGCACTAGAAAACGCGAGTTTCCTCTGGTTTTATACATTTATAAGTTGAAAAAATGGTCAAAACGATATGCATGGGGGTAAATGCAACATTACGAGGTATCCTGGGAGGCCAGGCAATTGATAATATTAAACTAGTAAATGTAGATCCACTCACATCCACAATGCTACTGTTTTGGAGTTAAATCTGCGATCGTGGTGAGTGACAGCGAGATGTGTGTGTGTGTGTGTGTGTGTGTGTGTGTGTGTGTGTGTGTGTGTGTGTGGGGGGGGGGGGGGTGTTTATGCCCCCGGACGCCCCAAGCGGGTCCGAGGTCAGCCACATTCTCATTGGGGGCTGAGCACCCTAAAGGTCGGGGCCCAGTTGCACAAAGTACCTTAGGTTAAGATTTCCCTCAGGGTCCGAGTTAAGATGTCCATAAAATAGAATTTGCTGTACAAAACACCCTTAAATCTTGTGCTTATGTTTTTCCTAAAATGTTTAACCTCCTGGCCTGACCATGAAGGAACGACGAGCCAGGATGGCTAAAACGAGGAGGACAAACGTGTGTGTGTGAGTGAGACAGGGTTTGTCCGTCCGGTTTAATAAAATACATTTAGTAGCGAGTAGCGACGGTCCACTGATGATAAATCTTGGCCGCTGCTTCTTCAAAATAATATGAAATATCCTTAAAAATGTCATGAGGTCACAATGACATGGCTCTGCAGAGAGCTTTTATTTTGACTGAGATACATGTGTGGAAGCAACAATACTCATAGGTGGAAAACAGCAACAGTTGTATGTTTTGGAGGAACTGACAATGATCAAAAACATGCGGTCGTCACGCACGGCTAAAGTAGAAACCACTTAGCGGATGGAGAAGCTTTTCACTACAGTCTGCCACACTGTAGTGAGCAGTCATGCTCACAAGAACGGAGTGGAGGCAGGATCTCAATATATTCAATATATATCACTGATGTGACATCAAAGTAAGTTTACGTTCAGAACTACTCTCATACATTAGTGTTTAGACCCGAAACATGACTGACAGTGTTATCTCATTTGTGTGTGTGTGTGTGTGTGTGTGTGTGTGTGTGTGGGGGGGGGGGGGGGGAGAGAGGGAAAGAGGGAGAGAGTGTCACTCAACAATGTCTTGCAAATAATTTTTTTTTGTGAATGCCATATTTGATGAGCTGTGGGAGCCGTGTCAAATCACATGAGGAAAGCTGTGAATGGATCTTACCTGAGAGTCTCCAGTCTGCAGTGTGGACTCTGCAGTCCAGCAGACACCAGCTTCATCCCAGAATCGTGAAGCTCGTTGTCACTTAGGTCCAGCTCTCTCAGACTGCAGGACTGGGAGCTGAGAACTGAGGCCAGAGCTTCACAGCTTCTCTCTGACAGCTGACAGCCACTCAGTCTGCATGAGAATTAGTGATGGAGACAAACAACTTTAAAATGTTTTCCATTTAGTACTCGCGTCACATTTTGATAAAGCGCTTTTTGTTTTTGCCAGTATAGGTGGTGCTATGCCGAATAGCACAAAATTAGTAGGGCTGACCCAAAAAAATCAACGCTTCAAAGCTAGAATCATTGCCATGGTAATCGACGCTCAAATCAGCAATCGACGCTTTGTTGTTATTGTTTTTTTCCCCTCCTCTCCTCTCTCTTTCTCTCTCCATAATATCTAACGTGGAGTGTAGCTTTGTGAGACAGTCTCTAGTTTCCTGGCTGGGCGGGTCATTCAGGCCAACACTGTTTTTAACACGGGGAACTCACACCGGCACGCGCCGTGAGAACAAACAAATGCACCCAACAGCCAGCCAGTAGTCACACCTGACGTTGAGCTGTGGTCTACAGAGTTGTTGTAAACATGAATCTTCGTACACTTCTTTTCTAACCCAGTGTGAGTAACGTTACAAGTGTTCAAGTGAATTCAAGTCCTTTAATTTGTTTATAATGTTATGAATTAGCAGCAGTCACAGATACTAACGTGAACGTGACATTGGATCTGTCTATCACATGGATTTGTTATTACTGACTGGTAGTGAAACTGAAGTTGGCTCCGTCTATCACATGGATGTACATACAACCAGAGCGCACGTCATATTAGGATTATCAACACGTGGAACATGTTGTTATTATGACGTTAAATTCACAACATTTCGTGGCAAACTGGACTTTTTTTTTTGTGTGACTAACCCCACCGCCCCCCCCCCCCCAAAAAAAGAAAGAAAAACGAAAAAAATATCGGCGTAGAAGCTTTGATTATGATTGATTTTATCTCAACGCTCTAATAGCTTTTGCACACCAAGTCTGTATTTTCGTCCAAAATTGACACACGGGAAAAAAAAGAATACGACCTCATTTATGTCAATCATCATGGAAACACCAAGTCCGACAATTACGTCCGTAATTTAAGTTTTCGGACGAAGTTCGATTTTCTGCGTTTTTCGCATCAGTCAATAGATTTTTGCGAGCTGGGACCCGTCTTTGTTTTCAGATGACGGATTAAAAAACACGCATATGAAAACAATCGGACTGTGTGTGCAAAGACCTTGACTATGGTATTTGGGACAGCCCTACAAATTAGGCAATAGACTGCCAAGTTCCCAGCATCCCACTCCCCAAGTTTGAAGTCGATCTGAATAACGGCTCTTGAGATAAACCACATTTTGTGTTGCCAGTAGGTGGCGCTATGCCAAATTGCACAAGATTTCGGCACTGCACTCCATCAGGTCCCCCTAAGCGCCATCCCCAAGTATGGTACATTATTAATACAATTTACAATTTAGTTTAATTCAATTAAAGTGCCGTATTCTCATGATGCACCATGGATTTCTTACCGAATGACTCAATGCAGCTCATTGGCTATTGTTGTCATTCAATTATCATTAACTATTTATTTAGTCATCTGTTGTTTGCCTAACATTATGTAATGATTAGTGGTCATGATTGTGAACGTTCACGTTACTGTGATTAGTGACATAGCCCACAGTGTGCTGTGAAACGATAACCTCTCTGTGCAGTGAAAATCACTGAGCAGCACCCAACGTGGTAACACTTTATAATAACTATACACTATAAAGTATTAATAAACCATTAGTAAATACATAATTCATCATGAATTCATAATTTATAAAGCATTATTCATACATCACTAAGCATTAGTAACACAGTTATAAACATTTTATTCCTGATTAATAACCTAATCTCTAATGTGTTTAATGATTGTATTCTCATACTTTGTAAATGATAGATGCACCATTTATAAATACGTATTATATCAATTACAAACCATTTACTTAGGAGTTGTTAATGATTCATAAGATCATTTAGAACGTGTAAGTAAATGATTAAACAACGTATGTACATCCATGTGTACATTTATGCATATGATTTGGACATGGTTAGTGAGTGTTAATAGATGGTTTATAAACACTTATTGATACTCAAACTCATGATTAATTAAGGTAGTTACTAGTCATTAGTTAAGTATTTCATCTGAGCTCATCTAAAGTGAGGACTATCTATGCCTTATAAAGCATGTAATAAATGAGATAGGAGGTCTGGGCTGGCCTTGACCAATGGAGGCAGATGTCTGAATGCCCAAACGGCCAGGGGGGTGATTCTGAGAGATGTGTTTCACTCAGGGTTTTGTGTCTCTAAGAGGGTCAGAATTGCATGATGGGGAGAAAATGCAAATTAAGCCTGCCAGATTTTCTTGAATAACTCTGGAACCGACGCTCTGATCTTTCTGAAATTGTCATCGCTTATCCAAGAAGTGAGCATGGGCTTTACAACGAAACCGTCCATGAGTCTCTACGACCTCGGGAAGTGGGTGAAATTGACATTTTTGTGTATTTTTATAGGTTTTTAAGTGTCAAAGGTAGGGATGTCACAATATATCGTCCCACAATATATCGCAATATCAAAACGTGACAATATGTATCGTTGAGATTAAATCTCATATCGTGAGAAAAAGAAGCTGAACATGGTGGCACTGATCTGCATCTGATTGCATGCTCGCTCTCCTTTTCATTGCTTTGTTTGAACAGACGAGGGACGTTACAGACACGGAGGATGAAAATGGTGAAATCACTCAAATTAGCGTGGAGGATGCCCCCTCAACTTACAAATCGATTGCAAAAAAATATTGTTAAAATATTGTATCGTATCGTTATCGTGAACCCAATATCGTGTATCGTATCGTATCGTGAACTGAATGTATCGTGACACCCCTAGTCAAAGGTGTAATAATTATTTATCCCTAAACACTAGATGGGTGGGGTTACTCCCCTAAGGCTTTGCAGATGGGGCGGTTCACTTGGGATCAATTGACCTATCGCTAAGCCACGCCCCGAACGCAGACGAGCCAATCACAGCGCGTGCAGCTCACAATACACTCGGACATTCTCAGCTTAGAGCTCCATAGAGAAGCACTAGAAAACGCGAGTTTCCTCTGGTTTTATACATTTATAAGTTGAAAAAATGGTCAAACGATATGCATGGGGGTAAATGCAACATTACGAGGTATCCTGGGAGGCCAGGCAATTGATAATATTAAACTAGTAAATGTAGATCCACTCATATCCACAATGCTACTGTTTTGGAGTTAAATCTGCGATCGTGGTGAGTGACAGCGAGGTGTGTGTGTGTGTGTGTGTGTGTGTGTGTGTGTGTGTGTGTGTGTGTGTGTGTGTGTGTGTGTGTGTGTGTGTGTGTGTGTGTGTGAGAGACAGGGTTTGTCCGTCCGGTTTAATAAAATACATTTAGTAGCGACGGTCCACTGATGATAAATCTTGGCCGCCGCTCCTTCAAAATAATATGAAATATCCTTAAAAATGTCATGAGGTCACAATGACATGGCACTGCAGAGAGCTTTTATTTTGACTGAGATACATGTGTGGAAGCAACAATACTCATAGGTGGAAAACAGCAACAGTTGTATGTTTTGGAGGAACTGACAATGATGAAAAACATGCGGTCGTCACGCACGGCTAAAGTAGAAACCACTTAGCGGCTGGAGAAGCTTTTCACTACAGTCTGCCACACTGTAGTGAGCAGTCATGCTCACAAGAACGGAGTGGACGCAGGATCTCAATATATTCAATATATATCACTGATGTGACATCAAAGTAAGTTTACGTTCAGAACTACTCTCATACATTAGTGTTTAGACCCGAAACATGACTGGCAGTGTTATCTCATGTGTGTGTATGTGTGTGTGTGTGTGTGTGTCAGAGAGAGAGAGAGAGAGTACTGTGTCTGTGTGTGTGTGTGTGTGTGTGCGTGTGTGTGCGTGTGCGTGTGCGTGTGTGTGTGCGTGTGCGTGTGCGCGTGTGCGTGTGCGTGTGGGAGAGAGAGAGGGAAAGAGGGAGAGAGTGTCACTCAACAATGTCTTGCAAATAAGTTTTTTTTGTGAATGCCATATTTGATGAGCTGTGGGAGGGCTGGACAGCACAAATTAAAGCAGGATTTTTTTAAATCAACTTCATACTTGCTGAAATGTTCTTATCATACATGTGGGTCTCTTCTCCCTGTGTATTCCATACTCTCTGGCTTTACACAAAATATGGAGGAACCCCATCTACTAGTGATGCGTGGGTCACCCAGAACCCGCCGGGTCCCGCGGGCTGGGCCGCCCCGCAGGTGGGCTGGGTTGGCAAATTATGAAAATATCTTGGGTGCGGGCGGGGCAGGCTCAGAACGTGACAAAGCAACATTATTAAATAATTTAGAGCAGTGAAACACGCAGAGTAATTAACCTTAAAGACGTGGACTCTCTCTCACACACAATCAGACAGACTCCTGCTGCACTCTCTATAGCCTACATGGAGTAAAGAAACGCTTCAATGAGGTAGCCTATGTGCTCTCAAAACAAACATTTTGGAAGGATTATTCGCTGTAATTATTATTTGAAGTGTCCATATAATGCCACTGCAGATTTTCTGTTGTGGACTCGACTGTGATCTATTTGTCAACTTTACTGCAACATGAGTAGGCTGTGGACAATTGAGAGCTCATGAGGTAATTAAAAGAAATCAGACAGCGAGTCTAGCCGTATCTGCAAGCCGTGTGCGCACCTGCTGCACTACTACGTTTAGTAGCCTACTACTGCAACATGGCCAATTGAGAGCGCATGAGGTAATTAAAATAAATGGGGAAGAATAAGAACTGTTTCTGTAGCCTGCCTAGTGCCTACCTCTACCTGCTACTAGAGCTGTCGCGATTCCTCGAGTACCTCGAATAACTCGAATAATTAAATTGATCGAGGCCAAAATGATTCGCCTCGACACGGCATTTAGAGAGACTGTTTCTCACGGACGCTTACTGGTGTGGCACAGCGCTCTTCCTGTGTAAACACGTGAGGACACAGACAGACCAGAGAGCAGCTATAGCGACTAGCGAGCGGACCCCGCAAAATGGAACGAGGCGACGGAGAAAGCAGACAGGAGGAGCCGGGAAGGGAAGAACCTGGCCGAAAAAGCGACCGAAACTGTCTAAAGTGTGGGATCATTTCACGCTGAAAAAATAAAATGTTTAACCTTATCGAGAAGATTTAAGGGTGTTTTGTGTAGTCGATTCTATTTTATGGACACCTTAACTCGGATCCTAATGGAAATCTTAACATAAGGAGCTTTGTGCAACTGGGCCCTGTGTGTGTGTGTGTGTGTGTGTGTGTGTGTGTGTGTGTGTGTGTGTGTGTGTGTGTGTGTGTGTGTGTGTGTGTGTGTGTGTGTGTGTGTGTGTGTGTGTAATATGAAATGTCATGAAGTCACAATGACATGGCTCTGCAGAGAGCTTTTATTTTGACTGAGATACATGTGTGGAAGCAACAAAACTCATAGGTGGAAAACAGCAACAGTTGTATGTTTTGGAGGAACTGACAATGATCAAAAACATGCGGTCGTCACGCACGGCTAAAGTAGAAACCACTTAGCGGATGGAGAAGCTTTTCACTACAGTCTGCCACACTGTAGTGAGCAGTCATGCTCACAAGAACGGAGTGGACGCAGGATCTCAATATATTCAATATATATCACTGATGTGACATCAAAGTAAGTTTACGTTCAGAACTACTCTCATACATTAGTGTTTAGACCCGAAACATGACTGACAGTGTTATCTCATTTGTGTGTGTGTGTGTGTGTGTGTGTGTGTGGGGGAGAGAGAGGGAAAGAGGGAGAGAGTGTCACTCAACAATGTCTTGCAAATACATTTTTTTTGTGAATGCCATATTTGATGAGCTGTGGGAGCCGTGTCAAATCACATGAGGAAAGCTGTGAATGGATCTTACCTGAGAGTCTCCAGTCTGCAGTGTGGACTCTGCAGTCCAGCAGAGACCAGCCTCACCCCGGAATCGTGAAGCTCGTTGTCACTTAGGTCCAGCTCTTTCAGACTGCAGGACTGGGAGCTGAGAACTGAGGCCAGAGCTTCACAGCTTCTCTCTGACAGCTGACAGCCACTCAGTCTGCATGAGAATTAGTGATGGAGACAAACAACGACAAACAACTTTAAAATGTTTTCCATTTAGTTACTAGTAGTTTACTCGCGTCACATTTTGATAAAGCGCTTTTTGTTTTTGCCAGTATAGGTGGTGCTATGCCGAATAGCAAAAAATTAGTAGGGCTGACCCAAAAAAATCAACGCTTCAAAGCTAGAATCATTGCCATGGTAATCGACGCTCAAATCAGCAATAGACGCTTTATTGTTATTGTTTTTTTCCCCTCCTCTCCTCTCTCTTTCTCTCTCCATAATATCTAACGTGGAGTGTAGCTTTGTGAGACAGTCTCTAGTTTCCTGGCTGGGAGGGTCATTCAGGCCAACACTGTTTTTAACACGGGGAACTCACACCGGCACGCGCCGTGAGAACAAACAAATGCACCCAACAGCCAGTAGTCACACCTGACGTTGAGCTGTGGTCTGCAGAGTTGTTGTAAACATGAATCTTCGTACACTTCTTTTCTAACCCAGTGTGAGTAACGTTACAAGTAGGGATGCACCGATGTGAAAATTTTGGCCGATGTCGATAACCGATATTAATATCGGTGTTAGGGCCGATAGCCGATATTTGCCGATGTCGATATTTGTATTAAAAAATATATAAAAAGTTCTTATAATAATGTAGATACTGAAAAACACATAAACAATGTGAATTTGAAGAAGTAATGTCTTTCTTTATTTCCAAAACTTGTGGAAAAGCCCATAATAAATCTGATGTACTGCATCATTTCCTCAACAATTACAGGGCCACCATAACAAAATAAAATACATTACATTCAAAAGACAGATCAACTAACAGTGTTAGTTTTCTCTTTAGGCTACTTTCACAACTTGCAGCAAGGTATAACCTAATGAAAGTCCAGTTCAACTCACCAAATCCAGTTCAAAAGTTTGGATCTCATAAATCAAAATAAGGATCGATTCATAAATGAAAATATCCTGACAAGGTTTTATGAATAATGTCAACCAAACTATTAAATTGTAAAACTGGTTTCAAGTTCAAGTATATTCTCACAAACAGAATACTTTTGACACTGTAGTCTGTGCAACTTACATTTTGTTCTCAAAAGAAAAGTTCTGAAACACTGAAAATGAAACACTGCAGTTGCAGTGCAAAAAACAAAGTGCAATTGAGTTTCAACTCACATCTATGAAATAGCTGAATGAAAAATATCAGAAACCTGTCCTAACTCCTCCTGACAATAACAGACACTGTAGTCTTACTCTTTGCACATTTCCCAGCTTATGGTAATCTTCTTCTCAAAGTAATAAATATCCCAGACTATCAAAGTCCCAGACTATCAAAGTCACAGTCTATCAAACTGCAAAAATAATATAATAAAGTGCAAAGAATAATGTTCTTCTTCTCAAAGTAAATGTCCTAAACACTGACTGAAACAATGTTTCCACCTGACACTGTAGTCTAGGCCTACTTCATGGGGCAGAGAGGCAGGTTTTTTTTGACAAAGAGAAGCATTTCTGCTTTCTCGCAGAGGAGCCTATTTCTCTTTTCGTCGACGATGTTTGATGCAGCAGAGAAGAGGCGTTCACTGTCCACACTTGTACATGGAGCGGAGAGGTACTTGCGTGCTGCTTGCGCCACGGCGGGGAAGCGGGACATGTTGCTTTTCCAGTACTGCAGTGGGCTCTCACTTGGGTCGATGGGAGGATCACTCAGGTAGCCCTGCACCTATAGGAAAAATATAGACAAGTGTATAACTATACATGCCTGGTAAATAATCAGGAATCAGAACATTATAACATTATCCACCTCCCCTCTGTTGAACTCTGTTCTGAGCAGATGAGCAGGACTAGAGGTCAACCTCAAGAGGGCACTGCCCCCTTGAATTTGACCTCTAGCCCTGCTCATCTGCTCAGAGCAGAGTTCAACAAAGCTCTTAGAGGGAGAAGGTGGATAAAGTTATAATTTAAACAAGGAAGAGCCTTTGCACAAATCAGCTTTTTCATTTAGTAAATGATGTGGAAAATGCACAGTATATGCAACTTTAATCCTTGTATACTTTATTCTTCTATATTATTGTCTTTCTTGTCATTAATGTGTGTTTGTTTTATCAGACTATGTGTGAACTGCTGGACACTTGAATTTCCCCAAGGGGATTAATAAAGTATCTATCCATCCATCCATCTATCTATATGTTAATATTAACATACAGATAGATAGATAGATAGATAGATAGATAGATAATTTGACTACACAAGGGGATTTAACAGACTTGATTATTTGAATAAAACTAAAAGATTGTGTATGACAATACCTGCACACCCGTTGCACTTGTCAGGCCAGCCTGCTCTTCCATGGTTGCGTTTTCCTTCATAATTTCCACATACATGTCCTTCAACGACGGTCCACCTCCACCCCCATCACTTTCTGCACGCCTCCTCTTCTCTTGGGGTTCTTCAGTGGCAGGTTCTGTGGCGGGTGTCTCTGTGGCACTGTTGCTCATCCTGTCCACTTCCTTCTGTAGCATGGTGATAGCCTCTCGCTTGGTTGCTGTGTCAAAATAGAGGGTTTTGTGCCTTGGGTCGAGGATCGTTGCCAAGTAGTACAGTGGCTCAGAGAAAATGTCTGCAAATCTGTCTGTCACAGCTTTAAGTAGAGTGCTCTTTGCTGTGCGGACGCCACTATCTGTTTCTACTACTTGGCTCAACAAACGTTTCAGTGCCACAACGTGAGGAGTCACGTCAGCAGTAGTAGCCAAATGTGAGCTTATCTCTTTGGTCAGCTCTTCGAATGGAGAGAGAAGCGTTTTCATGTTTTCAATGAGGCCCCACTGGTATGCACTCAGAGAGGAGGGAAGCTCGTAATCTGCACCATACATAACAAGTGCACGCTTCTGATCCAGTAGAGTTTTCATCATATAAAAAGTACTATTCCATCTTGTCACTACATCTTGTTGTAGCATAATGGGTTTCAGGTTGGGCAGCTCCTTCTGTATGGCTCTCAGCCGAGAGGTGGCAAGTGGAGAGTGCCTGAAATGACCGACTATCTTCCTTCCAATAGCCACACAGTCAGAGATGCTACGCTGGCTTAACATTCCATCGTGTACGGCGAGCTGTAGTGTGTGGGCCATACAGCCCAGGCTTGCAACACCACAGTCGTCCATTCCCTTCTTCATATTCTTTGCGTTGTCACGAAGCACGACGTGCACTTTATTTTTCGGGATCTTCCACTTAGCAAACATGCCATCAAACTCAGCGGCTATGGCTAGCCCTGTATGTGAGCCTGAAAACTCTTGCGCGTGCAACACAGCTCGTTTCATTTCAAAGTTGTCATCGATCCACTGAGCAGTAAGGCTTAGCATACTCATTTGACTTACGTCTGAGCTCCATATATCCGTCGTGAAGCTGATGTCATTCACATTGCTGTCCAACAACTTGTGGATATGTGTGGCCACGATATCGTACAAAGCCGGGAGGGACGTGTCGGCAAAGTAACGCCGGCTTGGTAGCCTGTAGCGCGGTTCCATGTGGTGTAGCAAGTTGCGAAACCCGCGGTCCTCCACGATGGAAAATGGCTGGTCGTCAACAGCAATCATCTCCATTACTTTGTTTGTGATTGACTTGAATTTTGCGCTATCCCTTGAAAATATCTTTGCTTTCTCGAGTGCTTCCACTATCGAGTTACCAGCTGCGGCTTCTACTGCTTCCTTCTGTGGCTGCTTGCTAGCAACTTTTTGCTGGTATTCTTTGTACAATTCTGGATGGCGACTCTTCAAATGTGTAATCAAATTGGTGGTGTTGAATGACTTCACACGGCACCCTCCACGCATTACTTCGCCCTCGCAAGTATTGCATATTGCAACGCGAATGTCGTCTTTTTTCACAGCGAAAAACTTCCAGACAGCAGACATTATTATTCCTCGGCGCTAGTATGTTTACGCTCGCTCACAGCCACACACACGCCCACAATCCTGTGCTGCGTGACTGCGTCACTACCAGAGACTATCAACTAAGAGAGATGTTCAACATCCAGTCACTTCCTGTATCTGTTTCGACACTGCAACGCCCCTTATAGGCCGTGTTGGGACCCATGAAAAAGTGCTTAGAAAATGAGTTTCGTTCCCATGTCATGGGCACTACTCATTCAATGCATTTTTTCATAGACAATGCCCTTCTGGACTTTGGGTTAAAAGTTCTACTCATAATATCCTGCAGTATTTTGTCACCAGCCAGAAATGTATAAACAGTTTATAACCAAAAAACGAAAATCTTGTGCTGCTGTTTTTGCTTGTAAAATGTGTTTTTGGCAACACAAAATCTTTCTCAAATGTCATAAATGCTAAAATGCATATACTTAACATCTGAAACAAGTATTGGTGCCTTTAGTTTACTCATGTGAATTTAGATCATGAAATGTAGCATATTTGTTAAAGAATATGCTTCAACTTAAGTGTTTGCCACACAGTACAATGAAACCTCCACAGTAAATTGTGCCAAAAGCTTATGTTTCATACATAGAAAATGTCTCAACCTACTGTGTAATGAAAGGTAGAAAAGAAAATCAGGGCACCTTGGACCAAAATGGCAGAAAATCTATCAAAATGTTACCACGCCCCCTAAATTGGAATAATGCAAAAAAATGGACAAGACTAAAAATTAAAGTACTAGAGGTCAGAATTATTACAACATATGGTATGAAACATTTATTCAAGTACCACAAAGTGTCACAGCATCTGTCATTTGTACACCCCCCCCCCCCCCGCCAAGGAAATATATGAAAATACAAAATAGCATACAAATGCATCACAATAAAACCTTCTGTTGGCTGTGTAAGTAGTCTGTGCTGTTTGCATTTATGCATTGCATTTAACTGGATGTAGGCAGTGTGGCAATTCTTTAACAATTTAACAATTTAACAATTAACATGGTCCAGTTCTAGCTGATCAGCAAGTTCAACACTTCGCTTCAGAATAGTGTTAACTGTTGACATCTCTGTCGGTGAAGCCTCAATGACTGGAAGATAATACAGTGCTGACTTAGGTAGAGTGGCATCACTTTGTAGCATTGTGTGGAAACCTGTCCAGCCTGGTACTGTACATGCTTCAGCATCTGTGTTCTTCACTAAAACATATGCCAGTTCTGTTTTGGCAGCAGACACAGTGTTCAACCTGTACGTTTCCACCTGCAATGGAACACTTTCATCCTGAAGCAAGTTCTGTGGCCCTTGTCTTTTAGTCTGTGGATAGTGTTGTAGCGGGATGCTAGGAGGTGCTTTGAATGTGTAAACTGACTTCGGCAGTGGCTGTCTGTCTGGTCTAGACATTGTTTCAACAACAGAACTTTGTACCATAATGCCATTTGTATGGTGAGTAGTTCCACGACCTGACAGTGTCTCCTCCCCAAAATCGATGTTATCCCACACCAGTATGGTTGGTGCCTTCTTTGAGAACCCCTTAGGGATTTTGTCTCTGCCCTCTAGAAGTTGTAGTGACGCTAGGCTAGTGTCTAGACTGACAACTGTGTTCCATGAAGCACAGTGTCCTAATCTGTTCAGTAGTGACAGAACATTGGATGAACCTGTTAAATGGCGAACAGTTAGACCAAGACACAGTGACTTAGGCGTCTGCTTCCGACCTTTAGAAGCAAGATACACAATGTCTTGACAAACAGATAAAACTTTTAGGTTCACATCTTCAGG
Source organism: Poromitra crassiceps (assembly GCF_964638095.1). Lineage (NCBI taxonomy): Eukaryota > Metazoa > Chordata > Actinopteri > Beryciformes > Melamphaidae > Poromitra > Poromitra crassiceps. Next base: position 34,132,607 of record NC_139633.1, on the reverse strand, counting down.
AATATCAACATAATGGTCTAGTGTTGGTTCCTCTGTTGCACCTATAATCCTGGAAATCACATTGAATAGTTCAACTGGCACAACAGATTTTGCGTCAGAAACATTCAAATCCTCTGCTGTGGGAGGCCAGGGGCATTTCATCCCGGGAGTTTCATTCACAAGTCTCTTCAATATCAGTCCTGCACTGTACAGTGTCCTTGTGTGCTCTGTAGTTTGTCCAGATGTGTGTTCATTGTCACTTTCAGCTTGGCTTACCTCGGTTGACTCAGTTGTTGTCGTGTCTGATGGATGCGGTAGCCTGTCTAACAGTGTATCTGCTGATAATGTTTCAACAAAAACCAGTTCGGAGATGTTGCGCGTTGCAGGGCTGTGAAACACCAGCTGGGGGAAATCACGGGCCAACCGCTTTTTCAGTTTATCCTGCCTGCAAAATGAAAATATAGAAAAAGACGAGCACAAATGTATAAATAAAGGGATTTTTTTCACAATGAGAAACAAATACATTAAAACATACTGTCAGCCTTTCTTGTGAGCGAATAAATCAATAAAATGGAAACTTTTCAGTATGAAAGAGGTTCTTTTTTGTTTACTGAACTGTCAAGGACACAGTTACCTGTAGTCTGAAGCATCAATATCCTCATTCTTCTTAACGATGTCTATGAACTTCTTCCTTAGTTGGTTCATTTTCAGGATTTCTTGTTTATCGATAATCCTTTGACGGATGACTCGTTCGCAGAATATCTTGTAGCTGGCAGGAAAGGGTTGTTGTTCATTTCTGAAAACACACACACGCAGACAAAAAAATACTTAACATGTGCAAAGAGGTCTGCTGTCAACATTGTATCTAAAGACAGACAAAATAGTATTTGTTGTAGGTCAAAGCCTTACTTTTGAAATGTGCAGTGTTAATGCAATGTAATAACTCACACTTCATCTGTGGTTGCAGTAGCTATGTGTTGCCGTAGACTTTGACAAGGACCTTGTGTATTCTCTGTAACAGGACCTGTGGTAACGCACTTCCAGAGACACACAGTCTTTGTCTTTGATATGCAAAAGAACGCTAGAGTCTTCCTTCTTCTCAGCAGCCTTCCGCAACTGGCCTGAAAACAAAAAAAAGTTATAATCAGCTTTACTGTCAAATCACACATTTTATAATTAAAAAAAAGTGGGTGACATTTGTTTTTGTATCTTTTATCCATTGTATTGTTATTACAAGAAAAAAGAGGGGGGGGGGGGGGGCAAGGAGATCAAGGCAATAAAAGAAAATGCTCCCTCTCTCTGTGTGTGTGTGTGTGTGTGTGTGTGTGTGTGTGTGTGTGTGTGTGTGTGTGTGTGTGTGTGTGTGTGTGTGTGTGTGTGTGTGTGTGTGTGTGTGTGTGTGTGTGTGTGTGAGATAGAGAGAGAGAGGGGGGGGTCGCTTACCTGCAGACACTGTCTCTGCTTGTGAAAGTTGATCCTTCTTCCGTTTTCCACCAACAGTAATATATTTGTCCACCTTTTTACAAATGATGCAGATGGCTGGAAGGACAGGGCCAGCAGAACGGACGGGCAAACCTGTCCGAGACCGAAGTTTCTTTCGGGGGGTTTCAGACGTGGCTCCGTCGGGGCCGATGCTGTCCGAGGCTGCGGCTGCATCTGGTTCTTCTTCTTCTTCCCCCTGCACCATCTGTGTGCAGCGTTTCTCAGCCAAACCCAAACGTCTTTTACAAATAAAGCGACGGTAACGGTGAAATCCAGCGTCCTCGGGAACATGGTCAAAATCCACGTCCACGCAATGTTTAAAAGTTTCAGCGATAACTTTACTATCGCCGTCCAGACAAAGCCACTGTTTGACGACAGACCTGTAAGTGTCCCACCTTGTCTGGGTAAAATCCTGCACGTCCTCATTCTGTACTGACAAAAAGTGCATATAGCATCGTTTGGAGTCCTTTGATTCCCGGCTTTTACGCACTTTTTTCAGCTGTTTTGGTTTCTTTTTCCCCTCTTCGCTGCTTGAACTGGTGGTCGCCATGGCTCTAATGTTATTACGGCAAGGGAATAAAGCGGCTACGCGATTGGTCCACGTGACCAAAACCACACCACTCCCCTTGCACAGATTAGTACGCCTAGTAAGAAATAGTGCCGTCTTTGACCACTGATTATAAAAATACTGCAGGATAACACGAGTAGAACTTTTTTATTTGTACTTTCTACCTATAGATCTCTTTTATGGAGAAAAAAGTGTGTAGTGCCCCTGCCGTGGGAACGGAAGTAAACGAAAATGCTAGTCACAATATGGCCTATTAGGACACTGGTCTAGCCAATGAAGTTTGATAACACTGACAAGACAGCCAATCACTGAGAGGTGACCCGGAATGGAGCCTGGAATGAGGAATCTATATAGCTGATTGTCTTTGGTGAAACTCTCCATTTAAAAAATTATAATGATGATAATAAAACACACGTGGCATCATCGGCTGTTCACATCGGCTACTTTTGATCATCGGACCGATGCCGATGTATTAAAAAATGACCAAAATCGGCCGATACCGATATCATTGCCGATATATCGTGCATCCCTAGTTACAAGTGTTCAAGTGAATTCAAGTCCTTTAATTATAATGTTATGAATTAGCAGCAGTCACAGATACTAACGTGAACGTGACATTGGATCTGTCTATCACATGGATTTGTTATTACTGACTGGTAGTGAAACTGAAGTTGGCTCCGTCTATCACATGGATGTACATACAGCCAGAGCGCACGTCATATTAGGATTATCAACACGTGGAACATGTTGTTATTATGACGTTAAATTCACAACATTTCGTGGCAAACTGGACTTTTTTTTTGTGTGACTAACCCCACCCCCCCCCCCCCCCCCAAAAAAAAAGAAAGAAAAATGAAAAAAATATCGGCGTAGAAGCTTTGATTATGATTGATTTTATCTCAACGCTCTAATAGCTTTTGCACACCAAGTCTGTATTTTCGTCCAAAATTGACGCACGGGAAAAAAAAGAATACGACCTCATTTATGTCAATCATCATGGAAACACCAAGTCCGACAATTACGTCCGTAATTTAAGTTTTCGGACGAGGTTCGATTTTCTGCGTTTTTCGTATCAGTCAATAGATTTTTGCGAGCTGGGAAAAATCATGTTTTCAGATGACGGATTAAAAAACACGCATATGAAAACAATCGGACTGTGTGTGCAAAGACCTTGACTATGGTATTTGGGACAGCCCTACAAATTAGGCAATAGACTGCCAAGTTCCCAGCATCCCACTCCCCAAGTTTGAAGTCGATCTGAATAACGGCTCTTGAGATAAACCACATTTTGTGTTGCCAGTAGGTGGCGCTATGCCAAATTGCACAAGATTTCGGCACTGCACTCCATCAGGTCCCCCTAAGCGCCATCCCCAAGTATGGTACATTATTAATACAATTTACAATTTAGTTTAATTCAATTAAAGTGCCGTATTCTCATGATGCACCATGGATTTCTTACCGAATGACTCAATGCAGCTATTGGCTATTGTTGTCATTCAATTATCATTAACCATTTATTTAGTCATCTGTTGTTTGCCTAACATTATGTAATGATTAGTGGTCATGATTGTGAACGTTCACGTTACTGTGATTAGTGACATATCCCACAGTGTGCTGTGAAACGATAACCTCATTGTGCAGTGAAAATCACTGAGCAGCACCCAACGTGGTAACACTTTATAATAACTATACACTATAAAGTATTAATAAACCATTAGTAAATACATAATTCATCATGAATTCATCATTTATAAAGCATTATTCATACATCACTAAGCATTAGTAACACAGTTATAAACATTTTATTCCTGATTAATAACCTAATCTCTAATGTGTTTAATGATTGTATTCTCATACTTTGTAAATGATAGATGCACCATTTATAAATACGTATTATATCAATTACAAACCATTTACTTAGGAGTTGTTAATGGTTCATAAGATCATTTAGAACGTGTAAGTAAATGATTAAACAACGTATGTACATCCATGTGTACATTTATGCATGATTTGGAGATGGTTAGTGAGTGTTAATAGATGGTTTATAAACACTTATTGATACTCAAACTCATGATTAATTAAGGTAGTTACTAGTCATTAGTTAAGTATTTCATGTGAGCTCATCTAAAGTGAGGACTATCTATGCCTTATAAAGCATGTAATAAATGAGATAGGAGGTCTGGGCTGGCCTTGACCAATGGAGGCAGATGTCTGAATGCCCAAACGGCCAGGGGGGTGATTCTGAGAGATGTGTTTCACTCAGGGTTTTGTGTCTCTAAGAGGGTCAGAATTGCATGATGGAGAGAAAATGCAAATTAAGCCTGCCAGATTTTCTTGAATAACTCTGGAACCGACGCTCTGATCTTTCTGAAATTGTCATCGCTTATCCAAGAAGTGAGCATGGGCTTTACAACGAAACCGTCCATGAGTCTCTACGACCTCGGGAAGTGGGTGAAATTGACATTTTTGTGTATTTTTATAGGTTTTTAAGTGTCAAAGGTAGGGATGTCACAATATATCGTCCCACAATATATCGCGATATCAAAACGTGACAATATGTATCGTTGAGATTAAATCTCATATCGTGAGAAAAAGAAGCTGAACATGGTGGCACTGATCTGCATCTGATTGCATGCTCGCTCTCCTTTTCATTGCTTTGTTTGAACAGACGAGGGACGTTACAGACACGGAGGATGAAAATGGTGAAATCACTCAAATTAGCGTGGAGGATGCCCCCTCAACTTACAAATCGATTGCAAAAAAATATTGTTAAAATATTGTATCGTATCGTTATCGTGAACCCAATATCGTGTATCGTATCGTATCGTGAACTGAATGTATCGTGACACCCCTAGTCAAAGGTGTAATAATTATTTATCCCTAAACAGTAGATGGGTGGGGTTACTCCCCTAAGGCTTTGCAGATGGGGCGGTTCACTTGGGATCAATTGACCTATCGCTAAGCCACGCCCCGAACGCAGATGAGCCAATCACAGCGCGTGCAGCTCACAATACACTCGGACATTCTCAGCTTAGAGCTGCATAGAGAAGCACTAGAAAACGCGAGTTTCCTCTGGTTTTATACATTTATAAGTTGAAAAAATGGTCAAAACGATATGCATGGGGGTAAATGCAACATTACGAGGTATCCTGGGAGGCCAGGCAATTGATAATATTAAACTAGTAAATGTAGATCCACTCACATCCACAATGCTACTGTTTTGGAGTTAAATCTGCGATCGTGGTGAGTGACAGCGAGATGTGTGTGTGTGTGTGTGTGTGTGTGTGTCTCTGTGTGTGTGTGTGTGTGTGTGTGTGTGTGTGTGTGTATGTGTGTGCATGTGTGTGTGTGTGTGTGGGGGGGGGGGGGGTGTTTATGCCCCCGGACGCCCCAAGCGGGTCCGAGGTCAGCCACATTCTCATTGGGGGCTGAGCACCCTAAAGGTCGGGGCCCAGTTGCACAAAGTACCTTAGGTTAAGATTTCCCTCAGGGTCCGAGTTAAGATGTCCATAAAATAGAATTTGCTGTACAAAACACCCTTAAATCTTGTGCTTATGTTTTTCCTAAAATGTTTAACCTCCTGGCCTGACCATGAAGGAACGACGAGCCAGGATGGCTAAAACGAGGAGGACAAACGTGTGTGTGTGAGTGAGACAGGGTTTGTCCGTCCGGTTTAATAAAATACATTTAGTAGCGAGTAGCGACGGTCCACTGATGATAAATCTTGGCCGCTGCTTCTTCAAAATAATATGAAATATCCTTAAAAATGTCATGAGGTCACAATGACATGGCTCTGCAGAGAGCTTTTATTTTGACTGAGATACATGTGTGGAAGCAACAATACTCATAGGTGGAAAACAGCAACAGTTGTATGTTTTGGAGGAACTGACAATGATCAAAAACATGCGGTCGTCACGCACGGCTAAAGTAGAAACCACTTAGCGGATGGAGAAGCTTTTCACTACAGTCTGCCACACTGTAGTGAGCAGTCATGCTCACAAGAACGGAGTGGAGGCAGGATCTCAATATATTCAATATATATCACTGATGTGACATCAAAGTAAGTTTACGTTCAGAACTACTCTCATACATTAGTGTTTAGACCCGAAACATGACTGACAGTGTTATCTCATTTGTGTGTGTGTGTGTGTGTGTGTGGGGGGGGGGGGGAAGAGAGAGGGAAAGAGGGAGAGAGTGTCACTCAACAATGTCTTGCAAATATTTTTTTTTTGTGAATGCCATATTTGATGAGCTGTGGGAGCTGTGTCAAATCACATGAGGAAAGCTGTGAATGGATCTTACCTGAGAGTCTCCAGTCTGCAGTGTGGACTCTGCAGTCCAGCGGAGACCAGCTTCATCCCTGAATCGTGAAGCTTGTTGTCACTTAGGTCCAGCTCTCTCAGACTGGAGGACTGGGAGCTGAGAAGTGAGGCCAGAGCTTCACAGCTTCTCTCTGACAGCTGACAGCCACTCAGTCTGCATGAGAATTAGTGATGGAGACAAACAACTTTAAAATGTTTTCCATTTAGTACTCGCGTCACATTTTGATAAAGCGCTTTTTGTTTTTGCCAGTATAGGTGGTGCTATGCCGAATAGCACAAAATTAGTAGGGCTGACCCAAAAAAAATCGACGCTTCAAAGCTAGAATCATTGCCATGGTAATCAATGCTCAAATCAGCAATCGACGCTTTGTTGTTATTGTTTTTTTCCCCTCCTCTCCTCTCTCTTTCTCTCTCCATAATATCTAACGTGGAGTGTAGCTTTGTGAGACAGTCTCTAGTTTCCTGGCTGGGCGGGTCATTCAGGCCAACACTGTTTTTAACACGGGGAACTCACACCGGCACGCGCCGTGAGAACAAACAAATGCACCCAACAGCCAGCCAGTAGTCACACCTGACGTTGAGCTGTGGTCTGCAGAGCTGTTGTAAACATGAATCTTTGTACACTTCTTTTCTAACCCAGTGTGAGTAACGTTACAAGTGTTCAAGTGAATTCAAGTCCTTTAATTTGTTTATAATGTTATGAATTAGCAACAGTCACAGATACGAACGTGAATCTGTTGGATCTGTCTATCACATGGATTTGTTATTACTGACTGGTGGACGCAGGATCTCAATATATTCAATATATATCACTGATGTGACATCAAAGTAAGTTTACGTTCAGAAATACTCTCATACATTAGTGTTTAGACCCGAAACATGACTCACAGTGTTATCTCATGTGTGTGTATGTGTGTGTGTGTGTGTGTGTGTGTGTGTGTGTGGGGGAGAGAGAGGGAAAGAGGGAGAGAGTGTCACTCAACAATGTCTTGCAAATACATTTTTTTTGTGAATGCCATATTTGATGAGCTGTGGGAGCCGTGTCAAATCACATGAGGAAAGCTGTGAATGGATCTTACCTGAGAGTCTCCAGTCTGCAGTGTGGACTCTGCAGTCCAGCGGAGACCAGCTTCACCCCGGAATCGTGAAGCTCGTTGTTACTCAGGTCGAGCTCTCTCAGACTGGAGGACTGGGAGCTGAGAAGTGAGGCCAGAGCTTCACAGCTTCTCTCTGACAGCTGACAGCCACTCAGTCTGCATGAGAATTAGTGATGGAGACAAACAACGACAAACAACTTTAAAATGTTTTCCATTTAGTACTCGCGTCACATTTTGATAAAGCGCTTTTTGTTTTTGCCAGTATAGGTGGTGTTATGCCGAATAGCACAAAATTAGTAGGGCTGACCCAAAAGAAATCGACGCTTCAAAGCTAGAATCATTGCCATGGTAATCAATGCTCAAATCAGCAATCGACGCTTTGTTGTTATTGTTTTTTTCCCCTCCTCTCCTCTCTCTTTCTCTCTCCATAATATCTAACGTGGAGTGTAGCTTTGTGAGACAGTCTCTAGTTTCCTGGCTGGGAGGGTCATTCAGGCCAACACTGTTTTTAACACGGGGAACTCACACCGGCACGCGCCGTGAGAACAAACAAATGCACCCAACAGCCAGCCAGTAGTCACACCTGACGTTGAGCTGTGGTCTGCAGAGCTGTTGTAAACATGAATCTTCGTACACTTCTTTTCTAACCCAGTGTGAGTAATGTTACAAGTGTTCAAGTGAATTCAAGTCCTTTAATTTGTTCATATTGTTATGAATTAGCGGCAGTCACAGATACTAACGTGAACGTGACGTTGGATCTGTCTATCACATGGATTTGTTATTACTGACTGGTAGTGAAACTGAAGTTGGCTCCGTCTATCACATGGATGTACATACACGTCACATTAGGATTATCAACACCTGGAACGTGTTTGTTAGTATAACGTTAAATTCACAACATTTCATGCCGAGAACACGCACAACACTACTGGAGTTTTTATTTTGAGCAGTTAAGGAGCAGATGAGCGTTTTGTCAGGAGAAGCCTGGAAGGAATGGTGCTGAGCTGAGAGTGCTTTTAACTCTGTGAGTAGCCTACAACATGTTTGTTTGTTCCCCAGCGGGATCGCCACAGCCGAGAACACGCACAACACTACTGGACTTTTTATGCCTCCGCCGGCGACAGCCAGGCCGGAGGCATTATGGATCCGGGTTGTCCGTCCGTACGTACGTCCCAATGTTCTTTAGCGTGATATCTGAGGAACGCCTTTACAGTAGAAGCTTTGATTATGATCGATTTTAGTCATCTGTTGTTTGCCTAACATTATGTAATGATTGGTGGTTGTGATTGTGAACGTTCACATCACTATGATCACATATTAATATTATTAGATTAACAATAACATTAATCTAACAATTAGATTCATTAACAGTTAATATATCCAGTTTAAGTGTCACCTACAAAGCTTTGTTGGAGGCTTTGACCACTGGCAGCAGCCTCAGAAGAGCCTCCTCTGAAGCAGAGTATTTCTTCAGGTCAAACTCGTCCAGCTTCTCTTCTGATGTCAGTAAGATGAAGACCAGAGCCGACCACTGAGCAGGGGAGAGTTTGTTTGTGGAGAGCGTTTCTGATCTCAGGTGCTGTTGGATCTCCTCCACTAGAGAACGGTCATTCAGCTCATTCAGACAGTGGAAGAGATTGATGGTTCTCTCTGGAGAGGGATTCTCGCTGATCTTCTCCTTGATGTACTGGACCGTTTCCTGATTGGTCTGTGAGCCACTTCCTGTCTGTGTCAGCAGGTTTAGTAGGTGCTTCTGATTGGTCTTCAGTGAAAGTCCCAGGAGGAATCGGAGGAACAAGTCTAGGTGTCCATTTGGACTCTGTAAGGCCTTGTCAATAGCAATCCTGTGGACCTTTTTTGCAGATGTTTTGCTGAAAAACATCCTCCGATTCTGGAAAGTCAGTCGTGGCATGGGCATCACATTCTTCTTACTGTTGATGAGTGACATGACCACATGAAGAGCAGCCAGGAATTCCTGCATGCTCAGATGGACAAAGCTGAACATCTTGTCCGTCCCCTTCTTCCGCCCACGCTCCTCTTTAAAGATCTCTGTGAACACTCCCGACTCTGAGGCATCAGAGAAGTTAATGCCACACTTTTGTATGTCCTTCTCATAGAAGATCAGGTTGCCTTTCTCCAGCTGGTGAAAAGCCAGTTTTGCAAGTGACTTAATGTACCGATTGCTGTTTTCTGCACCATACTTCTTTTCTGTCTGATGGATCTGAAACACCAAGAACTCTGTGTACATCTCAGTCAGGGTCTTGGGCAGGTCTTCTGTCTCACCAGTTTCTAAGAGCTCCTTCAGAACTATAGCAGTGATCCAGCAGAAGACTGGGATGTGGCACATGATGTCAAGGCTTCGTGAAGTCTTGATGTGGGAGATGATTCTGCTGGCCTCCTCCTCATTTGTGCATCTGTTCCTGAAGTACTGCTCTTTGTGTGGGTCAGTGAAGCCTCTCACCTCCGTCACTCTGTCAACAAAGTCTCCAGGGATCTGATTGGCTGCTCCAGGTCGTGTGGTCATCCAGAGGCGAGCAGCGGGAAGCAGTTTCCCCTTGATGAGGGCTGTCAGCAGCACATCCACTGTGATTGGCTCTGTCACATCAATTTTTTTTTCATTGGCTTTGAAGTCTAGTTGAAGGCGGCTCTCATCCAGACCGTCCAACACAAACAGGAGTTTGAAGTTACTCTTATCATAGCTGGTGTTTCCTGACTTCTGCATTTTTGTGAAGATGTAATTAAGAGCCTCCTCGTTGATGACTTCGGTTTCGCTGATACATTCGTGAATTAGTTCTGCCAAACTAAAACTTTTTCCCTTCCATTCATTCAGCTGGCGGAAGGTGAAGGGGAATAAGAGATGGACATCTTGATTGGTTCTTTGTTTAGCCCAGTCCAGGATGAACTTGCGCACAAGGAACGTTTTGCCAATTCCTGCAATCCCGTTGGTCAGCACTGTTCTTATAGATCTTTGCTTTACAGAAGGTTTGAAGATGTCACTTGGTTCAATTGATTCCTCTGTGCTCACTGGCTTGTTTGATGCTATCTCAATTTGTCTGACCTCATGCTGCCTGTTGATGTGTATGACACGGCTGTCTGTGAAGTAGAGCTTAGTGTAGATATCATCCAGAGGTTGTTCATCCTTTTTCTCAAACCATCCTTCTTGTAGACACACAAAACTGTCCTCAAAGTTAGGTTGGAGCTTTAGTTGGTACCATGTGATGAGTTGTGGAGGCTCTGTTCTCACCAGCAGATCTGTGTAGAATAAACTAACATTAATGAAAAACTGAATCACAACTACAAGTATATACGGTTATTTTGCAGGTAGCAGCAATAAGCAGATGCTTGAGACAAAAAGTAATTTGAACCTCAGTGCTTTTTTCACCCTAAAAGTTGGTGTTTTAAAAATAACAATCGTGTTCTCACTGTCAACATTAATACAATGTTTCTTTTTAAAATAAGAAAGAAGCATCTGGCATCATTGTGAAAAGAGGCTGTTGACATGCAGCCTTAGTGGAAGACATAGGTTGTGATATCAGGCAGAACAGACTGTAGGTGTGTTTCCATCACCTGTTTTGATTGCATTGTGAAATATCACATTAGAAAAGGTTGCTCTGAGAACTAGCTGAACTATAACTGTTTGCTAAGACGTTTTAGGCAAAGTTAAGACTGAGAGGATTCTCACAATGTTTGTCAATACAGCTCCAGGAGCTGTGACATCACTCAAGTAAGTAAAAACAACAACAACAACATACAAAATCCTTCCTGATTTTAACAGCCACACTAAATGGCCAGTGAGAAAATCAACATGGCAGCCAGGGGGAGCTAGAGAACAGCTTTACCTTCAGTCTGACTGCTGGAGGAAGCTCCTCTGCTCCCTGTAGGCTCCCCGACATCACTGACATCCACTGACAGATAGACAGACAGAAACAGAGAGAGAGACAGACAGACAGACAGACAGAAACGGAGACAGACAGACAGACAGACAGACAGACAGACAGACAGACAGAAACAGAGAGAGACAGACAGACAGACAGACAGACAGACAGAAACAGAGAGAGACAGACAGACAGACAGACAGACAGACAGACAGACAGACAGACAGAAACGGAGACAGAGAGAGAAACTTTAAAAGGGCTTGAATTTCACACTAGCCAACAGCTCATATTCATCTCACAACTCTACATTTATACTGAAGGAAGTGAACATTCATCATTAGTTTTCATATACACCAAGCGCGATTACTTTGTGCAATTAATTCACACGTCAATAAAACTTTTCAAACCTATAATCAGTCAATGCAACAATGCATATTGATGTTAAAATGTTGGATCAAAGTCGATTTTTGAGAGTTTTCATTTGCAACATAAACAAAATGTAGACTAGGCAAAATAATGTGTAGGCCACAATACCATGGTGGAGTGATGACAACAGTAGATAGGCGGCTAAATAGGCTGGTTATATTTGTCTGTGCGTATTGATAACCACAGGACCTAGGACTCAGGTCACACCTACAAACTTGATTCAAATAAATCAATAATGTCTCGATTAAGGGGCGTCCGGGTAGTGTAGCGGTGAAATCCCTGCCTACCAACACGGGGGTTATACGTTTGCATCCTCGTGTTACCTCCAGCTTGGTAGGGTGTCCATACAGGCACAATTGGCTGGTGTCTGCAGGAGGGTAGTCCTGCAGTCTGGCAGCATGGTGGACTTAGCTCTCTCATTGGTGCCGACCATTTCAGTCGATGTCGGATGGAAATCCCATTCCGCTCCCTGCAAGCTCTGCATTGGCTCTGACCCGCTCTGACTGCGACTGCGACCATATTTGGATTTCCTTTCCACGCCCCCCCGTGTCGAATCTGTAGTATGTCTCTGCTGCTGTACATGTTGAATCTGTATGTCTCTGCTGCTGTACGTGTTGAATCTGTATGTCTCTGCTGCTGTACGTGTTGAATCTGTATGTCTCTGCTGCTGTACGTGTTGAATCTGTATGTCTCTGCTGCTGTACGTGTGGAATCTGTATGTCTCTGCTGCTGTACGTGTTGAATCTGTATGTCTCTGCTGCTGTACGTGTTGAATCTGTATGTCTCTGCTGCTGTACGTGTTGAATCTGTATGTCTCTGCTGCTGTACGTGTGGAATCTGTATGTCTCTGCTGCTGTACGTGTTGAATCTGTATGTCTCTGCTGCTGTACGTGTTGAATCTGTATGTCTCTGCAGCTGTACGTGTTGAATCTGTCTGTCTCTGCTGCTGTACGTGTTGAATCTGTATGTCTCTGCTGCTGTACGTGTTGAATCTGTATGTCTCTGCTGCTGTATGTGTTGAATCTGTATGTCTCTGCTGCTGTACGTGTTGAATCTGTATGTCTCTGCTGCTGTACATGTTGAATCTGTATGTCTCTGCAGCTGTACGTGTTGAATCTGTCTGTCTCTGCTGCTGTACGTGTTGAATCTGTATGTCTCTGCTGCTGTACGTGTTGAATCTGTATGTCTCTGCTGCTGTACGTGTTGAATCTGTATGTCTCTGCTGCTGTACGTGTTGAATCTGTCTGTCTCTGCTGCTGTACGTGTTGAATCTGTATGTCTCTGCTGCTGTACGTGTTGAATCTGTATGTCTCTGCTCTATGTGTTGAATCTGTATGTCTCTGCTGTACGTGTTGAATCTGTATGTCTCTGCTGCTGTACGTGTTGAATCTGTATGTCTCTGCTCTATGTGTTGAATCTGTATGCCTCTGCTGCTGTACGTGTTGAATCTGTATGTCTCTGCTGTACGTGTTGAATCTGTATGTCTCTGCTGCTGTACGTGTTGAATCTGTATGTCTCTGCTGCTGTACGTGTTGAATCTGTATGTCTCTGCTGCTGTACGTGTGGAATCTGTATGTCTCTGCTGCTGTACGTGTTGAATCTGTATGTCTCTGCTGCTGTATGTGTTGAATCTGTATGTCTCTGCTGCTGTACGTGTTGAATCTGTATGTCTCTGCTGCTGTACGTGTTGAATCTGTATGTCTCTGCTGCTGTACGTGTTGAATCTGTATGCCTCTGCTGCTGTACGTGTTGAATCTGTATGCCTCTGCTGCTGTACGTGTTGAATCTGTATGTCTCTGCTGCTGTACGTGTTGAATCTGTATGTCTCTTCTGCTGTACGTGTTGAATCTGTATGTCTCTTCTGCTGTACGTGTTGAATCTGTATGTCTCTACTGCTGTACGTGTTGAATCTGTATGTCTCTGCTGCTGTACGTGTTGAATCTGTATGTCTCTACTGCCGTACATGTTGAATCTGTAGTATGCCTCTGCTGCTGTACGTGTTGAATCTGTATGCCTCTGCTGCTGTACGTGTTGAATCTGTATGTCTCTACTGCTGTACGTGTTGAATCTGTATGTCTCTTCTGCTGTACGTGTTGAATCTGTATGTCTCTTCTGCTGTACGTGTTGAATCTGTATGTCTCTACTGCTGTACGTGTTGAATCTGTATGTCTCTACTGCTGTACGTGTTGAATCTGTATGTCTCTGCTGCTGTACGTGTTGAATCTGTATGTCTCTACTGCTGTACGTGTTGAATCTGTATGTCTCTTCTGCTGTACGTGTTGAATCTGTATGTCTCTACTGCTGTACGTGTTGAATCTGTATGTCTCTGCTGCTGTACGTGTTGAATCTGTATGTCTCTTCTGCTGTACGTGTTGAATCTGTATGTCTCTGCTGCTGTACGTGTTGAATCTGTATGTCTCTGCTGCTGTACGTGTTGAATCTGTATGTCTCTGCTGCTGTACGTGTTGAATCTGTATGTCTCTGCTGCTGTACGTGTTGAATCTGTATGTCTCTGCTGCTGTATGTGTTGAATCTGTATGTCTCTGCTGCTGTACGTGTTGAATCTGTATGTCTCTGCTGCTGTACGTGTTGAATCTGTATGTCTCTGCTGCTGTACGTGTTGAATCTGTATGTCTCTGCTGCTGTACGTGTTGAATCTGTATGTCTCTGCTGCTGTACGTGTTGAATCTGTATGTCTCTGCTGCTGTACGTGTTGAATCTGTATGTCTCTGCTGCTGTACGTGTTGAATCTGTATGTCTCTGCTGCTGTACGTGTTGAATCTGTATGTCTCTGCTGCTGTACGTGTTGAATCTGTATGTCTCTGCTGCTGTACGTGTTGAATCTGTATGTCTCTGCTGCTGTACGTGTTGAATCTGTATGTCTCTGCTGCTGTACGTGTTGAATCTGTATGTCTCTGCTGCTGTACGTGTTGAATCTGTATGTCTCTGCTGCTGTACGTGTTGAATCTGTATGTCTCTGCTGCTGTACGTGTTGAATCTGTATGTCTCTGCTGCTGTACGTGTTGAATCTGTATGTCTCTGCTGCTGTACGTGTTGAATCTGTATGTCTCTGCTGCTGTACGTGTTGAATCTGTATGTCTCTGCTGCTGTACGTGTTGAATCTGTATGTCTCTGCTGCTGTACGTGTTGAATCTGTATGTCTCTGCTGCTGTACGTGTTGAATCTGTATGTCTCTGCTGCTGTACGTGTTGAATCTGTATGTCTCTGCTGCTGTACGTGTTGAATCTGCTGAGCTCAAATGCCTGCGCCGCTGCCTTTGAAACAATAACAACAGCAGCGCTAGTCGCTAGCTCGTTGCTACACGCTGAAAACGATTGATGTGGATTATTATGCAATGAAGCAGCCTGCATGGTACGTTCGGTGGATGGCTGTAAACAGCCTTTTTCCCCTCTAGTCCACAATAGAAAGCGTCCCCAGCCAGACTCTCCCAGCTCCTTTGCTGGGAGAGTCTGGCAAGCCAGACTAGCGGGAGTGAAGCCGGATTGGGGGTATTGTCCTGGTCGCTGCACCAGCGCCTCCTCTGGTCGGTCGGGACGCCTGTTCAGAGGGAAGGGAACTGGTTGGAATAGCATGATCCTCCCACGTGCTACGTCCTACCGGTGAGGCTTCTGCTGTCAGGTGAAAAAGAAGCGGCTGGCTACAGCTCATGTCTCGGAGGAAGCATGGTGCTAGTCTAGGCTCTCCCCAGATCAGCAGAGGAGCAGCGACCAGGGCAGCAGGGGGACTAATGGCGAAGTACAATTAGGGAGGAAATAGGTGGGAAGTGGTGTTGGAGGACCAGTAGGAGGTGCTCTTCCCCTCTGGTCTGATGAATAATCTGATCTAATGAATAATCTACCCAATGCTCCAGGGCAGAGACAGGGACTCTGTCCTGAGAGTGAGCACCGTCCTTCAGATGAGATGTTAAACCGAGGTCCTGACTCTCTGTGGTCATTAAAGAGCCCATCGGCACTCTTCGCAAGAGTAGAGGTGTAACCCCGGTGCCCTGAGGGGTGTAACCCCGGTGCCCTGAGGGGTGTAACCCCGGTGCCCTGGCTAAATTCCCACACAGGCCTTCCTTCAATCATGGCCACCTAATCATCCCTCATTACTTAATTGGCACATTCAGTCCTCAATTCTCCACCGTGATGCTGATGTGTGTTGAGCGTTCTGGTGCAAACTGGCTGCTGTGCATCACCCGGGTGCTACACATCGGTGGTGGATGAGTTGAGTTCCCTCCCCCTCCCTCCCCTGATATGTGAAGCGCTTTGAGTGTCTAGAAAGGTGCTATATAAATCCAATCAATTAGTATTATTATTATTGTAAAAATATATAGCCTATATGAATGAAACATCTAATTACAGTAAACGCACGCCTTGGGACATCACTGCGTAATTGCGCAACAGCCCTCTCTCTCTTCCCTCTCTCGTTCTCCCCTCCCCCCTCTCTCCTGCTCTCTCTCGCTCTCTCACCCTCTCTCTTTTCTCTCTCTCTCTCACTGCTTCTCTGCTTGCTCTCAGCAAGAAAGAAGGTGGTGACATGATGGCGGTGACGCTGTGGCTTTTAAGGGGAGTGATCTCACCTTGTGAATCTTATGGGCATAAACACGCCTATGGAGCTTTTCGCCGAGATGACGTGAAGTGCAGTGGGCTGACACGCCCACAATTAGGGCTTTGTGCTGCGCTATTCCAGCACAAAACAGGCGCTAACGCAGAATTACCGCCGTTGGGAAGATAGGGCCCCTAGCCTCTGCTCTGGGACAGTCGTCTCTCTGAGGTCAAACTTCCCCACAGACGACTTGAAGTAGGTGTGAAAGCGGCCATGGTTTCAGCTCCTGTACCAAGCAGTGGAACTCTCCATGCTCTCTCCTCTTCTCACAAGACATCACTGCTTGATGTTGACTATATTTGTTCCTGTCGTGATGGTTTGTTTAGAACCTATTTAACCACAAAATTGCATCTTGTTTCCACCTGCGAATGATTCTGAATTGTCCTAATGTTTATTTGCGTCGCTCCTGGTGTGTAACAGCCTTAAGTGACACAAACTGTGTTCCTCTGTGCAGACCCATGTATGTGTTCCCATTTAATTAAACCTGAACCATTGACCTGCTGTCATGAAGTTTACTGTTAGGGGACTCCCTCCTCACACATCTATCTGCTGTTAGGGGACTCCCTCCTCACACATCTATCTGCTGTTAGGGGACTCCCTCCTCACACATCTATCTGCTGTTAGGGGACTCCCTCCTCACACATCTATCTGTTAGGGGACTCCCTCCTCACACATCTATCTGCTGTTAGGGGACTCCCTCCTCACACATCTATCTGCTGTTAGGGGACTCCCTCCTCACACATCTATCTGTTAGGGGACTCCCTCCTCACACATCTATCTGCTGTTAGGGGACTCCCTCCTCACACATCTATCTGTTAGGGGACTCCCTCCTCACACATCTATCTGCTGTTAGGGGACTCCCTCCTCACACATCTATCTGTTAGGGGACTCCCTCCTCACACATCTATCTGCTGTTAGGGGACTCCCTCCTCACACATCTATCTGCTGTTAGGGGACTCCCTCCTCACACATCTATCTGCTGTTAGGGGACTCCCTCCTCACACATCTATCTGCTGTTAGGGGACTCCCTCCTCACACATCTATCTGTTAGGGGACTCCCTCCTCACACATCTATCTGTTAGGGGACTCCCTCCTCACACATCTATCTGTTAGGGGACTCCCTCCTCACACATCTATCTGTTAGGGGACTCCCTCCTCACACATCTATCTGTTAGGGGACTCCCTCCTCACACATCTATCTGTTAGGGGACTCCCTCCTCACACATCTATCTGCGGTTAGGGGACTCCCTCCTCACACATCTATCTGTTAGGGGACTCCCTCCTCACACATCTATCTGCTGTTAGGGGACTCCCTCCTCACACATCTATCTGTTAGGGGACTCCCTCCTCACACATCTATCTGCTGTTAGGGGACTCCCTCCTCACACATCTATCTGTTAGGGGACTCCCTCCTCACACATCTATCTGTTAGGGGACTCCCTCCTCACACATCTATCTGCTGTTAGGGGACTCCCTCCTCACACATCTATCTGTTAGGGGACTCCCTCCTCACACATCTATCTGCTGTTAGGGGACTCCCTCCTCACGCATCTATCTGCTGTTAGGGGACTCCCTCCTCACACATCTATCTGCTGTTAGGGGACTCCCTCCTCACACATCTATCTGCTGTTAGGGGACTCCCTCCTCACACATCTATCTGTTAGGGGACTCCCTCCTCACACATCTATCTGTTAGGGGACTCCATCCTCACACATCTACCTGCTGTTAGGGGACTCCCTCCTCACACATCTATCTGCTGTTAGGGGACTCCCTCCTCACACATCTATCTGCTGTTAGGGGACTCCCTCCTCACACATCTATCTGCTGTTAGGGGACTCCCTCCTCACACATCTATCTGTTAGGGGACTCCATCCTCACACATCTATCTGTTAGGGGACTCCATCCTCACACATCTATCTGCTGTTAGGGGACTCCCTCCTCACACATCTATCTGCTGTTAGGGGACTCCCTCCTCACACATCTATCTGTTAGGGGACTCCCTCCTCACACATCTATCTGTTAGGGGACTCCCTCCTCACACATCTATCTGTTAGGGGACTCCCTCCTCACACATCTATCTGTTAGGGGACTCCATCCTCACACATCTATCTGTTAGGGGACTCCATCCTCACACATCTATCTGTTAGGGGACTCCCTCCTCACACATCTTTCTGCTGTTAGGGGACTCCATCCTCACACATCTATCTGTTAGGGGACTCCATCCTCACACATCTATCTGTTAGGGGACTCCCTCCTCACACATCTTTCTGCTGTTAGGGGACTCCCTCCTCACACATCTATCTGTTAGGGGGCTCCCTCCTCACACATCTATCTGTTAGGGGACTCCATCCTCACACATCTATCTGCTGTTAGGGGACTCCCTCCTCACACATCTATCTGCTGTTAGGGGACTCCCTCCTCACACATCTATCTGCTGTTAGGGGACTCCCTCCCCACACATCTATCTGCTGTTAGGGGACTCCCTCCTCACACATCTATCTGCTGTTAGGGGACTCCCTCCTCACACATCTATCTGTTAGGGGACTCCCTCCTCACACATCTATCTGTTAGGGGACTCCCTCCTCACACATCTATCTGCTGTTAGGGGACTCCCTCCTCACACAACTATCTGTTAGGGGACTCCCTCCTCACACATCTATATGTTAGGGACTCCCTCCTCACACATCTATGTGTTAGGGGACTCCCTCCTCACACATCTATCTGCTGTTAGGGGACTCCCTCCTCACACATCTATCTGTTAGGGGACTCCCTCCTCACACATCTATATGTTAGGGGACTCCCTCCTCACACATCTATCTGCTGTTAGGGGACTCCCTCCTCACACATCTATCTGTTAGGGGACTCCCTCCCCACACATATATCTGCTGTTAGGGGACTCCCTCCTCACACATCTATCTGCTGTTAGGGGACTCCCTCCTCACACATCTATCTGCTGTTAGGGGACTCCCTCCTCACACATCTATCTGTTAGGGGACTCCCTCCTCACACATCTATCTGTTAGGGGACTCCCTCCTCACACATCTATCTGCTGTTAGGGGACTCCCTCCTCACACATCTATCTGTTAGGGGACTCCCTCCTCACACATCTATCTGTTAGGGGACTCCCTCCTCACACATCTATCTGTTAGGGGACTCCCTCCTCACACATTTATCTGTTAGGGGACTCCCTCCTCACACATCTATCTGTTAGGGGACTCCCTCCTCACACATCTAGCTGCTGTTAGGGGACTCCCTCCTCACACATCTATCTGTTAGGGGACTCCCTCCTCACACATCTATCTGCTGTTAGGGGACTCCCTCCTCACACATCTATCTGCTGTTAGGGGACTCCCTCCTCACACATCTATCTGCTGTTAGGGGACTCCCTCCTCACACATCTATCTGTTAGGGGACTCCCTCCTCACACATCTATCTGCTGTTAGGGGACTCCCTCCTCACACATCTATCTGCTGTTAGGGGACTCCCTCCTCACACATCTATCTGCTGTTAGGGGACTCCCTCCTCACACATCTATCTGCTGTTAGGGGACCCCCTCCTCACACATCTATCTGTTAGGGGACTCCCTCCTCACATATCTATCTGCTGTTAGGGGACTCCCTCCTCACACATCTATCTGCTGTTAACACGTTAATTGCCAACGACGAGTGTAGTCGTCAAACACAATCCAGCTGTTCACTGCCAGCGACGACTTGACTCGTCAAAAAATTTTTTTTTTTTTTTTGACCGTGGGATGTGCATCTAACCCTTTTAAATCTCTTATATAATTATTGGAGCCACCGAACGTTTACAACCCATTCCACCGACCCACTAAGTGGCAACAGTGGTCTCCTGACTAGAGTAAGGCAAGCATTTTTTTAACTTGTCACGCCATTCTCACCCCAGCCATTCTCATGAAAATGGATGGGGGAAAACGCTCTCGTTTTCGCGCTGATTGCTGGCGATGCGGGATTGCAAATTTACATAATACATTACAGGTGGAACACACTTTGAAACACGCAGCATAAATATGACCAGAATCGCAAAAGCTTCTCTCAACCAAAACTCCAAGAAGCGAGCGAGTCCATGCCGACTTCCTCAAACAGCGGCCGTGCAGACAGGCACAGGACAGCAGCTTCTTGGCTGCAGCGGCCGTCACAGTCTCAGTGCTTTGAACGCCCACGGAGGGAGGAGTTGAAGCAACTCTCCCTCTCGCTCTCTCCCTCTCTCTCTCTCTCTCTCTCGCTCTCTCTCTCTCCCTCCCTCCCTCTCTCTCTCTCTCTCTCTCTCTCTCCCTCTCCCCCTCTCACTAGGATTAAACCTAGTGCGTCTCCCTCCCGAGAGGGAGGGAGAGAGAGAGAGAGGGAGGGAGAGCGAGAGGGAGGGAGAGAGAGAGAGAGAGAGAGGGAGGGGGAGGGAGAGAGAGAGAGAGAGAGAGCCAAAAATGAATGGTTAAAGTGACAGTTCTATCGAATTTCACAAAAAGCCGTTTATCTCTGAATATTTTTTCTGACGCTAAAACCATGCTGTATTCAACTGCTAATGCTTACATAACTACTAACTCTACAAACTAACTCTTTTAGACAGAGAAAGTACACATTCTATTAGTACTTTTGAGATATTGTATGTTCACAAACTCCAAGCAGAAAATAATCCTCGGCTCTTGTAAAATGAGCCACAATCCTCAAAAAACGGCTTGGCAGAAGCTACCTACAGCAAGAAAAAAACGGCTGGCAGTCAATGTGTTAAGGGACTCCCTCCTCACACATCTATCTGATGTTAGGGGACTCCCTCCTCACACATCTATCTGTTAGGGGACTCCCTCCTCACACATCTATCTGTTAGGGGACTCCCTCCTCACACATCTATCTGTTAGGGGACTCCCTCCTCACATATCTATCTGCTGTTAGGGGACTCCCTCCTCACACATCTATCTGTTAGGGGACTCCCTCCTCACATATCTATCTGCTGTTAGGGGACTCCCTCCTCACACATCTATCTGATGTTAAGGGACTCCCTCCTCACACATCTATCTGCTGTTAGGGGACTCCCTCCTCACACATCTATCTGATGTTAAGGGACTCCCTCCTCACACATCTATCTGCTGTCAAGGGACTCCCTCCTCACACATCTATCTGCTGTTAAGGGACTCCCTCCTCACACATCTATCTGCTGTTAGGGGACCCCCTCCTCACACAACTATCTGTTAGGGGACTCCCTCCTCACATATCTATCTGCTGTTAGGGGACTCCCTCCTCACACATCTATCTGCTGTTAAGGGACTCCCTCCTCACACATCTATCTGCTGTTAGGGGACTCCCTCCTCACACATCTATCTGCTGTTAGGGGACTCCCTCCTCACACATCTATCTGTTAGGGGACTCCCTCCTCACACATCTATCTGTTAGGGGACTCCCTCCTCACACATCTATCTGTTAGGGGACTCCCTCCTCACACATCTATCTGTTAGGGGACTACCTCCTCACACATCTATCTGCTGTTAGGGGACTCCCTCTTCACACATCTATCTGTTAGGGGACTCCCTCCTCACACATATATCTGCTGTTAGGGGACTCCCTCCTCACACATCTATCTGCTGTTAGGGGACTCCCTCCTCACACATATATCTGCTGTTAGGGGACTCCCTCCTCACACATCTATATGTTAGGGGACTCCCTCCTCACACATCTATCTGCTGTTAGGGGACTCCCTCCTCACACATCTATCTGCTGTTAGGGGACTCCCTCCTCACACATCTACCTGCTGTTAGGGGACTCCCTCCTCACACATCTATCTGCTGTTAGGGGACTCCCTCCTCACACATCTATATGTTAGGGGACTCCCTCCTCACACATCTATCTGTTAGGGAACTCCCTCCTCACACATCTATCTGCTGTTAGGGGACTCCCTCCTCACATATCTATCTGCTGTTAGGGGACTCCCTCGTCACACATCTATCTGTTAGGGGACTCCCTCCTCACACATCTATCTGCTGTTATAGGGGACTCCCTCCTCACACATCTATCTGCTGTTATAGGGGACTCCCTCCTCACACATCTATCTGTTAGGGGACTCCCTCCTCACACATCTATCTGCTGTTATAGGGGACTCCCTCCTCACACATCTATCTGCTGTTATAGGGGACTCCCTCCTCACACATCTATCTGTTAGGGGACTCCCTCCTCACACATCTATCTGTTAGGGGACTCCCTCCTCACACATATATCTTCTTCTTTCTTTTTTTCTTCTTTTTTTTACCTTTATTTATACAAGTGGAGTTTCACTGAGAGCAATACTCTCTTTTTCAGGAGTGCCCTGTTCACATTCATACCTGGAAGCTGACCAGTACAACCACAGTCTGATCTGCTGGCCACTGAGCAGCTCCACTGGAGCGGTTGGGGATAAGGGCCTTGCTCAAGGGCACCTCAGTGGTGGTAATGAGGGAGGGGCAAGCGCTGCCTTTTCACTTTCCCCACCCAGATTTATCCTGCCGGTCCCGGGGATTGAACCGACGACCTTCCGGTCACAAGCTCGCTTCTCTAACCATTGGGCCACCACTGCCACACCATCTGCAGTGGACTCCCTCCTCACACAGCTATCTGTTAGGGGACTCCCTCCTCACACATCTATCTGCTGTTAGAGGACTCCCTCCTCACACATCTATCTGTTAGGGGACTCCCTCCTCACACATCTACAGTATCTGCTGTTAGGGAACTCCCTCCTCACACATCTATCTGCTGTTAGGGGACTCCCTCCTCACACATCTATCTGTTAGGGGACTCCCTCCTCACACATCTATCTGTTAGGGGACTCCCTCCTCACACATCTATCTACTGTTAGGGGACTCCCTCCTCACACATCTATCTGTTAGGGGACTCCCTCCTCACACATCTATCTGTTAGGGGACTCCCTCCTCACACATCTATCTGCTGTTAGGGGACTCCCTCCTCACACATCTATCTGCTGTTAGGGGACTCCCTCCTCACACATCTATCTGCTGTTAGGGGACTCCCTCCTCACACATCTATCTGTTAGGGGACTCCCTCCTCACACATCTATCTACTGTTAGGGGACTCCCTCCTCACACATCTATCTGTTAGGGGACTCCCTCCTCACACATCTATCTGTTAGGGGACTCCCTCCTCACACATCTATCTGCTGTTAGGGGACTCCCTCCTCACACATCTACAGTATCTGCTGTTAGGGGACTCCCTCCTCACACATCTATCTGCTGTTAGGGGACTCCCTCCTCACACATCTACAGTATCTGCTGTTAGGGGACTCCCTCCTCACACATCTATCTGCTCTTAGGGCACTCCCTCCTCACACATCTATCTGCAAGCAAGATAGCCTAACAGTTCATGCTATTGTTCCTATAAAGTGCTGTATTATACTTAATTTTAATTTATACTTAATTTATGAGACACGTGACGAAACATTCTGTTTGTCACCTGTCCGCACTTTTCTCTTCCTATGACTTACCTTCTGACAAACTCTGCACTAGATCATTCTTCTTCATCACCCTCAAAACTCTCTTGGTCACCTCCAGAGAGTTTTCAGGGTAGGTCTGGACCATCTCATCCACTGTGTCCAGCCTGTCTGCATTACACAGTCGGCTCTTTGGGATGACTGGGAAGCCTTCCACGATGTCAGCCTGCTGCAGGAGCCACTTGAACTTCTTGAACTCTTCATCGTCCAAACCCTCCAATTCTTTTAGCAGCAGCAGCTTGTTAGATGCCATCCTTGTTGCTTCCTGTAAATCAGAGGTTATTTTCAACTCAATTATGTCATTTCTGCACTGTGATGATTAAAAATGCATCTCAGCTCATGGGTGTCCTGGTGGCTTTTTGGCTCATGACCACTCAAAACTGAAGACTCAGGTCATGTGACCTTCATCACAGGACAAGATTAAATGTGACAAATTTGCATAAGATACTAGTTTATTTCCCTACATGTATTCCAAAAATCATCTCATGACCCCCCCCCCCCTCCACAAATATTTTATTTTTTATACATTTTTAACCTTATTTAACTTTTATTTATACAAGGAAGGCCCTTAAAAGCAAGCTCTCACAGGACGCCCTGTTACAGTGCATTTAGACATTTCAACTACAACACATACAAAATACAAAATTACAGTACAAATAGATAACAAGATAAAAACATGAAGAAAAACAAGAGCAAGCCTTATGTAACATATCTTCAAGTACTCTGAACGACTCTATAGAAACACATCGCTCCAGTTTTAGAGAGTCTGTGAGCCTGTTCCATTAATCAGGAGCGTAAAAGGAAAAAGCAGTCTTTCCTGATTCACTTTTCACACGTGGAATAAACAATCTGATGTGTGACTGCGAGCGTGTCTGATAACTTCAACCATTAACCCTTTCCCCGGTCATTGACGTGATATCACTTCAATCTCTGTTTTCACCATCATGTGATAGAGTTGCCCAGAAACAACGGTAATTGTCCACCAAAACCAGCAAGCAGAGAAAAGCAACAATCTGGTTTCAGGAAAAAGCTCCATAAAAAACAGCTCCAGCCTGGTTTTCTTTCACCAGATGCTGGTAAAACGCACACAATCACTTCTCCTGTCATTAGGTTAGTAATATGGTTTGTGAGCCCTCACACACATCTCAGCCATCAGATATGCTCTCAGACCTCCACACATCGAGCACCAGAAGCACCTGCCCCCCGTGCAAGATGAGAGTGTGATCTGCACGTCCCCTCTGTGATGGGGTGAATCGCTCCCTCGCTCCGCTGGTACAAGACCCTAACCCTAATTTTCTCTGCTTTCTGGGGACAGACGGGCGTTTTGGGTGAAAACGACTGACATTCATCATGTCGATAACTAAAGAACGCATGAAGGTAGAATCATGAAATCATTTCTATGAGAGTAGAGGAGGATCCTGCCAAGGTCCCTGCTTAGCGTCGCGGTCACAAAATGCAATTCTTGTGAAAACTGTGACACCGTGACACTTCACCTGATTCCTGAATTCCTGATTCCTGAATTCCACTTCACACTTCACCTACTTCACTACAAGGCAGACTAACGAGGGAACATTGGCAACAGGTGGGGGGAGAAGGCAGACTAACGAGGGAACATGGGCAACAGGTGGGGGGAAAAGGCAGACTAACAAGGGAACGTTGGCAACAGGTGGGGGGAAATTGCAGACTAACGAGGGAACATAGGCAACAGGTGGGGGGAAAGGCAGACTAACGAGGGAACATGGGCAACAGGTGGGGGGAAAAGGCAGACTAACGAGGGAACATAGGCAACAGGTGGGGGGAAAAGGCAGACTAACGAGGGAACATGGGCAACAGGTGGGGGGAAAAGGCAGACTAATGAGGGAACATAGGCAACAGGTGGGGGGAGAAGGCAGACTAACGAGGGAACATGGGCAACAGGTGGGGGGAAAAGGCACACTAACAAGGGAACGTTGGCAACAGGTGGGGGGAAATTGCAGACTAACGAGGGAACATAGGCAACAGGTGGGGGGAAAGGCAGACTAACGAGGGAACATGGGCAACAGGTGGGGGGAAAAGGCAGACTAACGAGGGAACATAGGCAACAGGTGGGGGGAAAAGGCAGACTAATGAGGGAACATGGGCAACAGGTGGGGGGAAAAGGCAGACTAATGAGGGAACATAGGCAACAGGTGGGAGGAAAAGGCAGACTAACGAGGGAACATAGGCAACAGGTGGGGGGAAAGGCAGACTAATGAGGGAACATATGCAACAGGTGGGGGGAAAAGGCAGACTAACGAGGGAACATGGGCAACAGGTGGGGGGAAAAGGCAGACTAACGAGGGAACATAGGCAACAGGTGGGGGGAAAAGGCAGACTAATGAGGGAACATAGGCAACAGGTGGGGGGAAAGGCAGACTAACGAGGGAACATGGGCAACAGGTGGGGGGAAAAGGCAGACTAACGAGGGAACATAGGCAACAGGTGGGGGGAAAAGGCAGACTAATGAGGGAACATAGGCAACAGGTGGGGGGAAAAGGCAGACTAACGAGGGAACATAGGCAACAGGTGGGGGGAAAAGGCAGACTAATGAGGGAACATGGGCAACAGGTGGGGGGAAAAGGCAGACTAATGAGGGAACATAGGCAACAGGTGGGGGGAAAAGGCAGACTAATGAGGGAACATGGGCAACAGGTGGGAGGAAAAGGCAGACTAATGAGGGAACATATGCAACAGGTGGGGGGAAAAGGCAGACTAACGAGGGAACATGGGCAACAGGTGGGGGGAAAAGGCAGACTAACGAGGGAACATAGGCAACAGGTGGGGGGAAAAGGCAGACTAATGAGGGAACATAGGCAACAGGTGGGGGGAAAGGCAGACTAACGAGGGAACATGGGCAACAGGTGGGGGGAAAAGGCAGACTAACGAGGGAACATAGGCAACAGGTGGGGGGAAAAGGCAGACTAATGAGGGAACATAGGCAACAGGTGGGGGGAAAAGGCAGACTAACGAGGTAACATAGGCAACAGGTGGGGGGAAAAGGCAGACTAATGAGGGAACATGGGCAACAGGTGGGGGGAAAAGGCAGACTAACGAGGGAACATAGGCAACAGGTGGGGGGAAAAGGCAGACTAATGAGGGAACATGGGCAACAGGTGGGGGGAAAAGGCAGACTAACGAGGGAGCATAGGCAACAGGTGGGGGGAAAAGGCAGACTAATGAGGGAACATGGGCAACAGGTGGGGGAAAGGCAGACTAACGAGGGAACATAGGCAACAGGTGGGGGAAAAGGCAGACTAACGAGGGAACATAGGCAACAGGTGGGGGAAAAGGCAGACTAACGAGGGAACATAGGCAACAGGTGGGGGGAAAAGGCAGACTAATGAGGGAACATGGGCAACAGGTGGGGGGAAAAGGCAGACTAATGAGGGAACATAGGCAACAGGTGGGGGGAAAAGGCAGACTAATGAGGGAACATGGGCAACAGGTGGGGGGAAAAGGCAGACTAACGAGGGAACATAGGCAACAGGTGGGGGGAAAAGGCAGACTAATGAGGGAACATGGGCAACAGGTGGGGGAAAGGCAGACTAACGAGGGAACATAGGCAACAGGTGGGGGAAAAGGCAGACTAACGAGGGAACATAGGCAACAGGTGGGGGGAAAAGGCAGACTAATGAGGGAACATAGGCAACAGGTGGGGGGAAAAGGCAGACTAACGAGGGAACATGGGCAACAGGTGGGGGGGAAAGGCAGACTAACGAGGGAACATAGGCAACAGGTGGGGGGAAAAGGCAGACTAACGAGTAGGGGTGGGGGAAAAAATCGATACACCACAGTATCGCGATATTTTGCCTGACGATATTGTATCGATATTTGGACGCCAAGTATCGATATTGCAAAAAAAAAAAAAAAAAAAAAAAATTTTTTTTTTTTTTTTTTTTTTTTGCAGGCCATGCCAGGCCACCGGGCTACTATAAACTTTAGTTCCAAGGCCAGCAGTAAACAAACGGTAGCATATTTTCATTTTGTTTTAACAGTAACAGTTTTGTCATAGCAGTAATTTACAAATTCCCCAGTTACTGAATGGGCTGCACAAGGTGTTTTGTGTAAGTGAAGTGAAGTTGCAAAAACTACATAAGTACAGTAGTCCACACACACATCCAGTTAAGGTGGACTATAAGTAGACTGTAACAAACAGTTCAGTTTGTCAGGTGCATGCAACTATGACATGACTTTATGAAAGTTGTTGGTCTGTCTACTTGACAATGTTGCTGCAATAAAATGGTTGAAGTCAGATGTACAGACTGAAAAATTGTTCTTATATAAACCAGATGTTGACAAAGTTTTCCTTTGGGAACATCATTTGCAGTTGAAAAAGTAAGAAATCGCAATATATCGAGATATCGCAATATTCAATATATCGCAATATCGATATATCGCAATATCGAAAATATCGCAGTATCGCAATACTATCGTATCGTGACTCAAGTATCGTTTCAGTATCGTATCGTGGGCATCTGGTGATTCCCACCCCTACTAACGAGGGAACATAGGCAACAGGTGGGGGGAAAAGGCAGACTAATGAGGGAACATGGGCAACAGGTGGTGGGAAAGGCAGACTAACGAGGGAACATGGGCAACAGGTGGGGGGGAAAGGCAGACTAACGAGGGAACATAGGCAACAGGTGGGGGGAAAAGGCAGACTAATGAGGGAACATAGGCAACAGGTGGGGGAAAAGGCAGACTAACAAGGGAACATAGGCAACAGGTGGGGGAAAAGGCAGACTAACAAGGGAACATGGGCAACAGGTGGGGGGAAAAGGCAGACTAACGAGGGAACATGGGCAACAGGTGGGGGGAAAAGGCAGACTAATGAGGGAACGTGGGCAACAGGTGGGGGGAAAAGGCAGACTAACAAGGGAACGTGGGCAACAGGTGGGGGGAAAAGGCAGACTAACGAGGGAACATAGGCAACAGGTGGGGGGAAAAGGCAGACTAACAAGGGAACGTGGGCAACAGGTGGGGGGAAAAGGCAGACTAACGAGGGAACATAGGCAACAGGTGGGGGGAAAAGGCAGACTAACGAGGGAACATAGGCAACAGGTGGGGGGAAAAGGCAGACTAACGAGGGAACATGGGCAACAGGTGGGGGGAAAAGGCAGACTAACAAGGGAACGTGGGCAACAGGTGGGGGGAAAAGGCAGACTAACGAGGGAACATAGGCAACAGGTGGGGGGAAAAGGCAGACTAACGAGGGAACATAGGCAACAGGTGGGGGAAAAGGCAGACTAACGAGGGCACATGGGCAACAGGTGGGGGGAAAAGGCAGACTAACAAGGGAACGTGGGCAACAGGTGGGGGGAAAAGGCAGACTAACGAGGGAACATAGGCAACAGGTGGGGGAAAAGGCAGACTAATGAGGGAACATGGGCAACAGGTGGGGGAAAAGGCAGACTAACAAGGGAACGTGGGCAACAGGTGGGGGGAAAAGGCAGACTAACGAGGGAACATGGGCAACAGGTGGGGGAAAAGGCAGACTAACAAGGGAACGTGGGCAACAGGTGGGGGGAAAAGGCAGACTAACGAGGGAACATAGGCAACAGGTGGGGGGAAAAGGCAGACTAACGAGGGAACATAGGCAACAGGTGGGGGAAAAGGCAGACTAACGAGGGAACATAGGCAACAGGTGGGGGGAAAAGGCAGACTAATGAAAGAACATGGGCAACAGGTGGGGGAAAAGGCAGACTAACGAGGGAACATAGGCAACAGGTGGGGGAAAAGGCAGACTAATGAGGGAACATAGGCAACAGGTGGGGGGAAAAGGCAGACTAATGAAAGAACATGGGCAACAGGTGGGGGAAAAGGCAGACTAACGAGGGAACATAGGCAACAGGTGGGGGAAAAGGCAGACTAATGAGGGAACATAGGCAACAGGTGGGGGAAAAGGCAGACTAACGAGGGAACATGGGCAACAGGTGGGGGAAAAGGCAGACTAATGAGGGAACATAGGCAACAGGTGGGGGAAAAGGCAGGCTAATGAGGGAACATAGGCAACAGGTGGGGGAAAAGGCAGACTAACGAGGGAACATAGGCAACAGGTGGGGGAAAAGGCAGACTAATGAGGGAACATAGGCAACAGGTGGGGGAAAAGGCAGACTAATGAGGGAACATGGGCAACAGGTGGGGGGAAAAGGCAGACTAACAAGGGAACGTGGGCAACAGGTGGGGGGAAAAGGCAGACTAACGAGGGAACATAGGCAACAGGTGGGGGGAAAAGGCAGACTAACGAGGGAACATAGGCAACAGGTGGGGGAAAAGGCAGACTAACGAGGGAACATAGGCAACAGGTGGGGGGAAAAGGCAGACTAATGAAAGAACATGGGCAACAGGTGGGGGAAAAGGCAGACTAACGAGGGAACATAGGCAACAGGTGGGGGAAAAGGCAGACTAATGAGGGAACATAGGCAACAGGTGGGGGGAAAAGGCAGACTAATGAAAGAACATGGGCAACAGGTGGGGGAAAAGGCAGACTAACGAGGGAACATAGGCAACAGGTGGGGGAAAAGGCAGACTAATGAGGGAACATAGGCAACAGGTGGGGGAAAAGGCAGACTAACGAGGGAACATGGGCAACAGGTGGGGGAAAAGGCAGACTAATGAGGGAACATAGGCAACAGGTGGGGGAAAAGGCAGGCTAATGAGGGAACATAGGCAACAGGTGGGGGAAAAGGCAGACTAACGAGGGAACATAGGCAACAGGTGGGGGAAAAGGCAGACTAATGAGGGAACATAGGCAACAGGTGGGGGGAAAAGGCAGACTAACAAGGAGACGTGGGCAACAGGTGGGGGGAAAGGCAGACTAATGAGGGAACATAGGCAACAGGTGGGGAGAAAGGCAGACTAATGAGGGAACATAGGCAACAGGTGGGGAGAAAGGCAGACTAATGAGGGAACATAGGCAACAGGTGGGGAGAAAGGCAGACTAACGAGGGAACATAGGCAACAGGTGGGGGAAAAGGCAGACTAATGAGGGAACATAGGCAACAGGTGGGAGGAAAAGGCAGACTAATGAGGGAACATAGGCAACAGGTGGGGGAAAAGGCAGACTAATGAGGGAACATAGGCAACAGGTGGGGGAAAAGGCAGACTAACAAGGAGACGTGGGCAACAGGTGGGGAGAAAGGCAGACTAATGAGGGAACATGGGCAACAGGTGGGCGAAAAAGGCAGACTAACGAGGGAACATGGGCAACAGGTGGGGGGAAAAGGCAGACTAATGAAAGAACATGGGCAACAGGTGGGGGAAAAGGCAGACTAACGAGGGAACATAGGCAACAGGTGGGGGAAAAGGCAGACTAACGAGGGAACATAGGCAACAGGTGGGGGAAAAGGCAGACTAACGAGGGAACATAGGCAACAGGTGGGGGAAAAGGCAGACTAACGAGGGAACATAGGCAACAGGTGGGGGAAAAGGCAGACTAACAAGGGAACATGGGCAACAGGTGGGGGAAAAGGCAGACTAACAAGGGAACATAGGCAACAGGTGGGGGAAAAGGCAGACTAATGAGGGAACATAGGCAACAGGTGGGGGGAAAAGGCAGACTAACGAGGGCACATAGGCAACAGGTGGAGGAAAAGGCAGACTAATGAGGGAACATGGGCAACAGGTGGGGGGAAAAGGCAGACTAACGAGGGAACATAGGCAACAGGTGGGGGGAAAAGGCAGACTAATGAGGGAACATAGGCAACAGGTGGGGGAAAAGGCAGACTAATGAGGGAACATAGGCAACAGGTGGGGGGAAAAGGCAGACTAACGAGGGAACATAGGCAACAGGTGGAGGAAAAGGCTGACTAACGAGGGAACATAGGCAACAGGTGGGGGGAAAAGGCAGACTAACGACGGAACATAGGCAACAGGTGGAGGAAAAGGCAGACTAACGAGGGAACATGGGCAACAGGTGGGGGGAAAAGGCAGACTAATGAGGGAACATGGGCAACAGGTGGGGGGAAAAGGCAGACTAATGAGGGAACATAGGCAACAGGTGGGGGAAAAGGCAGACTAACAAGGGAACGTGGGCAACAGGTGGGGGGAAAAGGCAGACTAATAAGGGAACGTGGGCAACAGGTGGGGGGAAAAGGCAGACTAATGAGGGAACATGGGCAACAGGTGGGGGGAAAAGGCAGACTAACAAGGGAACGTGGGCAACAGGTGGGGGGAAAAGGCAGACTAATAAGGGAACATAGGCAACAGGTGGGGGAAAAGGCAGACTAATAAGGGAACATAGGCAACAGGTGGGGGGAAAAGGCAGACTAATGAGGGAACATGGGCAACAGGTGGGGG
Source organism: Poromitra crassiceps (assembly GCF_964638095.1). Classification (NCBI taxonomy): domain Eukaryota; kingdom Metazoa; phylum Chordata; class Actinopteri; order Beryciformes; family Melamphaidae; genus Poromitra; species Poromitra crassiceps. The sequence goes on along the minus strand of NC_139633.1, from coordinate 34,100,449 downwards.
AAAAGGCAGACTAATGAGGGAACATAGGCAACAGGTGGGGGAAAAGGCAGACTAATGAGGGAACATAGGCAACAGGTGGGGGGAAAAGGCAGACTAACGAGGGAACATAGGCAACAGGTGGAGGAAAAGGCAGACTAACGAGGGAACATAGGCAACAGGTGGGGGAAAAGGCAGACTAACGAGGGAACATAGGCAACAGGTGGGGAAAAGGCAGACTAACGACGGAACATAGGCAACAGGTGGAGGAAAAGGCAGACTAATGAGGGAACATAGGCAACAGGTGGGGGAAAAGGCAGACTAATGAGGGAACATAGGCAACAGGTGGAGGAAAAGGCAGACTAATGAGGGAACATAGGCAACAGGTGGGGGAAAAGGCAGACTAATGAGGGAACATGGGCAACAGGTGGAGGAAAAGGCAGACTAATGAGGGAACATAGGCAACAGGTAGGGGAAAAGGCAGACTAATGAGGGAACATAGGCAACAGGTGGGGGGAAAAGGCAGACTAACGAGGGAACATAGGCAACAGGTGGAGGAAAAGGCAGACTAACGAGGGAACATAGGCAACAGGTGGGGGGAAAAGGCAGACTAACGACGGAACATAGGCAACAGGTGGAGGAAAAGGCAGACTAACGAGGGAACATGGGCAACAGGTGGGGGGAAAAGGCAGACTAATGAGGGAACATGGGCAACAGGTGGGGGGGAAAAGGCAGACTAATGAGGGAACATAGGCAACAGGTGGGGGAAAAGGCAGACTAACAAGGGAACGTGGGCAACAGGTGGGGGGAAAAGGCAGACTAATAAGGGAACGTGGGCAACAGGTGGGGGGAAAAGGCAGACTAATGAGGGAACATGGGCAACAGGTGGGGGGAAAAGGCAGACTAATGAGGGAACATGGGCAACAGGTGGGGGGAAAAGGCAGACTAATGAGGGAACATGGGCAACAGGTGGGGGGAAAAGGCAGACTAATAAGGGAACATAGGCAACAGGTGGGGGAAATGGCAGACTAATAAGGGAACATAGGCAACAGGTGGGGGGAAAAGGCAGACTAATGAGGGAACATGGGCAACAGGTGGGGGGAAAAGGCAGACTAATGAGGGAACATGGGCAACAGGTGGGGGAAAAGGCAGACTAATGAGGGAACATGGGCAACAGGTGGGAGGAAAAGGCAGACTAATGAGGGAACATGGGCAACAGGTGGGGGGAAAAGGCAGACTAATGAGGGAACATGGGCAACAGGTGGGGGAAAAAGGCAGACTAACGAGGGAACATGGGCAACAGGTGGGGGGAAAAGGCAGACTAATGAGGGAACATGGGCAACAGGTGGGGGGAAAAGGCAGACTAATGAGGGAACATGGGCAACAGGTGGGGGGAAAAGGCAGACTAATGAGGGAACATGGGCAACAGGTGGGGGAAAAAGGCAGACTAACGAGGGAACATAGGCAACAGGTGGGGGGAAAAGGCAGACTAATGAGGGAACATAGGCAACAGGTGGGGGGAAAAGGCAGACTAATGAGGGAACATGGGCAACAGGTGGGGGGAAAAGGCAGACTAACAAGGGAACATGGGCAACAGGTGGGGGAAAAAGGCAGACTAACGAGGGAACATGGGCAACAGGTGGGGGGAAAAGGCAGACTAACGAGGGAACATAGGCAACAGGTGGGGGGAAAAGGCAGACTAACGAGGGAACATAGGCAACAGGTGGGGGGAAAAGGCAGACTAACGAGGGAACATAGGCAACAGGTGGGGGGAAAAGGCAGACTAACGAGGGAACATAGGCAACAGGTGGGGGGAAAAGGCAGACTAACGAGGGAACATAGGCAACAGGTGGGGGGAAAAGGCAGACTAACGAGGGAACATGGGCAACAGGTGGGGGGAAAAGGCAGACTAACGAGGGAACATAGGCAACAGATGGGGGAAAAGGCAGACTAACGAGGGAACATAGGCAACAGGTGGGGGAAAAGGCAGACTAACGAGGGAACATAGGCAACAGGTGGGGGAAAAAGGCAGACTAACGAGGGAACATAGGCAACAGGTGGGGGGAAAAGGCAGACTAATGAGGGAACATGGGCAACAGGTGGGGGGAAAAGGCAGACTAATGAGGGAACATAGGCAACAGGTGGGGGTAAGGCAGACTAATGAGGGAACATGGGCAACAGGTGGGGGGAAAAGGCAGACTAATGAGGGAACATAGGCAACAGGTGGGGGTAAGGCAGACTAATGAGGGAACATGGGCAACAGGTGGGGGAAAAAGGCAGACTAACGAGGGAACATAGGCAACAGGTGGGGGTAAGGCAGACTAATGAGGGAACATGGGCAACAGGTGGGGGGAAAAGGCAGACTAATGAGGGAACGTGGGCAACAGGTGGGGGGAAAAGGCAGACTAATGAGGGAACATAGGCAACAGGTGGGGGGAAAAGGCAGACTAACGAGGGAACATGGGCAACAGGTGGGGGGAAAAGGCAGACTAACGAGGGAACATGGGCAACAGGTGGGGGGAAAAGGCAGACTAACGAGGGAACATGGGCAACAGGTGGGGGGAAAAGGCAGACTAATGAGGGAACATGGGCAACAGGTGGGGGAAAAAGGCAGACTAACGAGGGAACATAGGCAACAGGTGGGAGGAAAAGGCAGACTAATGAGGGAACATGGGCAACAGGTGGGAGGAAAAGGTAGACTAATGAGGGAACATAGGCAACAGGTGGGGGGAAAAGGCAGACTAATGAGGGAACATGGGCAACAGGTGGGAGGAAAAGGTAGACTAATGAGGGAACATAGGCAACAGGTGGGGGGAAAAGGCAGACTAACGAGGGAAAATGGGCAACAGGTGGGGGGAAAAGGCAGACTAACGAGGGAACATGGGCAACAGGTGGGGGGAAAAGGCAGACTAATGAGGGAACATGGGCAACAGGTGGGGGAAAAAGGCAGACTAACGAGGGAACATAGGCAACAGGTGGGAGGAAAAGGCAGACTAATGAGGGAACATGGGCAACAGGTGGGAGGAAAAGGTAGACTAATGAGGGAACATAGGCAACAGGTGGGGGGAAAAGGCAGACTAATGAGGGAACATGGGCAACAGGTGGGGGGAAAAGGCAGACTAACGAGGGAACATAGGCAACAGGTGGGAGGAAAAGGTAGACTAATGAGGGAACATAGGCAACAGGTGGGGGAAAAGGCAGACTAATGAGGGAACATAGGCAACAGGTGGGAGGAAAAGGTAGACTAATGAGGGAACATAGGCAACAGGTGGGGGGAAAAGGCAGACTAATGAGGGAACATAGGCAACAGGTGGGAGGAAAAGGTAGACTAATGAGGGAACATAGGCAACAGGTGGGGGGAAAAGGCAGACTAATGAGGGAACATGGGCAACAGGTGGGGGGAAAAGGCAGACTAATGAGGGAACATAGGCAACAGGTGGGAGGAAAAGGTAGACTAATGAGGGAACATAGGCAACAGGTGGGGGGAAAAGGCAGACTAATGAGGGAACATGGGCAACAGGTGGGGGGAAAAGGCAGACTAACGAGGGAACATGGGCAACAGGTGGGGGAAAAGGCAGACTAACGAGGGAACATAGGCAACAGGTGGGGGGAAAAGGCAGACTAATGAGGGAACATGGGCAACAGGTGGGGGAAAAAGGCAGACTAACGAGGGAACATAGGCAACAGGTGGGAGGAAAAGGCAGACTAATGAGGGAACATGGGCAACAGGTGGGGGGAAAAGGCAGACTAATGAGGGAACATAGGCAACAGGTGGGAGGAAAAGGTAGACTAATGAGGGAACATAGGCAACAGGTGGTGGGAAAAGGTAGACTAATGAGGGAACATAGGCAACAGGTGGGGGGAAAAGGCAGACTAATGAGGGAACATGGGCAACAGGTGGGGGGAAAAGGCAGACTAACGAGGGAACATAGGCAACAGGTGGGAGGAAAAGGTAGACTAATGAGGGAACATAGGCAACAGGTGGGGGAAAAGGCAGACTAATGAGGGAACATGGGCAACAGGTGGGGGGAAAAGGCAGACTAATGAGGGAACATAGGCAACAGGTGGGAGGAAAAGGCAGACTAACAAGGGAACATGGGCAACAGGTGGGGGGAAAAGGCAGACTAACGAGGGAACATGGGCAACAGGTGGGGGGAAAAGGCAGACTAATGAGGGAACGTGGGCAACAGGTGGGGGGAAAAGGCAGACTAACAAGGGAACGTGGGCAACAGGTGGGGGGAAAAGGCAGACTAACGAGGGAACATAGGCAACAGGTGGGGGGAAAAGGCAGACTAACAAGGGAACGTGGGCAACAGGTGGGGGGAAAAGGCAGACTAACGAGGGAACATAGGCAACAGGTGGGGGGAAAAGGCAGACTAACGAGGGAACATAGGCAACAGGTGGGGGGAAAAGGCAGACTAACGAGGGAACATGGGCAACAGGTGGGGGGAAAAGGCAGACTAACAAGGGAACGTGGGCAACAGGTGGGGGGAAAAGGCAGACTAACGAGGGAACATAGGCAACAGGTGGGGGAAAAGGCAGACTAACGAGGGCACATGGGCAACAGGTGGGGGGAAAAGGCAGACTAACAAGGGAACGTGGGCAACAGGTGGGGGGAAAAGGCAGACTAACGAGGGAACATAGGCAACAGGTGGGGGAAAAGGCAGACTAATGAGGGAACATGGGCAACAGGTGGGGGAAAAGGCAGACTAACAAGGGAACATAGGCAACAGGTGGGGGGAAAAGGCAGACTAATGAGGGAACATAGGCAACAGGTGGGGGGAAAAGGCAGACTAACGAGGGAACATAGGCAACAGGTGGGGGAAAAGGCAGACTAACGAGGGCACATGGGCAACAGGTGGGGGGAAAAGGCAGACTAACAAGGGAACGTGGGCAACAGGTGGGGGGAAAAGGCAGACTAACGAGGGAACATAGGCAACAGGTGGGGGAAAAGGCAGACTAATGAGGGAACATGGGCAACAGGTGGGGGAAAAGGCAGACTAACAAGGGAACGTGGGCAACAGGTGGGGGGAAAAGGCAGACTAACGAGGGAACATAGGCAACAGGTGGGGGGAAAAGGCAGACTAACGAGGGAACATAGGCAACAGGTGGGGGAAAAGGCAGACTAATGAGGGAACATGGGCAACAGGTGGGGGAAAAGGCAGACTAACAAGGGAACGTGGGCAACAGGTGGGGGGAAAAGGCAGACTAACGAGGGAACATAGGCAACAGGTGGGGGGAAAAGGCAGACTAACGAGGGAACATAGGCAACAGGTGGGGGAAAAGGCAGACTAACGAGGGAACATAGGCAACAGGTGGGGGGAAAAGGCAGACTAATGAAAGAACATGGGCAACAGGTGGGGGAAAAGGCAGACTAACGAGGGAACATAGGCAACAGGTGGGGGAAAAGGCAGACTAATGAGGGAACATAGGCAACAGGTGGGGGGAAAAGGCAGACTAATGAAAGAACATGGGCAACAGGTGGGGGAAAAGGCAGACTAACGAGGGAACATAGGCAACAGGTGGGGGAAAAGGCAGACTAATGAGGGAACATAGGCAACAGGTGGGGGAAAAGGCAGACTAACGAGGGAACATGGGCAACAGGTGGGGGAAAAGGCAGACTAATGAGGGAACATAGGCAACAGGTGGGGGAAAAGGCAGGCTAATGAGGGAACATAGGCAACAGGTGGGGGAAAAGGCAGACTAACGAGGGAACATAGGCAACAGGTGGGGGAAAAGGCAGACTAATGAGGGAACATAGGCAACAGGTGGGGGAAAAGGCAGACTAATGAGGGAACATGGGCAACAGGTGGGGGGAAAAGGCAGACTAACAAGGGAACGTGGGCAACAGGTGGGGGGAAAAGGCAGACTAACGAGGGAACATAGGCAACAGGTGGGGGGAAAAGGCAGACTAACGAGGGAACATAGGCAACAGGTGGGGGAAAAGGCAGACTAACGAGGGAACATAGGCAACAGGTGGGGGGAAAAGGCAGACTTATGAAAGAACATGGGCAACAGGTGGGGGAAAAGGCAGACTAACGAGGGAACATAGGCAACAGGTGGGGGAAAAGGCAGACTAATGAGGGAACATAGGCAACAGGTGGGGGGAAAAGGCAGACTAATGAAAGAACATGGGCAACAGGTGGGGGAAAAGGCAGACTAACGAGGGAACATAGGCAACAGGTGGGGGAAAAGGCAGACTAATGAGGGAACATAGGCAACAGGTGGGGGAAAAGGCAGACTAACGAGGGAACATGGGCAACAGGTGGGGGAAAAGGCAGACTAATGAGGGAACATAGGCAACAGGTGGGGGAAAAGGCAGGCTAATGAGGGAACATAGGCAACAGGTGGGGGAAAAGGCAGACTAACGAGGGAACATAGGCAACAGGTGGGGGAAAAGGCAGACTAATGAGGGAACATAGGCAACAGGTGGGGGGAAAAGGCAGACTAACAAGGAGACGTGGGCAACAGGTGGGGGGAAAGGCAGACTAATGAGGGAACATAGGCAACAGGTGGGGAGAAAGGCAGACTAACGAGGGAACATAGGCAACAGGTGGGGGAAAAGGCAGACTAATGAGGGAACATAGGCAACAGGTGGGAGGAAAAGGCAGACTAATGAGGGAACATAGGCAACAGGTGGGGGAAAAGGCAGACTAATGAGGGAACATAGGCAACAGGTGGGGGAAAAGGCAGACTAACAAGGAGACGTGGGCAACAGGTGGGGAGAAAGGCAGACTAATGAGGGAACATGGGCAACAGGTGGGGGGAAAAGGCAGACTAACAAGGGAACATAGGCAACAGGTGGGGAGAAAGGCAGACTAATGAGGGAACATGGGCAACAGGTGGGGGAAAAAGGCAGACTAACGAGGGAACATGGGCAACAGGTGGGGGGAAAAGGCAGACTAATGAAAGAACATGGGCAACAGGTGGGGGAAAAGGCAGACTAACGAGGGAACATAGGCAACAGGTGGGGGAAAAGGCAGACTAACGAGGGAACATAGGCAACAGGTGGGGGAAAAGGCAGACTAACGAGGGAACATAGGCAACAGGTGGGGGAAAAGGCAGACTAACGAGGGAACATAGGCAACAGGTGGGGGAAAAGGCAGACTAACAAGGGAACATGGGCAACAGGTGGGGGAAACGCAGACTAACAAGGGAACATAGGCAACAGGTGGGGGAAAAGGCAGACTAATGAGGGAACATAGGCAACAGGTGGGGGGAAAAGGCAGACTAACGAGGGCACATAGGCAACAGGTGGAGGAAAAGGCAGACTAATGAGGGAACATGGGCAACAGGTGGGGGGAAAAGGCAGACTAACGAGGGAACATAGGCAACAGGTGGGGGGAAAAGGCAGACTAATGAGGGAACATAGGCAACAGGTGGGGGAAAAGGCAGACTAATGAGGGAACATAGGCAACAGGTGGGGGGAAAAGGCAGACTAACGAGGGAACATAGGCAACAGGTGGAGGAAAAGGCAGACTAACGAGGGAACATAGGCAACAGGTGGGGGGAAAAGGCAGACTAACGACGGAACATAGGCAACAGGTGGAGGAAAAGGCAGACTAACGAGGGAACATGGGCAACAGGTGGGGGGAAAAGGCAGACTAATGAGGGAACATGGGCAACAGGTGGGGGGAAAAGGCAGACTAATGAGGGAACATAGGCAACAGGTGGGGGAAAAGGCAGACTAACAAGGGAACGTGGGCAACAGGTGGGGGGAAAAGGCAGACTAATAAGGGAACGTGGGCAACAGGTGGGGGGAAAAGGCAGACTAATGAGGGAACATGGGCAACAGGTGGGGGGAAAAGGCAGACTAACAAGGGAACGTGGGCAACAGGTGGGGGGAAAAGGCAGACTAATAAGGGAACATAGGCAACAGGTGGGGGAAAAGGCAGACTAATAAGGGAACATAGGCAACAGGTGGGGGAAAAGGCAGACTAATGAGGGAACATAGGCAACAGGTGGAGGAAAAGGCAGACTAATGAGGGAACATAGGCAACAGGTGGGGGAAAAGGCAGACTAATGAGGGAACATGGGCAACAGGTGGAGGAAAAGGCAGACTAATGAGGGAACATAGGCAACAGGTAGGGGAAAAGGCAGACTAATGAGGGAACATAGGCAACAGGTGGGGGGAAAAGGCAGACTAACGAGGGAACATAGGCAACAGGTGGAGGAAAAGGCAGACTAACGAGGGAACATAGGCAACAGGTGGGGGGAAAAGGCAGACTAACGACGGAACATAGGCAACAGGTGGAGGAAAAGGCAGACTAACGAGGGAACATGGGCAACAGGTGGGGGGAAAAGGCAGACTAATGAGGGAACATGGGCAACAGGTGGGGGGAAAAGGCAGACTAATGAGGGAACATAGGCAACAGGTGGGGGAAAAGGCAGACTAACAAGGGAACGTGGGCAACAGGTGGGGGGAAAAGGCAGACTAATAAGGGAACGTGGGCAACAGGTGGGGGGAAAAGGCAGACTAATGAGGGAACATGGGCAACAGGTGGGGGGAAAAGGCAGACTAACAAGGGAACGTGGGCAACAGGTGGGGGGAAAAGGCAGACTAATAAGGGAACATAGGCAACAGGTGGGGGAAAAGGCAGACTAATAAGGGAACATAGGCAACAGGTGGGGGGAAAAGGCAGACTAATGAGGGAACATGGGCAACAGGTGGGGGGAAAAGGCAGACTAATGAGGGAACATGGGCAACAGGTGGGGGAAAAGGCAGACTAATGAGGGAACATGGGCAACAGGTGGGGGGAAAAGGCAGACTAATGAGGGAACATGGGCAACAGGTGGGGGGAAAAGGCAGACTAATAAGGGAACATAGGCAACAGGTGGGGGAAATGGCAGACTAATAAGGGAACATAGGCAACAGGTGGGGGGAAAAGGCAGACTAATGAGGGAACATGGGCAACAGGTGGGGGGAAAAGGCAGACTAATGAGGGAACATGGGCAACAGGTGGGGGAAAAGGCAGACTAATGAGGGAACATGGGCAACAGGTGGGAGGAAAAGGCAGACTAATGAGGGAACATGGGCAACAGGTGGGGGGAAAAGGCAGACTAACAAGGGAACATAGGCAACAGGTGGGGGAAAAAGGCAGACTAACGAGGGAACATGGGCAACAGGTGGGGGGAAAAGGCAGACTAATGAGGGAACATGGGCAACAGGTGGGGGGAAAAGGCAGACTAATGAGGGAACATGGGCAACAGGTGGGGGGAAAAGGCAGACTAACAAGGGAACATGGGCAACAGGTGGGGGAAAAAGGCAGACTAACGAGGGAACATGGGCAACAGGTGGGGGGAAAAGGCAGACTAATGAGGGAACATGGGCAACAGGTGGGGGGAAAAGGCAGACTAATGAGGGAACATGGGCAACAGGTGGGGGGAAAAGGCAGACTAATGAGGGAACATGGGCAACAGGTGGGGGAAAAAGGCAGACTAACGAGGGAACATAGGCAACAGGTGGGGGGAAAAGGCAGACTAATGAGGGAACATAGGCAACAGGTGGGGGGAAAAGGCAGACTAATGAGGGAACATGGGCAACAGGTGGGGGGAAAAGGCAGACTAACAAGGGAACATGGGCAACAGGTGGGGGAAAAAGGCAGACTAACGAGGGAACATGGGCAACAGGTGGGGGGAAAAGGCAGACTAACGAGGGAACATGGGCAACAGGTGGGGGGAAAAGGCAGACTAACGAGGGAACATGGGCAACAGGTGGGGGGAAAAGGCAGACTAACGAGGGAACATAGGCAACAGGTGGGGGGAAAAGGCAGACTAACGAGGGAACATAGGCAACAGGTGGGGGGAAAAGGCAGACTAACGAGGGAACATAGGCAACAGGTGGGGGGAAAAGGCAGACTAATGAGGGAACATAGGCAACAGGTGGGGGGAAAAGGCAGACTAATGAGGGAACATGGGCAACAGGTGGGGGGAAAAGGCAGACTAACAAGGGAACATGGGCAACAGGTGGGGGAAAAAGGCAGACTAACGAGGGAACATGGGCAACAGGTGGGGGGAAAAGGCAGACTAACGAGGGAACATGGGCAACAGGTGGGGGGAAAAGGCAGACTAACGAGGGAACATGGGCAACAGGTGGGGGGAAAAGGCAGACTAACGAGGGAACATAGGCAACAGGTGGGGGGAAAAGGCAGACTAACGAGGGAACATAGGCAACAGGTGGGGGGAAAAGGCAGACTAACGAGGGAACATAGGCAACAGGTGGGGGGAAAAGGCAGACTAACGAGGGAACATGGGCAACAGGTGGGGGGAAAAGGCAGACTAACGAGGGAACATAGGCAACAGATGGGGGAAAAGGCAGACTAACGAGGGAACATAGGCAACAGGTGGGGGAAAAGGCAGACTAACGAGGGAACATAGGCAACAGGTGGGGGAAAAAGGCAGACTAACGAGGGAACATAGGCAACAGGTGGGGGGAAAAGGCAGACTAATGAGGGAACATGGGCAACAGGTGGGGGGAAAAGGCAGATTAATGAGGGAACATAGGCAACAGGTGGGGGTAAGGCAGACTAATGAGGGAACATGGGCAACAGGTGGGGGGAAAAGGCAGACTAATGAGGGAACATAGGCAACAGGTGGGGGTAAGGCAGACTAATGAGGGAACATGGGCAACAGGTGGGGGAAAAAGGCAGACTAACGAGGGAACATAGGCAACAGGTGGGGGTAAGGCAGACTAATGAGGGAACATGGGCAACAGGTGGGGGGAAAAGGCAGACTAATGAGGGAACGTGGGCAACAGGTGGGGGGAAAAGGCAGACTAATGAGGGAACATAGGCAACAGGTGGGGGGAAAAGGCAGACTAATGAGGGAACGTGGGCAACAGGTGGGGGGAAAAGGCAGACTAACGAGGGAACATGGGCAACAGGTGGGGGGAAAAGGCAGACTAACGAGGGAACATGGGCAACAGGTGGGGGGAAAAGGCAGACTAACGAGGGAACATGGGCAACAGGTGGGGGGAAAAGGCAGACTAATGAGGGAACATGGGCAACAGGTGGGGGAAAAAGGCAGACTAACGAGGGAACATAGGCAACAGGTGGCAGGAAAAGGCAGACTAATGAGGGAACATGGGCAACAGGTGGGAGGAAAAGGTAGACTAATGAGGGAACATAGGCAACAGGTGGGGGGAAAAGGCAGACTAATGAGGGAACATGGGCAACAGGTGGGAGGAAAAGGTAGACTAATGAGGGAACATAGGCAACAGGTGGGGGGAAAAGGCAGACTAACGAGGGAAAATGGGCAACAGGTGGGGGGAAAAGGCAGACTAACGAGGGAACATGGGCAACAGGGGGGGGAAAAGGCAGACTAATGAGGGAACATGGGCAACAGGTGGGGGAAAAAGGCAGACTAACGAGGGAACATAGGCAACAGGTGGGAGGAAAAGGCAGACTAATGAGGGAACATGGGCAACAGGTGGGAGGAAAAGGTAGACTAATGAGGGAACATAGGCAACAGGTGGGGGGAAAAGGCAGACTAATGAGGGAACATGGGCAACAGGTGGGGGGAAAAGGCAGACTAACGAGGGAACATAGGCAACAGGTGGGAGGAAAAGGTAGACTAATGAGGGAACATAGGCAACAGGTGGGGGAAAAGGCAGACTAATGAGGGAACATGGGCAACAGGTGGGGGGAAAAGGCAGACTAATGAGGGAACATAGGCAACAGGTGGGAGGAAAAGGTAGACTAATGAGGGAACATAGGCAACAGGTGGGGGGAAAAGGCAGACTAATGAGGGAACATGGGCAACAGGTGGGGGGAAAAGGCAGACTAACGAGGGAACATGGGCAACAGGTGGGGGAAAAGGCAGACTAACGAGGGAACATAGGCAACAGGTGGGGGGAAAAGGCAGACTAATGAGGGAACATGGGCAACAGGTGGGGGAAAAAGGCAGACTAACGAGGGAACATAGGCAACAGGTGGGAGGAAAAGGCAGACTAACGAGGGAACATAGGCAACAGGTGGGGGAAAAGGCAGACTAATGAGGGAACATAGGCAACAGGTGGGGGAAAAGGCAGACTAATGAGGGAACATAGGCAACAGGTGGGAGGAAAAGGCAGACTAACGAGGGAACATAGGCAACAGGTGGGGGAAAAGGCAGACTAATGAGGGAACATAGGCAACAGGTGGGGGAAAAGGCAGACTAATGAGGGAACATGGGCAACAGGTGGGAGGAAAAGGTAGACTAATGAGGGAACATAGGCAACAGGTGGGGGGAAAAGGCAGACTAATGAGGGAACATAGGCAACAGGTGGGAGGAAAAGGTAGACTAATGAGGGAACATAGGCAACAGGTGGTGGGAAAAGGTAGACTAATGAGGGAACATAGGCAACAGGTGGGGGGAAAAGGCAGACTAATGAGGGAACATGGGCAACAGGTGGGGGGAAAAGGCAGACTAACGAGGGAACATAGGCAACAGGTGGGAGGAAAAGGTAGACTAATGAGGGAACATAGGCAACAGGTGGGGGGAAAAGGCAGACTAATGAGGGAACATGGGCAACAGGTGGGGGGAAAAGGCAGACTAACGAGGGAACATAGGCAACAGGTGGGAGGAAAAGGTAGACTAATGAGGGAACATAGGCAACAGGTGGGGGAAAAGGCAGACTAATGAGGGAACATGGGCAACAGGTGGGGGGAAAAGGCAGACTAACGAGGGAACATAGGCAACAGGTGGGGGGAAAAGGCAGACTAATGAGGGAACATAGGCAACAGGTGGGGGGAAAAGGCAGACTAACGAGGGAACATAGGCAACAGGTGGGGGGAAAAGGCAGACTAATGAGGGAACATGGGCAACAGGTGGGGGGAAAAGGCAGACTAACGAGGGAACATAGGCAACAGGTGGGGGGAAAAGGCAGACTAATGAGGGAACATAGGCAACAGGTGGGGGGAAAAGGCAGACTAATGAGGGAACATGGGCAACAGGTGGGGGGAAAAGGCAGACTAATGAGGGAACATGGGCAACAGGTGGGGGGAAAAGGCAGACTAATGAGGGAACATGGGCAACAGGTGGGGGGAAAAGGCAGACTAACGAGGGAACATGGGCAACAGGTGGGGGGAAAAGGCAGACTAACGAGGGAACATAGGCAACAGGTGGGGGAAAAGGCAGACTAATGAGGGAACATAGGCAACAGGTGGGGGAAAAGGCAGACTAATGAGGGAACATAGGCAACAGGTGGGAGGAAAAGGCAGACTAACGAGGGAACATAGGCAACAGGTGGGGGAAAAGGCAGACTAATGAGGGAACATAGGCAACAGGTGGGGGGAAAAGGCAGACTAATGAGGGAACATGGGCAACAGGTGGGAGGAAAAGGTAGACTAATGAGGGAACATGGGCAACAGGTGGGAGGAAAAGGTAGACTAATGAGGGAACATAGGCAACAGGTGGGGGGAAAAGGCAGACTAATGAGGGAACATGGGCAACAGGTGGGGGGAAAAGGCAGACTAACGAGGGAACATAGGCAACAGGTGGGAGGAAAAGGTAGACTAATGAGGGAACATAGGCAACAGGTGGGGGAAAAGGCAGACTAATGAGGGAACATAGGCAACAGGTGGGAGGAAAAGGTAGACTAATGAGGGAACATAGGCAACAGGTGGGGGGAAAAGGCAGACTAATGAGGGAACATAGGCAACAGGTGGGAGGAAAAGGTAGACTAATGAGGGAACATAGGCAACAGGTGGGGGGAAAAGGCAGACTAATGAGGGAACATGGGCAACAGGTGGGGGGAAAAGGCAGACTAATGAGGGAACATAGGCAACAGGTGGGAGGAAAAGGTAGACTAATGAGGGAACATAGGCAACAGGTGGGGGGAAAAGGCAGACTAATGAGGGAACATGGGCAACAGGTGGGGGGAAAAGGCAGACTAACGAGGGAACATGGGCAACAGGTGGGGGAAAAGGCAGACTAACGAGGGAACATAGGCAACAGGTGGGGGGAAAAGGCAGACTAATGAGGGAACATGGGCAACAGGTGGGGGAAAAAGGCAGACTAACGAGGGAACATAGGCAACAGGTGGGAGGAAAAGGCAGACTAATGAGGGAACATGGGCAACAGGTGGGGGGAAAAGGCAGACTAATGAGGGAACATAGGCAACAGGTGGGAGGAAAAGGTAGACTAATGAGGGAACATAGGCAACAGGTGGTGGGAAAAGGTAGACTAATGAGGGAACATAGGCAACAGGTGGGGGGAAAAGGCAGACTAATGAGGGAACATGGGCAACAGGTGGGGGGAAAAGGCAGACTAACGAGGGAACATAGGCAACAGGTGGGAGGAAAAGGTAGACTAATGAGGGAACATAGGCAACAGGTGGGGGAAAAGGCAGACTAATGAGGGAACATGGGCAACAGGTGGGGGGAAAAGGCAGACTAATGAGGGAACATAGGCAACAGGTGGGAGGAAAAGGCAGACTAACAAGGGAACATGGGCAACAGGTGGGGGGAAAAGGCAGACTAACGAGGGAACATGGGCAACAGGTGGGGGGAAAAGGCAGACTAATGAGGGAACGTGGGCAACAGGTGGGGGGAAAAGGCAGACTAACAAGGGAACGTGGGCAACAGGTGGGGGGAAAAGGCAGACTAACGAGGGAACATAGGCAACAGGTGGGGGGAAAAGGCAGACTAACAAGGGAACGTGGGCAACAGGTGGGGGGAAAAGGCAGACTAACGAGGGAACATAGGCAACAGGTGGGGGGAAAAGGCAGACTAACGAGGGAACATAGGCAACAGGTGGGGGGAAAAGGCAGACTAACGAGGGAACATGGGCAACAGGTGGGGGGAAAAGGCAGACTAACAAGGGAACGTGGGCAACAGGTGGGGGGAAAAGGCAGACTAACGAGGGAACATAGGCAACAGGTGGGGGAAAAGGCAGACTAACGAGGGCACATGGGCAACAGGTGGGGGGAAAAGGCAGACTAACAAGGGAACGTGGGCAACAGGTGGGGGGAAAAGGCAGACTAACGAGGGAACATAGGCAACAGGTGGGGGAAAAGGCAGACTAATGAGGGAACATGGGCAACAGGTGGGGGAAAAGGCAGACTAACAAGGGAACATAGGCAACAGGTGGGGGGAAAAGGCAGACTAATGAGGGAACATAGGCAACAGGTGGGGGGAAAAGGCAGACTAACGAGGGAACATAGGCAACAGGTGGGGGAAAAGGCAGACTAACGAGGGCACATGGGCAACAGGTGGGGGGAAAAGGCAGACTAACAAGGGAACGTGGGCAACAGGTGGGGGGAAAAGGCAGACTAACGAGGGAACATAGGCAACAGGTGGGGGAAAAGGCAGACTAATGAGGGAACATGGGCAACAGGTGGGGGAAAAGGCAGACTAACAAGGGAACGTGGGCAACAGGTGGGGGGAAAAGGCAGACTAACGAGGGAACATAGGCAACAGGTGGGGGGAAAAGGCAGACTAACGAGGGAACATAGGCAACAGGTGGGGGAAAAGGCAGACTAATGAGGGAACATGGGCAACAGGTGGGGGAAAAGGCAGACTAACAAGGGAACGTGGGCAACAGGTGGGGGGAAAAGGCAGACTAACGAGGGAACATAGGCAACAGGTGGGGGGAAAAGGCAGACTAACGAGGGAACATAGGCAACAGGTGGGGGAAAAGGCAGACTAACGAGGGAACATAGGCAACAGGTGGGGGGAAAAGGCAGACTAATGAAAGAACATGGGCAACAGGTGGGGGAAAAGGCAGACTAACGAGGGAACATAGGCAACAGGTGGGGGAAAAGGCAGACTAATGAGGGAACATAGGCAACAGGTGGGGGGAAAAGGCAGACTAATGAAAGAACATGGGCAACAGGTGGGGGAAAAGGCAGACTAACGAGGGAACATAGGCAACAGGTGGGGGAAAAGGCAGACTAATGAGGGAACATAGGCAACAGGTGGGGGAAAAGGCAGACTAACGAGGGAACATGGGCAACAGGTGGGGGAAAAGGCAGACTAATGAGGGAACATAGGCAACAGGTGGGGGAAAAGGCAGGCTAATGAGGGAACATAGGCAACAGGTGGGGGAAAAGGCAGACTAACGAGGGAACATAGGCAACAGGTGGGGGAAAAGGCAGACTAATGAGGGAACATAGGCAACAGGTGGGGGAAAAGGCAGACTAATGAGGGAACATGGGCAACAGGTGGGGGGAAAAGGCAGACTAACAAGGGAACGTGGGCAACAGGTGGGGGGAAAAGGCAGACTAACGAGGGAACATAGGCAACAGGTGGGGGGAAAAGGCAGACTAACGAGGGAACATAGGCAACAGGTGGGGGAAAAGGCAGACTAACGAGGGAACATAGGCAACAGGTGGGGGGAAAAGGCAGACTTATGAAAGAACATGGGCAACAGGTGGGGGAAAAGGCAGACTAACGAGGGAACATAGGCAACAGGTGGGGGAAAAGGCAGACTAATGAGGGAACATAGGCAACAGGTGGGGGGAAAAGGCAGACTAATGAAAGAACATGGGCAACAGGTGGGGGAAAAGGCAGACTAACGAGGGAACATAGGCAACAGGTGGGGGAAAAGGCAGACTAATGAGGGAACATAGGCAACAGGTGGGGGAAAAGGCAGACTAACGAGGGAACATGGGCAACAGGTGGGGGAAAAGGCAGACTAATGAGGGAACATAGGCAACAGGTGGGGGAAAAGGCAGGCTAATGAGGGAACATAGGCAACAGGTGGGGGAAAAGGCAGACTAACGAGGGAACATAGGCAACAGGTGGGGGAAAAGGCAGACTAATGAGGGAACATAGGCAACAGGTGGGGGGAAAAGGCAGACTAACAAGGAGACGTGGGCAACAGGTGGGGGGAAAGGCAGACTAATGAGGGAACATAGGCAACAGGTGGGGAGAAAGGCAGACTAACGAGGGAACATAGGCAACAGGTGGGGGAAAAGGCAGACTAATGAGGGAACATAGGCAACAGGTGGGAGGAAAAGGCAGACTAATGAGGGAACATAGGCAACAGGTGGGGGAAAAGGCAGACTAATGAGGGAACATAGGCAACAGGTGGGGGAAAAGGCAGACTAACAAGGAGACGTGGGCAACAGGTGGGGAGAAAGGCAGACTAATGAGGGAACATGGGCAACAGGTGGGGGGAAAAGGCAGACTAACAAGGGAACATAGGCAACAGGTGGGGAGAAAGGCAGACTAATGAGGGAACATGGGCAACAGGTGGGGGAAAAAGGCAGACTAACGAGGGAACATGGGCAACAGGTGGGGGGAAAAGGCAGACTAATGAAAGAACATGGGCAACAGGTGGGGGAAAAGGCAGACTAACGAGGGAACATAGGCAACAGGTGGGGGAAAAGGCAGACTAACGAGGGAACATAGGCAACAGGTGGGGGAAAAGGCAGACTAACGAGGGAACATAGGCAACAGGTGGGGGAAAAGGCAGACTAACGAGGGAACATAGGCAACAGGTGGGGGAAAAGGCAGACTAACAAGGGAACATGGGCAACAGGTGGGGGAAACGCAGACTAACAAGGGAACATAGGCAACAGGTGGGGGAAAAGGCAGACTAATGAGGGAACATAGGCAACAGGTGGGGGGAAAAGGCAGACTAACGAGGGCACATAGGCAACAGGTGGAGGAAAAGGCAGACTAATGAGGGAACATGGGCAACAGGTGGGGGGAAAAGGCAGACTAACGAGGGAACATAGGCAACAGGTGGGGGGAAAAGGCAGACTAATGAGGGAACATAGGCAACAGGTGGGGGAAAAGGCAGACTAATGAGGGAACATAGGCAACAGGTGGGGGGAAAAGGCAGACTAACGAGGGAACATAGGCAACAGGTGGAGGAAAAGGCAGACTAACGAGGGAACATAGGCAACAGGTGGGGGGAAAAGGCAGACTAACGACGGAACATAGGCAACAGGTGGAGGAAAAGGCAGACTAACGAGGGAACATGGGCAACAGGTGGGGGGAAAAGGCAGACTAATGAGGGAACATGGGCAACAGGTGGGGGGAAAAGGCAGACTAATGAGGGAACATAGGCAACAGGTGGGGGAAAAGGCAGACTAACAAGGGAACGTGGGCAACAGGTGGGGGGAAAAGGCAGACTAATAAGGGAACGTGGGCAACAGGTGGGGGGAAAAGGCAGACTAATGAGGGAACATGGGCAACAGGTGGGGGGAAAAGGCAGACTAACAAGGGAACGTGGGCAACAGGTGGGGGGAAAAGGCAGACTAATAAGGGAACATAGGCAACAGGTGGGGGAAAAGGCAGACTAATAAGGGAACATAGGCAACAGGTGGGGGAAAAGGCAGACTAATGAGGGAACATAGGCAACAGGTGGAGGAAAAGGCAGACTAATGAGGGAACATAGGCAACAGGTGGGGGAAAAGGCAGACTAATGAGGGAACATGGGCAACAGGTGGAGGAAAAGGCAGACTAATGAGGGAACATAGGCAACAGGTAGGGGAAAAGGCAGACTAATGAGGGAACATAGGCAACAGGTGGGGGGAAAAGGCAGACTAACGAGGGAACATAGGCAACAGGTGGAGGAAAAGGCAGACTAACGAGGGAACATAGGCAACAGGTGGGGGGAAAAGGCAGACTAACGACGGAACATAGGCAACAGGTGGAGGAAAAGGCAGACTAACGAGGGAACATGGGCAACAGGTGGGGGGAAAAGGCAGACTAATGAGGGAACATGGGCAACAGGTGGGGGGAAAAGGCAGACTAATGAGGGAACATAGGCAACAGGTGGGGGAAAAGGCAGACTAACAAGGGAACGTGGGCAACAGGTGGGGGGAAAAGGCAGACTAATAAGGGAACGTGGGCAACAGGTGGGGGGAAAAGGCAGACTAATGAGGGAACATGGGCAACAGGTGGGGGGAAAAGGCAGACTAACAAGGGAACGTGGGCAACAGGTGGGGGGAAAAGGCAGACTAATAAGGGAACATAGGCAACAGGTGGGGGAAAAGGCAGACTAATAAGGGAACATAGGCAACAGGTGGGGGGAAAAGGCAGACTAATGAGGGAACATGGGCAACAGGTGGGGGGAAAAGGCAGACTAATGAGGGAACATGGGCAACAGGTGGGGGAAAAGGCAGACTAATGAGGGAACATGGGCAACAGGTGGGGGGAAAAGGCAGACTAATGAGGGAACATGGGCAACAGGTGGGGGGAAAAGGCAGACTAATAAGGGAACATAGGCAACAGGTGGGGGAAATGGCAGACTAATAAGGGAACATAGGCAACAGGTGGGGGGAAAAGGCAGACTAATGAGGGAACATGGGCAACAGGTGGGGGGAAAAGGCAGACTAATGAGGGAACATGGGCAACAGGTGGGGGAAAAGGCAGACTAATGAGGGAACATGGGCAACAGGTGGGAGGAAAAGGCAGACTAATGAGGGAACATGGGCAACAGGTGGGGGGAAAAGGCAGACTAACAAGGGAACATAGGCAACAGGTGGGGGAAAAAGGCAGACTAACGAGGGAACATGGGCAACAGGTGGGGGGAAAAGGCAGACTAATGAGGGAACATGGGCAACAGGTGGGGGGAAAAGGCAGACTAATGAGGGAACATGGGCAACAGGTGGGGGGAAAAGGCAGACTAACAAGGGAACATGGGCAACAGGTGGGGGAAAAAGGCAGACTAACGAGGGAACATGGGCAACAGGTGGGGGGAAAAGGCAGACTAATGAGGGAACATGGGCAACAGGTGGGGGGAAAAGGCAGACTAATGAGGGAACATGGGCAACAGGTGGGGGGAAAAGGCAGACTAATGAGGGAACATGGGCAACAGGTGGGGGAAAAAGGCAGACTAACGAGGGAACATAGGCAACAGGTGGGGGGAAAAGGCAGACTAATGAGGGAACATAGGCAACAGGTGGGGGGAAAAGGCAGACTAATGAGGGAACATGGGCAACAGGTGGGGGGAAAAGGCAGACTAACAAGGGAACATGGGCAACAGGTGGGGGAAAAAGGCAGACTAACGAGGGAACATGGGCAACAGGTGGGGGGAAAAGGCAGACTAACGAGGGAACATGGGCAACAGGTGGGGGGAAAAGGCAGACTAACGAGGGAACATGGGCAACAGGTGGGGGGAAAAGGCAGACTAACGAGGGAACATAGGCAACAGGTGGGGGGAAAAGGCAGACTAACGAGGGAACATAGGCAACAGGTGGGGGGAAAAGGCAGACTAACGAGGGAACATAGGCAACAGGTGGGGGGAAAAGGCAGACTAATGAGGGAACATAGGCAACAGGTGGGGGGAAAAGGCAGACTAATGAGGGAACATGGGCAACAGGTGGGGGGAAAAGGCAGACTAACAAGGGAACATGGGCAACAGGTGGGGGAAAAAGGCAGACTAACGAGGGAACATGGGCAACAGGTGGGGGGAAAAGGCAGACTAACGAGGGAACATGGGCAACAGGTGGGGGGAAAAGGCAGACTAACGAGGGAACATGGGCAACAGGTGGGGGGAAAAGGCAGACTAACGAGGGAACATAGGCAACAGGTGGGGGGAAAAGGCAGACTAACGAGGGAACATAGGCAACAGGTGGGGGGAAAAGGCAGACTAACGAGGGAACATAGGCAACAGGTGGGGGGAAAAGGCAGACTAACGAGGGAACATGGGCAACAGGTGGGGGGAAAAGGCAGACTAACGAGGGAACATAGGCAACAGATGGGGGAAAAGGCAGACTAACGAGGGAACATAGGCAACAGGTGGGGGAAAAGGCAGACTAACGAGGGAACATAGGCAACAGGTGGGGGAAAAAGGCAGACTAACGAGGGAACATAGGCAACAGGTGGGGGGAAAAGGCAGACTAATGAGGGAACATGGGCAACAGGTGGGGGGAAAAGGCAGATTAATGAGGGAACATAGGCAACAGGTGGGGGTAAGGCAGACTAATGAGGGAACATGGGCAACAGGTGGGGGGAAAAGGCAGACTAATGAGGGAACATAGGCAACAGGTGGGGGTAAGGCAGACTAATGAGGGAACATGGGCAACAGGTGGGGGAAAAAGGCAGACTAACGAGGGAACATAGGCAACAGGTGGGGGTAAGGCAGACTAATGAGGGAACATGGGCAACAGGTGGGGGGAAAAGGCAGACTAATGAGGGAACGTGGGCAACAGGTGGGGGGAAAAGGCAGACTAATGAGGGAACATAGGCAACAGGTGGGGGGAAAAGGCAGACTAATGAGGGAACGTGGGCAACAGGTGGGGGGAAAAGGCAGACTAACGAGGGAACATGGGCAACAGGTGGGGGGAAAAGGCAGACTAACGAGGGAACATGGGCAACAGGTGGGGGGAAAAGGCAGACTAACGAGGGAACATGGGCAACAGGTGGGGGGAAAAGGCAGACTAATGAGGGAACATGGGCAACAGGTGGGGGAAAAAGGCAGACTAACGAGGGAACATAGGCAACAGGTGGCAGGAAAAGGCAGACTAATGAGGGAACATGGGCAACAGGTGGGAGGAAAAGGTAGACTAATGAGGGAACATAGGCAACAGGTGGGGGGAAAAGGCAGACTAATGAGGGAACATGGGCAACAGGTGGGAGGAAAAGGTAGACTAATGAGGGAACATAGGCAACAGGTGGGGGGAAAAGGCAGACTAACGAGGGAAAATGGGCAACAGGTGGGGGGAAAAGGCAGACTAACGAGGGAACATGGGCAACAGGGGGGGGAAAAGGCAGACTAATGAGGGAACATGGGCAACAGGTGGGGGAAAAAGGCAGACTAACGAGGGAACATAGGCAACAGGTGGGAGGAAAAGGCAGACTAATGAGGGAACATGGGCAACAGGTGGGAGGAAAAGGTAGACTAATGAGGGAACATAGGCAACAGGTGGGGGGAAAAGGCAGACTAATGAGGGAACATGGGCAACAGGTGGGGGGAAAAGGCAGACTAACGAGGGAACATAGGCAACAGGTGGGAGGAAAAGGTAGACTAATGAGGGAACATAGGCAACAGGTGGGGGAAAAGGCAGACTAATGAGGGAACATGGGCAACAGGTGGGGGGAAAAGGCAGACTAATGAGGGAACATAGGCAACAGGTGGGAGGAAAAGGTAGACTAATGAGGGAACATAGGCAACAGGTGGGGGGAAAAGGCAGACTAATGAGGGAACATGGGCAACAGGTGGGGGGAAAAGGCAGACTAACGAGGGAACATGGGCAACAGGTGGGGGAAAAGGCAGACTAACGAGGGAACATAGGCAACAGGTGGGGGGAAAAGGCAGACTAATGAGGGAACATGGGCAACAGGTGGGGGAAAAAGGCAGACTAACGAGGGAACATAGGCAACAGGTGGGAGGAAAAGGCAGACTAACGAGGGAACATAGGCAACAGGTGGGGGAAAAGGCAGACTAATGAGGGAACATAGGCAACAGGTGGGGGAAAAGGCAGACTAATGAGGGAACATAGGCAACAGGTGGGAGGAAAAGGCAGACTAACGAGGGAACATAGGCAACAGGTGGGGGAAAAGGCAGACTAATGAGGGAACATAGGCAACAGGTGGGGGAAAAGGCAGACTAATGAGGGAACATGGGCAACAGGTGGGAGGAAAAGGTAGACTAATGAGGGAACATAGGCAACAGGTGGGGGGAAAAGGCAGACTAATGAGGGAACATAGGCAACAGGTGGGAGGAAAAGGTAGACTAATGAGGGAACATAGGCAACAGGTGGTGGGAAAAGGTAGACTAATGAGGGAACATAGGCAACAGGTGGGGGGAAAAGGCAGACTAATGAGGGAACATGGGCAACAGGTGGGGGGAAAAGGCAGACTAACGAGGGAACATAGGCAACAGGTGGGAGGAAAAGGTAGACTAATGAGGGAACATAGGCAACAGGTGGGGGGAAAAGGCAGACTAATGAGGGAACATGGGCAACAGGTGGGGGGAAAAGGCAGACTAACGAGGGAACATAGGCAACAGGTGGGAGGAAAAGGTAGACTAATGAGGGAACATAGGCAACAGGTGGGGGAAAAGGCAGACTAATGAGGGAACATGGGCAACAGGTGGGGGGAAAAGGCAGACTAACGAGGGAACATAGGCAACAGGTGGGGGGAAAAGGCAGACTAATGAGGGAACATAGGCAACAGGTGGGGGGAAAAGGCAGACTAACGAGGGAACATAGGCAACAGGTGGGGGGAAAAGGCAGACTAATGAGGGAACATGGGCAACAGGTGGGGGGAAAAGGCAGACTAACGAGGGAACATAGGCAACAGGTGGGGGGAAAAGGCAGACTAATGAGGGAACATAGGCAACAGGTGGGGGGAAAAGGCAGACTAATGAGGGAACATGGGCAACAGGTGGGGGGAAAAGGCAGACTAATGAGGGAACATGGGCAACAGGTGGGGGGAAAAGGCAGACTAATGAGGGAACATGGGCAACAGGTGGGGGGAAAAGGCAGACTAACGAGGGAACATGGGCAACAGGTGGGGGGAAAAGGCAGACTAACGAGGGAACATAGGCAACAGGTGACACCAAAACCTATTGTCATCAATTAGAGCGCCATAATCACTGAGCTGTGCCACTGACATGAAAGCTGCCTGGCACAGTTATTAATAGCAATGTGTAAACAAACCAACGACTATACTGACATACTGTATAATAGCCAGACACTGAGCACAAAGACGTGCAACCAGAAGATCAGCTTTTGCAAACATCTCAGCAGCCTTTACAATCAGCCTGTAAGTGACCAGGAGGAAGCAGGCCACACAAGAATAACAAAACAGAGTTCACGGAGTTCCTGACATTTTCATAAATGGATTTAAGATTTACTAGGTAGAAAATAACCTGTGAAAGTTTCAGGTATTTTGGCCCAGCAAAAGATGTTATATTACGTGTTATTAAAGTTGTTATTCAATTCAATTCAATTCTTTATTTCAGACCCAGGGAGATCCATATCACATAGAAATAGTAAAAACAGCACAGTACAAAAAAATAAAATAACAACAAGATGAAAACAAGCAAGGCCTTCCACAATGTTCAATGCCTAACATACAGACATGTTCGCCAATGGTTCCACAGTCTGGAAAAGAATCTGACAGAACTGGGTACAGGGTTAGTCAGGACAGCAATGAGGTCATTTTCTGACACAGATGCCCTACACATAAATCTATACATCTGATTCCGCAGGACAGCAGAGCAGGTAGGTACCCTGATACTAACAAACATATAACTCGCGCTAGAGCTTCTTGAAGCTCTCAACAGCAGCCCCATGCTGTCATTATAAGCCACTGTGAGCTTTCTGATGCTGCTTTGTTTAAAACGACACCACAGGTGGGCAGTATACAAAGGTGTACAGTATGCTTTAAAAAGTGAGATCTTCACCAGTACAGAGCACATGCTGAACTTGCGACACAGCATGTTCGCTTGAGCATACAGCTTCTGACGCTGTCTATAGATGTCCTTGTCATCAGACAGGTCATCTGAGATAATATGACCCAGATATGTGATCTCACTGCACACACTGACTGCAGAGCCAGCAAGATAGAAGTCAGGAAAGGTTGAATGTCTGTCTTCTCTACTTCTGACAATCATGATCTTACTCTTTTTAGCAGTATATATTATATCAAAATCAGCACAATACTGTGAACATATTCTCAGAAGCTGTTGGAGACCAGCACTACATGGACTAAGGATGACCAGGTCATCTGCATACATAAGGTGGTTGACTAACAAGTCCCCAACCCTACAGCCTGTACCACATGCATTTAAGAACACAGATAAGTCATTCATATACAAGTTAAAAAGTGCAGGAGACAGAATTCCACCCTGGAGAACAGAGTTGGACACATGGAAGGGAGCAGATGTCACATTCCCCCATTTCACTCTCATTGTCTGATGCGCATACCAATACGCCAGAATTCTAACTAAAAAACTAGGGACCCCACTTTTAGTTAATTTTACAAATAGTTTCTCATGATTAATACATTCAAATGCTTTTGAAGCATCAATAAAACACATGAACATTGTAGAGTTTTGCCTATTCTATTTATCTACAATTTCCTTAAGTGCAAAAATCCATAGATCCGTGCCAAGCTTTCGTTTAAAACTAAATTGGTTGTCAGTAGACAGGATGAACCTCTCGTCTACTCAAAAGAAGTCTCTCCAACACTTTGGACATGAAACTGGCCAGAGCTATTGGCCTATAATTATCTGAGCTGTTCAGCTTCCCCACTTTATCTTTGATGACTGGACCTAACACAACAGATAGCAGAAGATCAGGTAGCACTCCATGAACTAAAAAACCTGTGTAGCACATGGCCACCAGAGGGCGCTATTATACTATTGGCATTATTACACTATGTTAAAATCTGAATGTTTTTTTGTGTGTGAAAAATAGCTGTTTTTGCGATATGACGTTTCCGCCAGACAGTAACTTGTGCACCAACCACAGCAAGTCAGTTTCCTTGTATGTGCAAACATCCATTGTCCAAAACAAAATAATTATAATTCAAAACACGCTCAAGCTCCCTGTAAAGGGCACCGCATCATTGGTTTGACTCTTTAGCTTCTTCAAACTTGGCTTGAAGCACTTATGAGAGAAAACAATAAAAAGATAATTCTAAGTTTCAGACATATTATTCTAGGCATAAAAAAACATTTTACAGTGCAAATGCATTTGATTGCCTGCAGATTAATGTCTCCAAATCTTCTGTCTGGCCACAGTAGCTGCAGGGGGGCAGTCAGTTGGTCCTTTTATTTTATTTTTATTTTAAGGCTGAGAATTTTGCAACTTAGAATTCTTTTGTAAAGGTTTCCTCTCCCATAAATACAACAAGAAAAACATATAATAAGAACAGCAACATTATACACTTAAATCATTCATTGCACAGATCTTACCTGGCATTCTCTAGAGGTCTATAGAGATGGGATGGACATCTGACCTGGTTTTAATGAAGAGAACATAGACAGAGTTTTCAGTCAGTCTGTGCCTGTTGTCAGATCGCCTACAGCTTTAAGATGCAGAAAAGAGGAAGTGAACAGGGAGGCAGTTACAGTAGATGATGCGCAACAACATTCTCTAACCACGCCCATAATGGGCAAAAGCCAAATACTAAAGACATGGAAAGACCTGCCTTGACACTGATGTGATTGAGGTGCGGCCACATGCCACAACACGCAGAGACTCTGGAGTCAGTGAGCTTTGGGGTGCTGAAAGTCTATGATGTCATATAAAGTCTATGATTTCATATTAAATGCTGGGGTTGATCCCATTTGTTGCACAGATCTGGTGCCAGATTTAGATTTAGCCATTTTGATCACTCGAGAATTGATCAACATGGTCAAAAATTCCCCAAAACACAGAGCAGAATTTTGTTCGGCCACAGCTATG
Source organism: Poromitra crassiceps (assembly GCF_964638095.1). Classification (NCBI taxonomy): domain Eukaryota; kingdom Metazoa; phylum Chordata; class Actinopteri; order Beryciformes; family Melamphaidae; genus Poromitra; species Poromitra crassiceps. The sequence goes on along the minus strand of NC_139633.1, from coordinate 34,074,177 downwards.
CCATTCTACGTGCGATCGGGCTGAAACTTTCAGGAAGAACACTTTAATTACTGTAGGTAATTAGGGCAGATTAATTTACCTAATTACCTAATGATGATTGTCCTAATTACGCAATGATGATGTGATGTCACTCGAGCAATGATGACATCATCTGGTGACATCATCACTGTTGACATCACTCACTGATGACATCAGCATTGAGTGACATCACTGGTGACATCACCAATTCTATACACTAGTGGACCCGTGGGAGTTAGACCTTCCCGTGGTCTCCAAAGCCTCCGGGACACACCCAAATTCTTTCTTTTTTCCCTTCTTTTTGCTCCTTTATTTATTTATATACACAACTGATTACTTATAGATGGTTTTCACCAGAGCGCAACCCCACAGCACTTCCTTTTTCTCAGCATTCGGCAAACTGCAGAAATATTCACTCGACATCGTTACTTTTGTTTTCGCCGCTCAGCTGTATAGACGGTTTTCACGGAATGGTCAGTCCTGCACTTGAATGTTTTTTTTTCTTTTATATCCATAGCAAACACTGCAACAGGAAGTGAGCGGGGGTTCAATTTAGAATGTTTTTGTTGTCAAGTTAAAACCGTCTGTCTGTCTGTCTGTCTGTCTGTCTGTCTGTCTGTCTGTCTCTGTCTGTCTGCATTTTTGGTCCCACATTGTGAGAATTGTGATGATTTTTGTCAGTAATGATGTCACAATGTCTATGACATCATCAGTGATGTCACTCGAGCACTCCATGATGTGAACAGTGATATTCACTCAAACAATTGTAATGTCAAGCCCGCACAGCGGGCCATCTGCTGGGTGGGCGAGCAGCACCGCTCCTCGGGAAGAGGGAGCAGAGAGGGGCCAGTGAGCGAGCTGCTGCCTCTCTGCTCACACTAGAGAGAGCAGAGAGGGGCCAGTGAGCGAGCTGCTGCCTCTCTGCTCACACTAGAGAGAGCAGAGAGGGGCCAGTGAGCGAGCTGCTGCCTCTCTGCTCACACTAGAGTCCCGCTCGGCCGCTGTCTCTCTCCTCCTTCCAAACACAGACACAGATGGGTCAAACAGCTCGCAAACGCCTTTTGACTGATAGGAAAAAAACAGAGAAAATCAAACCTGTTCCGAAAACTTTAATGACTGACGAAGGTTTTGTGGTCAGTGTGTAAACGTAGGTGACACAACATAAGGTTGTATTTATTTTTAAACGTGCGACAATTTTGCACGAAAAACACGGACTTTGTGTGCAAAATCCTTTAGCATTTTCAGTGCTGTAACTGCCAGAAACAGATGACAAGATTGTTTGTGACGATTATGCAACTTACTTACGGCGTGAATACTGCCTGTCTCGTCTGCCTTCCCTTTGAAAAACACACAGCTCCGCTCACATTCACTAAAGTTGGAAATACGTTGACAGATTCACACTTCCCAGATCAATAGCTCAGAAGCAAGGCGTTTATAATGCACACAAACCACGCCTCTTTCCCACCTTAGTAAGGAAGACCTAACCTTGCAATCAAGCTGGATTATCTCAATACCGCCCCCATCTGGCAATGTCAGGTTAAGAAGGTAGACCACGAGCTACAACCTCATTTTCACCTAAACGTCCTCCTGGAGAAGCTGGACAAATATCGGTTGTTAAGACTGATGACAGATGTACCCCGTGTCACCTCCGGGGCCAAGCGGCACCGCTCCTCATTCGCCTCATTCAAAACAACTATGACGGATCCCGTGAATCTTTTTAGATATCTTTATATAAATCATTTTTTAACTTAAAGGAACACTCTGCCCATTTTCAACCAGCTTTGTATCATTAGAACATCAGTAGTATATCAGAAAACTATAAACGGTTTTGAAGTCTGTCATTTAATTTGACAGTTATTGAGTGTTAAAGTGTGGACCAGTGACATCACTGGTCTCAAATTAATAACTCATTAACTCAAATCAACTCTCAATAACTGTCAAACTAGATGAATGACTTCAAAACCGTTTACAGTTTGAGAGTTGATTTGAGTTAATGAGTTATTCATTTGAGTTAGTGTGGACCAGTGATGTCACGTCACTGGTCCACACTTTAACACTCAATAACTGTCAAATTAAATGACAGACTTCAAAACCGTTTACAGTTTTCTGAAATACTACTGATGTTCTAATTAGGGATGTCAATTTTCGGTTAATTTCACTTTCGATTAACCGACGCTAATAATCGATTAACCTATCGGTTAATTCATAATTTTTTAATATTAATTTTTTTTTTTTTTTTTTTTTTTCTTCTATTTACTCAATGAACTCATGCCCAAACAAGGCGTGTCTATTTAGATGCTGAAATGTTAATGATTTTTGTGTTAGAATTTCTAACACAAAAAGCATTAACAAGCATTAACAAAAAGCATCAACATTTCAACACAAATTCTTTTTGTGTTAGAATTTCTAACACAAAAAGCATTAACATTTCAGCATCTAAATAGACACGCCTTGTTTGGGCATGAGCTCATTGAGTAAATAGACAAAAAAAAAAAAAAAAAAATAATAATAATAATAATATTAACACATTCACTGCCAGCCTTTTTTTTTTTACTGTAGGTAGCTTTTGCCAGAGGGTTTTTTTGAGGATTCTGGCTCATTTTACAAGAGCCAAGGATAATTTTCTGCTTGGAGTTTGTCAACACAAAGTTCACAAAAGTACTAATAGAATGTGTGCTTTCTCTGTCTAAAAGAGTTAGTTTGTAGAGTTAGTAGTTATGTAGATATTAGCCGTTGAGTACAGCATGGTTTCAGCGTCTGAGACAAAAAGCTGAGATAATCGCAGTTTTGTGAAATTCAATATCAAACAGTCACTTTAACCATTTATTTTTGGCATCAGTGAGACATCAGACATAAACAATATAGTTCTGAACAGTAATTTCCTCCATAGCAGCACCCGCACCCCCTCTCCTTACAACTCCTCCCTCCGTGGGCGTGTCTCCGTGTTTGTCAGTCACAAGCCAGAGTCTCTCCTGCCTGTCTGAGCAGTGAGCAGCAGCCTCTCTCTGGCGGTCCCTCGTCGGCGAGCATGGATGTGGCTTAATCCGTTCTTGGATTTTCGGTTGAGAGCTTTGACGAAGCCTTGTGTGACTCTAGGCTTATGCTGCGCGCTTCAAAGTGTGCTTTCCACCCAGTCCACCTGTGGAAGCCCCCGGCGCACGGGTGCGCCCGTGTGAAAGGTTTTCGCCTACAGTATGAGAATGAGGCTCGTTCGCTTCTGGGTCCTCGGTTGAGCTCAGCTGGAATGCGTGCGTTTCTGGCCAAACAACACTCAATAGTCTGAGCACCGTCGCCACTCAGTGGGTCGGCGGAATGGATTGCACACGCCCGGCGGCTCTAACAGTATAATAGAAGATGCAAAAGGGCCAGATCAAGGATCCACCGTCAAAAAAAAAAAAACGATTTTTTTGACGTATCCATACGTCGCTGGCAGTTAACGGTTGGATTCTGCTTGACGTATGCATACGTCGCTGGCAGTTAACGTGTTAACTGATAGACCGACAGCAATAACCGAACAACGACGTTAGCGACGGTTAATCGATTAACGGTTAACCGTTGACATCCCTAGTTCTAATGATACAAAGCTGGTTGAAAATGGGCGGAGTGTTCCTTTAACATACATTTTTATAGATAATCTTTTTAGATTTAGTGCCAAACTTTGTTGTATTTGTGAACCTTATCAACTGCAAACATGTCCTCTTCTCTTTCTCATCGCAAGGAGAGCGGTATAGATTGACAGTTGAATCTTTTTTTTTGTCTTGGATCTATTCCAACTATGAAGGACACAGCACTGCAGCATATTGACAACGCAGAGAGGCTTCTCGGCTTGGCACTTGGACCCGGAATTGTCGGGAGGTCATACGTGACAGGTTATTGGTCTCTATGTGCAGCCGACTGTGAGCCGAGTGCTGAGGGACCGTCTACAAAGTGCAACACAGACTACAAAAATCATCTATAACTTTGCTGTCGTACATTGTAGCTTCACCAAAATCACGTCACACATCAATGGCCTCCTGCTGGTTACAATACACAAAGTCCAAAACTTTGGAATGATTTGGACGTGTCTCTGAGGTCCACATTATCTTTCACATCCTTCAAAAAGTTATTGAAAAAACATCTTATCATGTCTTAACCTTCAATGTCATTATTTTATTATGTAACCATGTTTTATTTTATGTTGTTTATGTTCATAGTTTTTCTATGTTGTAAATGTCTTTGTTTATCTTGTGTTTTACGTATTCACTGCAGTAGATGATGGGAGTGGAACTCTGTACAAGCCCTTTGGGCTTCGTTCCCTCCTTGCACTGTTTTTCTTTTTAAATTGTGCTAAATAAATCAAAAAATCAAAAATACAGCACTAAGTTTGGAAAAACTATGACTTTGCATTAAAAATGTTTTGGCTGATCCGAAAAATGACACACACACACACACACACACACACACACACACACACACACAGACAGACAGACAGACAGACAGACAGACAGACAGACAGACAGACAGACAGACAGACAGACAGACACACACACACACACACTCAATATTGTGGAGGATGTGTTCTTTAGCTCACCTTGTTATATCTTTGCTTTCATGACACTATACAAGCAGTAACACATAGAATGGAATAATGATTGCCACGATGTCGCGTCATTCCATCTGTGGCTGTACCACATCTAGACACAACCCAGGCAAGCCTGCTCTCATGGTTGCCACATGACGCACATGGTCCTGGGCCAGATTTGCCCTTGTTATTATAGATAAGTGATATAATCAGTGATTGATGCTGAATTTGAGTCCCGGAGATTTTGGAGACCACTGTGTTCCAGACCAGAGGGGTCTAACTCCCACGGGTCCACAAGTAGTTCATAGTTCAAAATGACAGTCAAGTTATCATTGTGTCTGTTATTATGCTACATGGCAACAACTTCAAAGCTGAAAACAAGGGAATGTATCATTTATGTGATCTGTGACAGTAAATGATGAGTGGATTAACGTTAGACATGGCTTTTCAATCAACAAGAAGAATCACAGAAAACGTGGATTTATTTTTATTATAAACTTTCTTGGCAAGGATCATTGAATGGATAATGCATGACGTCACGGTCAGGCACTGTCTGGCAGCAGCAGCCAGGGGAGAATGCTACATTAACGTCAACGTTAGGTAAGAAGGATGCACTAAAGTTCCATTTATACAACTTGTAATAGCAATTAGCAAGCAACTTTGACATCGGCACCACTCAAGCCCCGGTATTTCTCGGTTCTGTATGGGTCCGGTAGCTCGCTTCTATACGGGTCCGGGTCTCAGCTTTCTAATAATAGATGGGTCCAATCCGGGTCCGGGAACACATTTCCCAGGTCCATCAGGGTCCGGGTCATTTTGGACCCGTGAAGACCTCTAGTGAGGAGTGGGACAATAGTTATTAATGTCGAAGCGATTCTATGTATTTCTATCTGCTTTTTTGTTTATTTTTACTTATTTTATTTATTTTATTTTATTTGTGCTGGATGTATTGTTGTCTGTTAAGTCTGTAAATTTTTTTTAACATAACAAGGGAATGAGGTAACTGACAGGATGGCGGTTTACTCTCCTCTCCTCTCTGTTTTTCACTGTCTTCCAAAACGTTCTTGTATTAGATCCACAGAATTAGCTGACATTTGCTTTGCAGATTGCCTGAATGCACTTTCACTTCTGTTATTTTACTATGGGATACAATCTAGACAGAAGTGAATACAAGTGAACACTGTACTTCCACAAGAAGGAATTTAATCCTTAGGGAAAAATGGGACTTGGAATTTGTAAGAGGAGGGTATTGATAAACTCTTGTTCTTTTGTAGACTTGGTGTGTTTTAACAGTGGGTCAAGCTTCAGTCAATCTGCTTCAAGCTGTCAGGCCTTCTGCCTGTTCACTATAGAGGCCATAAGTCTGGTCTCATCTGAAGTGAAGCATCATGTGCTCAACACAGGAAACCACAAAGTTTCACAAAGCTCCATTTGGTCGTCAGCACCGGTTTCCTGTTTCCTGTGAACATGGTGCAACTAAGCAGCTCTGAAAGTCACACTTCCTCTTCGAGCACAGAAATGAGTGGCAACAAGATATAAACATTCAAGATAATTTAATAACCATAATGTATGTATGAATGTAGAGTAGAGATTCAGGTGATAGTGTGTAGTTGCCTCTGTGTGTGCTTGCCTGTACCCGTCCCAAAATGTCCTGTGTGTCAGCACGGGAGAGGTGTGTGTGTGTGTGTGTGTGTGTGTGTGTGTGTGTGTGTGTGTGTGTGTGTGTGTGTGTGTGTGTGTGTTTGTGTGTGTGTGTGGGTGTGTGTGTACGTGCCTGTAGCTGTCCCAAAATGTCCTGTGTGTCAGCACAGGAGGTGTGTGTGTGTGTGCGCGCGCACGTGTGTGTGCGTGTGCGTGTGTGTGGTGGGGAGTGGGAAGTACGGCTTTGCCCTCAGATAACCTCGGTATCATAATCTGTCTCTGTGTGTTTGTATATTTGCTGTGTTTTGACTATTTGGTTGTGTCGTGTGTAGCTGGGTGAATATGACCACATTTCACTAATAGACTTTTATCAAATTAAATGTGATGCTATTTTAGGAGACTTTGGCTTCAAACATGTAAAAAGCTTATAATCATTCTTCTAGAGCAGTGGTTCCCAACCTGTGGTCCAAGACCACTTGCCCGGGCTCAGTGGTCCCGCTGTGGGATCCTCTTTGACTTGACCCACTCATGCTATGGTTTCTCCCATTTGTAATCAGTTTTATGTTTCTTGCATGCAGGTGTGTGTGTGTGTGTGTGTGTGTGTGTGTGTGTGTGTGTGTGTGTGTGTGTGTGTGTGTGTGTGTGTGTGTGTGTGTGCGTGTGCGTGTGTGCGTGCGTGTGTGGTAAGGCTGGTGGTGTTGGCAGGCTGGGCTATGATGGGCTCATCAGCGAGTACTTGGGGAGCTTCCTGCTTGTGTCTTTGCACAGTTCACACTTAACAAGCGAGCATTGAGACAACATGATTTGCCTGTGATCAGGAGGGGTTTGTCCCCGAGCAACAAAATCAGCTCGCCAAGCGCTCGGAGCGCCTAGTGTGAACTTAGCTTAGCTATTTGTCAATTAAATTAAATTCAAAGAGGCTTTATTGGCATGACGATTGAATAACAGTATTGCCAAAGCACATTGTACACAGAGAGAAAATACAGCTTGTAACATACAAAGCACATTGTACACAGTGTGTGTGTGTGTGTGTGTGTGTGTGTGTGTGTGTGTGTGTGTGTGTGTGTGTGTGTGTGTGTGTGTGTGTGTGCGTGTGCACGAAGCTGCATAGTAGCCTACTTGTTTAAAGCCTGATGGTGAATTGAGACACGTACACGTGATTAAGTGAACGTATGACTCATGCCATCAAAATCTCACTCCAGCAGGTACCCAAAGTTGGCAAATCTGCTGTAAAGGAGATGATAATCCTTTCAACAGCATTCTGACTCCTGATGGAATAGCTCCAAATACCACCGCACATTAGGAGTGAAAGGAAACGCAAACACAGAAGGGAATTCCTCTTATAAGAAAACCTTCAGGATTAAACAATTGGGATACAAGTAAGATGTTATCGTGTTGAAGAAACAAAGATTTATTCTTCAAAATATCTTTCTTGTTCCAAATAAAATATTTGTGGGGTGAAAAATTATGTTTGAAAATCATTGACCTAAGCATCGATGCTTGTCTGTGAAAGGCAGACAGTTTAACTGGAATTTGATCAACATTATGACAATTTAGGAGAACAAAAAGGGCACCAAAGGAGTTTGCATGTTCTCCCCGTGCCCCCTGGAGGTTTCCTTCATATAGGAACCCCTTAAACAAAACATGCAATATCCTGGTCGCTGATGCCTCCTCTGGTCGTTAGGGGCGCCTGTTCGGAGGGAGGGGAACTCGTTTGAATAGCGTGATCCTCCCACGTGCTATTTCCTACCGGTGAAGCTTCCCCTGTCAGGTGAAAAGAAGCGGCTGGCTAACTGCCCATGTCTCGGAGGAAGCATGGAGCCAGTTTCGGCTCTCCCCAGATCGGCAGAGGGTGAAGCAGCAACCAGGATAAATAAATTAAAATTAGCACTAACGGGGGATAAAAATGGGATAAAAAAATCTGGAAAAAAGAAAAAGAAAAGAAGTGAAGCTAGTAATTTATAATGATTATTCAGGGCGGCAATGATCAATCAGTGAGTGATCTTGGTTTGCTATGAGAGGAATCAGGCCTCGGGATAGAGTAGGGGCCAGAGATTCATTCATAATACTTCTGCTGAACATCATTAGAAGAAAAGGGGCCAGCTGTTGTGGAAATGCTCAGCTGTAGCTTCACAGCTGGTTCAAAACCAGGTACAACAGCAGGCCTGTACCAGCTACTGTGCTGCTGCACCATAGTACATGTTGAAACCTGCTCACACACTCATAGGAATAGAACATAGAGTCTGGAGAAGAAGATGAAGACAGAGCAGACAGTGAGGATGAGGTTGATGATTGTGACGGTAAAGAAGGCAGATGCACAACTCTCCCGCGTTGCACCCGCAGAAAACGACTTGACGGAGTTAATATTGTATTGGTGTATGTCATTGTTATACCCGGCCTAGGGGACACCAAACATAACATACAAAAAGTGACTCCCCCCTTTCCCCTCTCCCAAAGATGACCAGGCCACAGAGGTTTGCAGTCCACATCAATGTTTTAATGAAGAAATGACAGTAGAGAGCATCAGGGTGAGCATACCCAAAATAATAAACACAATCTATTTTAAAGGCCTAATCTTACCTGCAAACAAACCCCCCAAACAAACAACAGGCACCTTATACCTGATGAACTAATAGTAAACACAGGAGAAAACAACTAAAGAAAAATCAGGGCTTCTCACCATACAGTCATAAGGACTTTTAAGATCAAAGGTGAGCAAGGTTACAATGACCCATTTACCAGCTAGGCTAACAAAGGAGTGGCTAAGCTAGCTCTTGGTGTGGCACAGGCTGGTTAGGAGCAGGAAAGGAGAGAGTGAGGAGGCCTCGGCACAGCCCTCTTTTTAAAGCCGGCCTGCATCAGTCTCTAACCAATCACCAGCATCTATGAATCACCAGCCGCACCTGCAGTAAGAAGTCAAGAGTAAACTGTGGAGAGCTCCACGCCAGGCAGGGAGGGAGAACACAGCACATCAGGATACAAAATACACATATGATCCCCTGGGTCATAACACCCGCCCCACTTAACACATTCACTGCCAGCCGTTTTTCAATAGTGTAGTTAGCTTCTGCCAGAGGTTTTTTTTGAGGATTCTGGCTCATTTTACAAGAGCCGAGGATTATTTTCTGCTTGGACTTTGTGAACACAAAGTTCACAAAAGTACTAATAGAATGTGTGCTTTCTCTGTCTAAAAGAGTTAGTTTGTAGAGTTAGTAGTTATGTAGATATTAGCCGTTGAGTACAGCATGGTTTCAGAGATTTTCAGAGAGTTTTGAGATAAATGGATTTTTAGAACCACCTCACGTGCCTGTGATTATGGGTGCCCTTGGGCAAGTCTGTATACTGTATTGTGTTGTGTGTGTGTGTGTGTGTGTGTGTGTGTGTGTGTGTGTGTGTGTGTGTGTGTGTGTGTGTGTGTGTGTGTCTCCAAACTCCTCCCTCCGTAGGTGTGTCTCTGGTGGCTTTGCAGTGTTTTGTCACAGGCGAGTTTCTGTTGCCTCACAGATCCCAAAAAAAGAGAGGGGAATCGCAGGAGCGGGGAAGAGGAGAGGAGAGGCGAGGGGGGGGGGGTTAGACACGGGAGAGAAATTCCTTCGCGATCCCCTTCTTCCAATCTTGAGGCGTACTCCGCTCTCGGTGTGCTGCTGCTGCTGCTGCTGCTCGTCTGTGCTGCTGCTGCTGGCGGCGCGGCCGCTCTCGGGCGAGTCTGGATTACTGTAAAACGAGCTCGTTCGTTTCTTGGGGTGTCGGTTGAGAGCTTTGATGAAGCTTTTGCGATTCTGGTCTTATTTATGCTCAAAGGTACTCGAGTGTGTGTGTGTGCGCGCGCGTGTGTGTGTGTGTGTGTGTGTGTGTGTGTGTGTGTGTGTGAAATCGAAAGCGTTTTCGCCAAGCCATTTCCTTGAGAATGGCTTCCTCCCGCGGCTGTTTTTGCTCGGCTTTCTCTCTGTCTGGAGAGCACTGTCGCCACTTAGTTGGTCGGTAAAATAGATTATACACATTCAGTACCTCCAATATTGGTATAGGAGACGTAAAAGGGTTTGATCGATGTCCCACCGTCAAAAAAAAAAAATTAAGCCGAGATATCTCGTCATTGGCAGTGAACCGTTGGATTCTGTAAGCCGAGATATCTCGTCAATGGCAGTGAACGTGTTAAGATCAAACATTTCTCCCCCAAGAAATGTTTGATACTCACTTAAATGCTCACATGAGACCAGTCACTCCCCTGAGGGCACAAAGGAAAAAAGAAAATGCCAGCACACAACACAAAATGTCAGCATGTTATCCTAACACTACACCAAACTTGACATTTTAAATCACCCTTATTTATTTCCCTGATACACGTGACCTCTTGCGACTTCTCTTTTTCCGGACACGCGCAACAGCACATGCTGGGCGTGCCGGGGACGAGCACACACAAGTCTCAGCCACATCGGGGGGAGGAAACACACTTCCTCCTGCCAAATCATTACCAAGGATCAAGTCAACGCCAGGTATTGGTAACTCAGCACACACACCAAGTTGAACCCGGCCTGACACAAGCGGGGAAGAAAGATGAGCACCGTGTAGGGGCACACGCACCCCCTTCATCTGAATTCCTCTCACCCACAGGTCTGATCCAGTACGAGTGACTAGAAAAAGGGAAAATACCACGACGAACCACCGAGCGCTTTGCACCGGTATCGCACAAGATGGTAACCGGCACCCAGCCCACCCCACTGTCAGCCAGAGAGACAAAACCCTGCATAACAAAATCAAGTTTACCCCCATCCACCCCCCCCCCCCACCCCCCCCAACTGAACGGCATGTGGCACAGCATGAATGAGGGCAACAGGCGAGTCAAGGGTTCTGTCCCCCTCCCTCTGTTTAAGAGCTGGACAGACAGCAACCAGGTGATCAGGCTCGTGAGGGTTCTGTCCCCCTCCCTCTGTTTAAGAGCTGGACAGACAGCAACCGGGTGATCAGGCTCGTGAGGGTTCTGTCCCCCTCCCTCTCTCTAAGAGCTGGACAGACAGCAACCAGGTGATCAGGCTCGTGAGGGTTCTGTCCCCCTCCCTCTGTCTAAGAGCTGGACAGACAGCAACCAGGTGATCAGGCTCGTGAGGGTTCTGTCCCCCTCCCTCTGTCTAAGAGCTGGACAGACAGCAACCAGGTGATCAGGCTCGTGAGGGTTCTGTCCCCCTCCCTCTGTCTAAGAGCTGGACAGACAGCAACCAGGTGATCAGGCTCGTGAGGGTTCTGTCCCCCTCCCTCTGTCTAAGAGCTGGACAGACAGCAACCAGGTGATCAGGCTCGTGAGGGTTCTGTCCCCCTCCATCTGTTTAAGAGCTGGACAGACAGCAACCAGGTGATCAGGCTCGTGAGGGTTCTGTCCCCCTCCCTCTGTTTAAGAGCTGGACAGACAGCAACCAGGTGATCAGGCTTGTGAGGGTTCTGTCCCCCTCCCTCTGTTTAAGAGCTGGACAGACAGCAACCAGGTGATCAGGCTCGTGAGGGTTCTGTCCCCCTCCCTCTGTCTAAGAGCTGGACAGACAGCAACCAGGTCATCAGGCTCGTGAGGGTTCTGTCCCCCTCCCTCTGTTTAAGAGCTGGACAGCCAGCAACGAGGTGATCAGGCTTGTGAGGGTTCTGTCCCCCTCCCTCTGTCTAAGAGCTGGACAGACAGCAACCAGGTCATCAGGCTTGTGAGGGTTCTGTCCCCCTCCCTCTGTTTAAGAGCTGGACAGACAGCAACCAGGTCATCAGGCTTGTGAGGGTTCTGTCCCCCTCCCTCTGTCTAAGAGCTGGACAGACAGCAACCAGGTCATCAGGCTCGTGAGGGTTCTGTCCCCCTCCCTCTGTTTAAGAGCTGGACAGACAGCAACGAGGTGATCAGGCTTGTGAGGGTTCTGTCCCCCTCCCTCTGTCTAAGAGCTGGACAGACAGCAACCAGGTGATCAGGCTCGTGAGGGTTCTGTCCCCCTCCCTCTGTTTAAGAGCTGGACAGACAGCAACCAGGTGATCAGGCTCGTGAGGGTTCTGTCCCCCTCCCTCTGTTTAAGAGCTGGACAGACAGCAACCAGGTGATCAGGCTCGTGACAATAAAAACACACCCGGCTTTCCACTGCGGCAGAAGGAACACGCTGAACAGGACGCGGGCTTTGATCGTCACGGACCGGGGCTTCACGATGCCAGGGAGGACAAAAAACACTCCTGTGAGTCAACACAAACTCATCTGCCAGGACAGCAGCTGCAGCAAGAGAGGAAACCTTTCATTCATTTAAATAGGTTACAATGCGCTCTGGTAAACAGAATTTTAATTCCTCCAGGAGCACCAACTCCCGCAGCTGCACAAAATCACGCACTCTACTGGACTGGCACCACTTATCGAAAAGCAGCCCCTTCTCGCGAGCGAACTCAACATATGTCTGGTTAGTTCCCCTCCCACAATCCCTGAGTTTCTGGCGGTAGGCTTCTGGTACCAACCTGTAGGCACAAGCAAGGGGGGCACACCTCTCAGACTGATGAAACAAGCATGCATCATCCCCTATCGCTTCAGCGCCTCACAGTGGCTCATTCACAATACTGCACCCAGAGTGAACTTATGTACAGGACAGTTACAGCATGTGTATACGAGGGATCACCCGAGCAGCATTTTGGTAAACAAACCTCGTCACTGGGTGGCACCGGCAATGGAACCCTATGGAGCCTGAGTTTTGAGCGTCTGACTCTAGCCGGCTGACCCTGTTTACATTAAAAAAACTGCCACAGCTCACACAACTTTAACACGACATGCATATATTATACATCAACTCTTGAGCTAATTCTGCTCTCACTCAGAATGTCAAAATATAAGCGATGTGATGTATAGTTTTTGAGATATTAACGTTTGTTTGGCACAACTCATACTAGTTAACTGCGGCGGGGTTCTGCAATACTGGGTGTCAGTGACGTCACGCTGATTGGTCCTATAGCAACTGAGGTCACACATGTAAACATTGACTCGTAACAATGATGATGAGGATGTTTGTAACAGTGCAGATTAGAAGAACAAGGTGCTCTTGCTTGATGAAAGCTTTCCAGTTGTAACGTGTTGTTTTCTGCTCTGATCATTTAGTATACTTGTCGTTAAAACAAGTTCCAGGACTCCTGTTTTCTACCTGTTCTACCTACATTTTCACTAATATACTCCCCTTTCTCTTTTTTTGAGCATATTATTTAGCAATAGACATAATATTCTAGTTGGATGCCTTTGTTACCTCCAATGGTTTGTGAATAAAAATAAAATTATTTCAGTTATTTCAAATAAATGATTTATCTGTCCAATCCAATCGATTCAGCGTCCTCTAAAACGTCTTTTGGCTGAAACATCATCGGCCCCACCGGGAGTTGAGATGTGGCCACTTCTGGCTTAAACAGCCATTTTGAATTTTGACAATGCCAGAAATGGATTCAGCATCCTCAATAACCGCCCAAACCACTCCAATATTCTCCAAATCAGCCAAGTAGTTGCTGAAATATTGTCCATATAGTTGATTATGCTAATTAATGCTAATTATGCAAATTTCTCAACATATGCAAGTTTAGCATCCAGCTGTTCTTATATGATGGGGACCCATACTGTACATTTCGGTAACACTTTATAATAACGTTCAGTCGTAAGTCATTTATAAGCCTTTAGTTAATGATGAACTAACCATTTACAATACATGAATATACTTTTGTAGATGATTAATAAAGGTTATGTTAACATAATGTGTTGTAAGTCATCTATAAACCTTTAGTAAATTAAGTGTTCCTCACCTGTTGTAAATTATGTGTAAATAATTTACAAGGCTTTCTGCATCCCCTAATCTAAAGTGTAAACCACTCATGACACATAAATGTGTTACATACAAGGGGGGTAGCTCCAGGGTGCGAACTACGGGGGAGCTGGGGGGGCTTTGGCTCCCCTTAAAGAAGTAGTAGACCCCCTGAAAGGCTGACTTGTGAAATTTGGGGGGGTCTCTAAATTATTGACTAATATATATTACCCCATGTATTTTCTATTTCTTTTTCTGTACCTTCATAGTGAATAATGCGTAAAATTACGCTATTTTAATCGTATGATTCAGAGTGTGCTCAATCACTGTCAAATTCACTGTAAGCCCCTATATCGAAGCGTGGCGGCGCAGGTGCAAATCAAACGTCACTCACGCGGGCAGGTCAGATTTAAAACAGCAAGATGGAAGAAAACAAGGCAGTTTGACAAACTTTACATTCACGAAGAAATGGAAGCAGCCGTCAGTTGAACAGCAACAAGTCGCTTCTACTTCAAACGCAGATGTGGAAAAAGTGACGATGAGGTGAAGCTGGAATAGCCTACCTCTGAGTCCTCCCGCATATGGAGGACTGTTTGTGAGATGGAATGCGTCAGGAACTTCACAGTGAGTGGGACATGTGCGTTATGGAGTGGATAAAAGTGTTGGGCAGAGATATCATGTTCTTGTGAATGTGGATGCAGTGTATATGGAGAGCAGTGCGCCCGTTTCGCCTTTCTGTGCTCTCTCTCACCCTCCCTCCCTCTCTGTGTCCTCCCTCCCTCTCTGTGTGCGCAGCGCGCTTTTCTCTCTTGGAGAGAAAAGTGGAACAGACAAGAGCTGTATCCGTGTCTTTGAGCGTGCTGATTTAAAATGAGTTATACCCCTAAATTGGCCTTCAAATTGCCTCAAATTTCCACCGCCGCCCTTCGGACGGCGGCTGTAGTGCCCTTTTATGAATTTGAGCCCCTCAAAAGTCGGCTCCCCCGAAAACCACAGTATAGTTCGCACACTGGGTAGCTCTGTTTGTCAAAATTGAAGCCAATGCAGAAGTGTCCTCTTTGGCTGCAGGGGGCGACCCATTGGTTTGTGCACTTCTGTTTTGAAGCCTCAAGTATGGCCTCAGTAAACACTTTCCTTATGTGTTTATGGTCTCAATCGCTAGTTTCAGACTATGTTGATTGACAGGTCGCTTGTCTACTGATCACACAGCTCGCCGATCATGGACCAATAGCAGGCCGTGCTCTGTGGGAAACCCCTGGACTTGTGTCGAGATCCAACATGGCAATGGCAAAATGCCATACGTGAGGTGTCAAAAAACAGAAGTCGACAGACCAATTGGTCGCCCCCTGCAGGCCATTCGAAATAATGCAGGTTTAAGTGCACTTCCACATTGGCTTCAATTTTGACAGAGCTACCCCCTTGTATGTAACACATTTATGTGTGATGAATGGTTTACAGTTTAGATTAGGGGATGCAGAAAGCCTTGTAAATGAATTGTAAATGATTTACACATAATTTATAACAGGTGAGGAATACTTAATTTACTAAAAGTTTATAGATGACTTACAATGCATTTGTGATATGTTAACATAGCATGTATTAATCATCTACAAATGTATATTCATGTTTTGTAAGTGAGGAGTTCATAATTAACTAAAGGCTTATAAATGACTTACGACTGAATGTTATTATAAAGTGTTACCTACATTTCTAACATAAGGTTTTGGGTACTCAACATTTCCTGGTTCACAACATGGGCTCTGTAGGCTGTCAAGTAGACTAAAGTCAAAAATCTGTTGATCTTCTTGTTCCTTCAGTTGGATGTCTGAGCTTCACTGTGCAGAATGATGTGTGCAGAGTTTGACACTAGAAGACTGCATGTTTACACAATCATCTGCTGAAAGTGGAACGTTTCTCTGAGCTCACTGAAAAGGCCGTTTTCAACCAGCATGATTCATGACATCACTGGAGCCAATCCCTGTCCAGTATTCAGCAGTTAAAGCCATTGGTGGTATGCTGTGATTGGCTAGTTATGTTCTAGATAACCCTCATTGGTTGCTTTGGAATTTTTAATGAGGGAAAAGGAGGCAAAGTCATTTAACCTTTTTTTGTGGAGAAAACCATCAGGCACAAATTATTGTTCAAAGTGGAGTATTTGATATACATCTTAAACATGACATTAGGGCATCCTTAATGTCTCTGAGTGTAACTTAAAACCCATGCTGAGCTCTCAGTTGTGTCTGGGCCGTGTAGGCCAGCATACTTTTTGCTGAAAAGAATAAGAAGTGAAGCTAGTGCCATAAGCAGTGCAGCGTTTCAACCTTTTTGGCCTGGGACAACGCACGTCACTGGCTGCATATGCAGAGTGGTGAACACTTCAACTAAAGAATGATTTCCTCTTTTCAGGTTGTTTCATGTAATTATCACAGAGGCAGAAAACTATGCAATATTTTACAAAAACATCTGAAAAAAAAACCCATAAATGTGTCTCAAATAAATTTGCTTTTTTCCTATCCAATTAATAATCTTGCGACTTCCCAAATGATCTTGTGACCTCCTGTGGGTTCCCAACCCGCACGTTGAGAACCACTGCCGTAAACAGTACATATAAAGTAAAGGAATGTTATTGACTTTAAAAATCCATACAGTAAGTTAGGCCTCCAGCTGTTTCAAACACAGTGGTCTCATGTAGAGTGAGATGCCGTAAAAAATAATAAAACTACTGTCGTTTTAAACATTTTTTCCATTGTTCTCAGGTGGGACAAGATACCACCCTATCGTCCGCAAACTCCAGGAGCTTGACGGACTGGTGACTGGAGGTGCAGCTGTTGGTGTACAGACCAAAGAAGTAGGGAGAGAGGACACCGCCCTGGGCAGCACCGGTGCTGATGGACCGAAAGCCAGTTATGTCAACTAATCAATGTCAACTAATCAATGCTAATACTGTATTCTAATAGATAAAGGAGTGAGGATAATAAAATTCCTTACTTTTAGCTATGCAGTGTTCTAAGCAGACCGGATGGCATCCAGCAGATGATAGAAGGCTCATCCATAAGAGACTTGAGACTTGACTTGCAAATAATGACTTGTGAGCATCTGTCACCTTTAGTTACATTTGAACAAATCACCCTCTGTTATTGACAACATGTTTATTACAAAATAGTACAAGCTTTGTTATTGACAACATGTTTATTACAAAATAGTACAAGCTTTGGCAATAAATAACAGTTTCACAATGTGCTGATAGCGTCACTATAACATCTAATATCCTGCATCTGTGTTGGTCCCAGTCCAAAGCCTTTCTATGACCTGCTTCAATGTAGTAAAATAACCTGCTTTCTAGTTTGCTGAGAGCTGTAGGAGGTGTCAGATGAGAGCTGTAGGAGGTGTCAGAGCTGTAGGAGGTGTCAGAGCTGTAGGAGGTGTCAGAGCTGTAGGAGGTGTCAGAGCTGTAGGAGGAGTCAGAGCTGTAGGAGGTGTCAGATGAGAGCTGTAGGAGGTGTCAGAGCTGTAGGAGGAGTCAGAGCTGTAGGAGGTGTCAGAGCTGTAGGAGGTGTCAGAGCTGTAGGAGGTGTCAGAGCTGTAGGAGGTGTCAGAGCTGTAGGAGGTGTCAGAGCTGTAGGAGGTGTCAGAGCTGTAGGAGGTGTCAGAGCTGTAGGAGGAGTCAGAGCTGTAGGAGGAGTCAGAGCTGTAGGAGGTGTCAGAGCTGTAGGAGGAGTCAGAGCTGTAGGAGGTGTCAGAGCTGTAGGAGGTGTCAGAGCTGTAGGAGGTGTCAGATGGACTCAAAGTTTGGCCAGCCGCTGTAGCATTTTATAGCATCAATATATCATTGTTAACTGTGATGGTGGAGATGATTGTTCTCACACCAGTAGTAAAGTTCTAGTGTTTCTGAACATTAAGACTACATTTCCCATAAGCCCCGTTGTTTCCTAAATGTCTGAATATGAATGTTGCAGTGATTTATTGTAGCCTGGGAACCTGACGAATCTGCGAGCTCATGTTTAACCGTCGGGCCAATCACAACCGTTTATCAAATATATTGTTACGTTGATACATTGACTGACAGAGGAGAGCCAGAGATGGTTCGAAGCGCGTGAGCTATGTCACACGTTCCGTTGCTCTGATTGGTTGTAGGTCCAATTGTGTTCGATTGCATTTTACTGGGCATGTTGATTGATGACTGGGCTCCTGGAAATCAAAATTGAACAGAGAATTTCCAGACTCATTCGCATTTGCGAATTTGGTCTGGCGATGTCAGGCTAGATTTATTGATGTCAAAAAATGTTAGAATATGTCTAATATATACAGTTAATTTAACATATTGAGTCAAATTTTACTTTAACATAATGAACTCCAATCAAAATGTACCATGTACTGAGTGATGTTGCCGTGTGTTCATCCCCACCCTGTTACCGCGCCACCCTGAGGAGGTCAAAGGTCAACTCTGTGACACCAAAGGCGAGGTGCTGATGGGCGGGCTCGAGGAAGACCTGCGGGGTTCCTGATTGGCTGGAGGCTTGCTGGGCGTGTTTGAGGGCATCCAGTGTGTCATAGATGACTCTGGCCCGCTGCTCCTCGGAGGGCGGGTCCGCCCAGCGGGGGCACGGCAGCGAGGGGCAGTGGAGAAGGTAGTAGACTGATGACATGTAGGTCTTAATGAACTCCTGTTTCACATGGAGAAAGTCTCTCTGCAAACAAACAATAATAATAATACAAATTAATGGATTAAGTTTACAGTATTAACTGTTATTAAACACAGGGAGGAAGGAACGGTTCATACACAAAGTCAGTAGTCTGCAATAACTGCATGTACTGTATACACACACGCACATGGTAACACTTTGCAATAATAGTACATTAATTAAGGGTTAGTTAACCCTGTAAGACCCACGGTTGTAATATTACAACATTTGTATTTTATAAAAAAAAGGGTATAAATCATTTGTTTTCTTGTTCTTTTTTCACATAAACATCATCATTGGATCCTATTGTTTAGTCTTGCAATGCTATTGGCCAGGATATTTGCATATAAGTACCCCCCACAGGGCCAGGACACATCACAACTTCAAAATTGTTGACGGAGCAACAACTCTCTTTTTCACTGGACGGAATTCCTCACAAAGAAGTAAGTAAAATGCCTGTAATATTTTTTTGGGTGATCATTAGAATGTCTAGAACATGTACATATGTTATTATTGTGAAACATATCCCCCAAATGTAAATTAGAGCATGTTTTATAGAGGTTGCTATTTTACAACGGTGGGGCAGTGTGGTAGCAAATATCCAGGTGGTACTGTTAGTTTACATACCTGGCTAAGGGGAGTCTTATAGTTTTCACAATACATTTATACAGTTATATGTGTATTTTCCCCACATTGCATACCTAAATATATATATAGTGTAGGCTATATGTGCATTTTTACTTTAATTTCTAATTTCCAATAATATTTGTAACCAATTGTACTCAAAGACAAATATACTGCATAAAATGTAATTGCTTACAATGTTTTAGTAATCACTTTCAACAGATCAGTTCCTACTTCTGTTTGTAATCATGTTTTAGTTGGTTTAAGTTAGTTCCTGGAGGATTCCATGTGGTAATTGTTCATGTGGGGGTTGCACACATAGGACCATCATCATTGTTCATGTGAGGGCTGGTGGGGGTTGCCCACTTAGGACCATCATCCCTTTGTGAGGATAAGCAAAGCACAATAGGTTGGCCAGACAGTATTGTGTGACTTGTGAAATGTGTACTGCAGTGAGATGTGTAAACACTACTAATGTACTAAAGTTATTTCTTTATTTTCATTTCAGAATGCCACAAGCAAGGAGAGAGCCTCGCTTCATTGCAAGATACAAGATGCACTGGATATGGAACTGAATGTAGAGAGTGATGTGGATATCGACTTCACTGAAACTGATGAAGAGTCAGATGAAGAGGCCTGTGGAGAGGAGTCAAAAGAAAACCAACCACCCAGTGAACCCACTAACTGCCCAGTAGATGCAGACATTCAGCCGCCCCAACCGGTCAAACACTTCAGCTCAGAAGAGACAACTGGAAGAGAGTCCAAACCGCGCTCCACCCAAGGCACCACGTCAACACCTGCCATCGGATGTGCACCAGGACCAAGTTGGCCATCTCCCACGAAAGACACAGAGAGGGCGCTGCAGGAATGGTGGCTGTTCAGGGTACACCAACTTACTATGCCACAAGTGTGATGTTCGTCTGTGTATTTCAGGTCACAGGAACTGTTTCTGGGACTATCACTGCAAATAAGCGTAAGCAATTGTTTGTAAATGGTGTTCAAAGTGATTTGCAGTCACTTGGAGTATGAGAGGGGGGTGCCTGTTACATGTTGCGGAGTAATTAGGTAATTAGGTTTCTTTAGTACATTTATTGTATGTATTGTTTTCATTTTGTTGTTCTTTTAATAAAATCACAATTCTTAAAAATATGGCTTACATTGATGTTATTATTCATAATGTATACTGTTCTGAGGCCAAATATTATTCATAATGTATACTGTTCTGAGGCCAAATAATAAACCATAACCATATAAATTAACCCTTAAGTTGTTTTAATGAAGTATATATACATTTGCCATGTTATTCTGACAATGAGTAAAAATGGCCTATAGGAAATTCTGCTACCTGATTGACCCTACGTTGTGATATTACAACATTTGCATAAAACCTTACAAAAACCTCTTTTTTTTTAAAACACTATATTTTCTTCTCCAAAGTACTCCTACAACACCATCAGAAAGGTTGAATAATTTTTTTTGCAAGTAGAAATATATCCGGGTCTTACAGGGTTAATGATTAATAAGCATTAGCTAACCCATAATTAACCATTATTAAACATTAGCTAAACATTAATGAAAGTGTTACCCAGAAAGGATTTACCAGAATGGAATTATGTTAACATTTTGGTAGAGAAAAGCCAGCAGGTCAGAAGACACACATGAACAGGCAGCATTACAGCACTATCTACAGGTTAGTATAGGTATTACACGCACACGCGCAAGCGCACACACACACACACACACACACACACACACACACACACACACACACACACACACACACACACACACACACAGAGTCTGACCTTCTGCGCTCTGCTCATGTTGCTCTCAGCATCCAGCCAGGCGCTCTGAGGGAAAACACCAGTCAGTCAAACAATAAAACTCCACATCAGCCAGAGTACCAAAAGTCAATCAATATAACCAGTCAACAAGTCAGCCAATCAGTGAGCCAGTCATAACCCGTCAACAAGCTGAACTGTGTATGGATATATAGAGTATGGATATCACATTTTCAAAAGGTTTTCCTCATCGAGTCTGGAATCACACCCGTTTCAAGGATTATGAAACAAGTCAACGTTACGTTATTATGTGGAGTGCTGTGCTGAACAGTGCTGCTGGACACTACAGGGAGGGGCAAGTTAACACCGGCCGTCGCTGTTCCTTGTTGTTCTGTATTAACATAATATTCTGTCAGAAAAGAGTCAGGTTCACCAAAGCACCGTGAAGTTGTTCTCTGTCGTCCCCCTGACAAGCATCATCACAGGGCAGCCTGACAGCTGAATACTGTATGTATGTATGCCAGTATGAAGCTCTGCCTACTGACCCTGACAGCATCCAGCAGAGGCCTGTACTACAAAGCAAGATTAGTGGTTTAGCGAGGTAACTTCAGGTTTAAACCTGGTTTGGCCGTACTACAAAGCAAGTTAACTTCTTACCGACATATATTTCCATAGCAACTTATGCTTCACACTTAACCTGGTCCGCAGCAGGTTAAGTTGCAAGGATAAGATTAGACCTTAAATACACCGCCCACGAACCAATCAAATCAGCAGTTTGGAAAAATGGCCAACCCCTTTCTGGACGAGGAAGGAGCACGAATTGTAATGTTGAATTAACCAAGGACTAAAGCCTTGCACTTGTTGCAGGCTACATTTTAATTAAGCCCTACTTACCACTTTGGAATATGTTTTTATATATTCATTTTTGTGCTCTCAAGTAGCCTAGATACGTTGTTTGACCCCGCTGATCGATTGCAGCTGAATAGTGAGTGGAGACATATCACTAAACCGGCATAAAAAGGTTACATAAACGTCTCCAAAGCGCACGGTGCCGTGTGCGCAACGGAGCTGAGACTGACGTTGGGTTGGAATTGAAATGGTCATACAGCCTACTACATCTAAGCAATTTAATATGGGATCACCTGCACACAGGCGATCCCATATTAAGATGATTCATATCTAGGCTACTCCTGCATTTTGCAGCTGCAACTCTGTTGCTTTTGGCCTGTATGATGTGATTGAACTTCATATTTCCAGCATCATTATATGAAATATGGAGATATGCGACTCTGCTGACATTACAATAGCCATGTGACCACAAAATAGACTATTTTTTATAAATGAAATCTATGCCCGCACATACCGTGTCGATTCAGTTCAGAAGCATTTATTTTATTTTATTATCATTCTTTTTTTTATTGATTAGCCTATAGGAATTATTCAATCAGTGTGACTAAACACATTGATTTTATTTTATTTTATTTTATTTTATTTTATTTTATTTTATTTGACGGTTACAAATTGAAATACAATATACTGAACAAAGTACAGACACGGATCATCATTATTCATTGAGCCTAAATGGTCTATAGCTACATACGGATTTTGGACTGAGATAGATTACACATTGCTTCCACAAAAGACTGTAGATAGAGAGCTGTAGATAGCCTACGAAACCGCTCTTCAAATAAATTACTGGTGTGGATAAAAGTGGTCACTTTAGACAGTCATTCGGGAACAGTAATAATATCCAACGCAGATTTGTATTTGCGGTTTCATTCAATGAGGAAATAGGCGTGTCTGGAGCTGTCGGAGTTGGAGCAGTCCATATTGCACTCTGATTGGCAGTTGTTAAAAACCACGCCTCTTTTGCGGGCACGAGCTCCAGTGCACGGGCATTTTCATGTGCACGCGCTGTCAGCTTGATTAGAAAAACCTGGTTCGAGTTAACGAGTGCCAATCGACGTTCGTAGTACAAGTTAACTACAATCGAGCTGATCTGGTTTAGACAAACCAGATCAAGGGACAGATCCTGGATCTTCTAATACAACATTCGTAGTACAGGCCTCAGGTCTGACTGCTCCAACAACACAGGGAAGGTAGACAGCACAGGACTGCACATCACATCTGAGAGAGAGAGAGAGCAGAGAGAGAGAGAGGGCAGAGAGAGACAGAGAGAGGGAGAGAGAGGGCAGAGAGAGAGAGCAGAGAGAGAGAGAGAGGGCAGAGAGAAAGAGAGAGAGAGAGCGAGAGGGCAGAGAGAGAGAGAGAGAGGGCAGAGAGAGAGAGACAGAGAGAGCAGAGAGAGAGGGCAGAGAGAGAGAGAGGGCAGAGAGAGAGCAGAGAGGGCAGAGAGAGAGAGCAGAGAGAGAGAGCGAGCAGAGAGAGCAGAGAGAGAGAGAGCAGAGAGAGAGAGAGAGAGAGCAGAGAGAGAGAGAGAGAGAGAGCAGAGAGAGAGAGAGAGAGAGAGCAGAGAGAGAGAGCAGAGAGAGAGAGGGCAGAGAGAGAGAGAGAGAGAGAGAGAGAGAGGGCAGAGAGAGAGGACAGGGAGAGAGAGGGCAGAGAGAGAGAGAGAGAGAGAGAGGGCAGAGAGAGAGAGAGGGCAGAGAGAGAGAGAGAGAGCAGAGAGAGAGAGGGCAGAGAGAGAGAGAGAGAGAGAGAGAGGGCAGAGAGAGAGAGAGAGCAGAGAGAGAGATGGAGAATAACAGCATCAGCAAAGCAGCACTGTTCCTGGAGTCGCTAGAAAGAAATGT
The DNA here is from genome assembly GCF_964638095.1 of Poromitra crassiceps. Taxonomy (NCBI): domain Eukaryota; kingdom Metazoa; phylum Chordata; class Actinopteri; order Beryciformes; family Melamphaidae; genus Poromitra; species Poromitra crassiceps. The sequence goes on along the minus strand of NC_139633.1, from coordinate 34,050,336 downwards.
GCAGGTTTTGTGTTGGTTTATTTTTGTTGTTGTTGTTTTTGGAGTTTGTTTACCTGGTTTGTTGATGGTTTTGTTTGGTGTTTGTTTACCTGCACTCTGCATGGTGGGCCTGTCCATCAGCAGTGTGTCAGCCAGCAGCTGTCTGTGCAGAGCCAGCAGGTGGACGCAGCTCAGACAGTGCAGCAGAGAGTCTGGGAGGACACTGACAGGGGACACATCCGAATCAGAATCAGCTTTAAAATCTGAGAATCAATTTTTTTTAACCCAGCCTTAGTAATAAGGGCCAAACCCATGTCTTACTTGTACCACTACGCCCCGGGCTTTTGGACTAACCCCCCAGAACAGTTAGGAGGGGTACTGGTTGAAATCTAGCCCTATGAAATGGGACAACCCTTGGAGATCCCTCTTTCATCATCAATAGTCAGACAGACGCCACATTGCTAGACATCAAATCTATTTAGAATCAGAATCAAGTCATTATTTATTAATAATTTACCAAATTTCTGTCTAAATCTGCACTCCCAGATGTACGCGGATGATGCGGTAATTTTCACCCCTGCCAAAAAACATCGAGGAGGCCTCTCGCCTCCTCTCATCCACTGCATCTGAGATACAGAAATCTCTCTAAATCCTGATTTCTGCTGAACACCAAGAAAACGGTGTGTATGATGTTCACTAAACGTCCTCATACAAACAACTCATTCTAATGTGTATTTGAATGATGTTGAACTGGAATTGGTACTCGAGTTTAAATACCTAGGGGTGATCCTAGATCCTACACTGACTTTTAAGAACCAGGTCAAAAAGTTAGCAAACTCGGTGAAATTCAAACCTGCTTAATTTCAAAGACATTAGATTCAGCAATTCTTCTTCAGACATTCTTACACGCAATGATCTTTTCTCACCTGGATTACTGTTTGACCAGCTGGTCACTCACATGTACTTCCACGCTCAAACCACTTGAGTCACTTTATAAGAGAGCCTTGAAAGTATTTGACGAAAAACCCTGTTCCTATCACTACTGGAACATTCTGGTTAAACACAACTTCCTAAGCTTCAACAACTTCATCAGCTTTAAATATGCATGCACCATCGACAAAGTTCTAAATGGCCTTGCTCATCCCCTGCTAAATGAGTACATCAAGCAGAGACCTGTATCTGGATCCACATCCAGAACCACCAGAACCTCAATCAGAGGCAACTGTGTCATCCCATACAGGCGCACCACCTTTGGCCAGACGGTTTTGTCTGTCAAGGGTGGCAAACTCTGGAACACAATTCCATCCTCTATTAGGGAATGTCCAACGCTGAGCATGTTTAAGGGTCATATGAAGAGATGGCTGAAGTCCACTCAAACCTGCACTCATAGTTAGGGGAAAAGAACTAGAATGGTTCTACTGTATTGCTATGTGGGTAGTATGCTGTACATTTCTTTCTTTTTATATGTTGTTTAAATCTCTATATGTAGATCTTAAACTTTATTAGAAGTATAGTTATTCTGATTGTATATTTGTGTATTAGCTAGCTCTCTTTCTCTTGCTGCACTTGTCTTTAGAGATAAGATGTTATTTGAATCCTGTATATTTGCACCATGTCACTTTTTCCCTATCAGGACACAAGGCCTGTACCTTCTGGCAGGGGGACTAACAATGTAAATCAGTCTTGTGACTGCAATTGTCGTGCATTTACATTTTGCTAAAATGTTCATTAATGTACACTGTCCCCTATTGAACAAATGAAATAAAATTGAATTGAATTGTATGCTGCATATGCCTGAAGAGGGTGAAGGGTGAAGAGTGACTTTGGCTCTTTATTCAGATCGCATCATTGCATGTTCACTCCATTCTTCTAAAAGAGAGAACGTTGTTTCATATGTGGTGAAGGGCTGCTCAGCTCTTTACAGTGAGTGTGGTATGAAGGCTGCTCAGATCTTTACAGTGAGTGTGGTATGAAGGGCTGCTCAGCTCTTTACAGTGAGTGTGGTATGAAGGGCTGCTCAGCTCTTTACAGTGAGTGTGGTATGAAGGGCTGCTCAGCTCTTTACAGTGAGTGTGGTATGAAGGGCTGCTCAGCTTTTTACAGTGAGTGTGGTATGAAGGGCTGCTCAGCTCTTTACAGTGAGTGTGGTATGGCTGCTCAGCTCTTTACAGTGAGTGTGGTATGAAGGGCTGCTCAGCTCTTTACAGTGAGTGTGGTATGGCTGCTCAGCTCTTTACAGTGAGTGTGGTATGGCTGCTCAGATCTTTACAGTGAGTGTGGTATGGCTGCTCAGCTCTTTACAGTGAGTGTGGTATGGCTGCTCAGCTCTTTACAGTGAGTGTGGTATGAAGGGCTGCTCAGCTCTTTACAGTGAGTGTGGTATGGCTGCTCAGCTCTTTACAGTGAGTGTGGTATGGCTGCTCAGCTCTTTACAGTGAGTGTGGTATGGCTGCTCAGCTCTTTACAGTGAGTGTGGTATGGCTGCTCAGCTCTTTACAGTGATTGTGGTATGGCTGCTCAGCTCTTTACAGTGAGTGTGGTATGAAGGGCTGCTCAGCTCTTTACAGTGAGTGTGGTATGAAGGGCTGCTCAGCTCTTTACAGTGAGTGTGGTATGGCTACTCAGCTCTTTACAGTGAGTGTGGTATGGCTGCTCAGATCTTTACAGTGAGTGTGGTATGGCTGCTCAGCTCTTTACAGTGAGTGTGGTATGGCTGCTCAGATCTTTACAGTGAGTGTGGTATGGCTGCTCAGATCTTTACAGTGAGTGTGGTATGGCTACTCAGATCTTTACAGTGAGTGTGGTATGGCTGTTGAAAGTTAAAATAATTTGAAATGCTCAGCGCAATGCATGGAGTAGTTGCATCGCTCGTGGGTCAGGCAGTCAAAGCAAGCATGAGGCGGACTTGCTTTGATTTGTAACGAACGGTGTCTGGCTGATAGCGATGTTTAACCTTGTTTAACCCCAGACTCCCAAGCTGTTTTGTCCAAGCAGTCTGTCGACCGCTGCCGACTCGCCGAGGTGGACGAAGCAGACCGGCGGCACTTCTCGCTGTGATGTGTGATTTCCTGGTTGCGGACTTTCTGAGTAGATGCGGCCGCCTCCCCCACGTGCATCTCAACGAATGACGATGCATTTACTCGATCACGTGTTTTGAAAACATACTGATTGGCCTGATATCACTCAATCACTCCGCTGTCCTGTGGGTGTGTGTGTGTGTGTGTGTGTGTGTGTGTGAGAGAGAGACAGAGAGAGAGAGAGACAGAGACAGAGAGACATATAGAGAGAGAGAGAGAGACAGAGAGAGACAGAGAGAGAGAGAGAGAGAGAGAGAGACAGCGGGCCAATGTGGAGTTTTGTGAGGGGAAAATACTTGGTTAAATTACAATATTACTTGGTTAAAATACAATTTACCTAGATTTTCCCATGTCACCCCCCTTTTCCGAGAGCTTCACTGGCTTCCCATCCTAGCACGCATCAAATTCAAAACTCTGGCACTAGCTTTCAAGGCCGTTCACCAAACAGCCCCCTCGTACTTACAGTCTATGGTCACTTTTCAAACCTCTCACCGGCCGCTCCGCCCCTCCACTAGTGCAGGACGTCTCGCCCCTCCCCTGCTACGTGGGCTCAGAAGCCGCTCTCGGTCGAGACTTTTCTCCTACCTGGCCCCAAAATGGTGGAATGAACTTCCCCCGGACATCAGGACTGCTGCATCACTCCTAATTTTCCGCAGAAAACTTAAAACTCATCTCTTCAGACTTTATATTGACTCTTCCTGAATTCCCTCCCTTCCCTCTGCCTGTTTTCCATGTGTTTTTAATTGAATTTTCTGTTTCTTAAATGATTGCTCCTTTAATTGTTCTCACCTTTAATCTCCCCGTTTATATTGGCTTCTCATATTTTTACTACTGTTTTTCTATTTGATCTATTCATGTTATTGTGTGCTGTATATGATCATGATGTAAGTCGCTTTGGATAAAGGCGTCTGCTAAATAACAATAAAGTAAAGTAAAGTAAGTAAATTCTGATGTGGCGCACTGCTGAATGGGAAACACTGCTCACTGCTACTTAGCTTAGCGCTACAATGGCAGTCTATGGTACTTTTGTCTACTCCAATTCAGTCGCCCAAAATACACATTCCAACAGTACTAGAAACACTCACATGTACATGTTGTGACTTGTGTACTCATCATGCGATGAAATAATAATCCAAACTTACGTGAAACGGTCATTTTCATAGTAAATCCACACACCAGAGAACTAACAAAGAGTAATTGAACAAAGAGTAACCGAAGTTACTTCCTTGTTTGCCATGAGGCGCATGTGCTGTGCTGATGACTGCACACAGCACATGTGCCTCATGGCAAACGAAAAAGTAACTTTGGTCATACTCTGTTAGTTCAGTTTCTCTTTGTTAGTTCTCGGTGTGGATTTACTACGAAAATTACCATTTCAGGTTATTTTGGATTATTATTTCAGGGCGTGGTGAATACGTGAGTGTACATGTGAGTGTTTCTGGCACTGTGGGAATGTGTATTTTGGGCATCTGAACGGGAGTAGGCAAAAGTACCATAGACTGCCATTGTAGCGCTAAGCTAAGTAGCGGCCCACAGGTTGAGAATGGCAGATCGGAAATACATTGAAAATACATGAAACTAAGATAATAGGATGGTTAGGATATTTTTTTAAATCTTTACTATCAAAGAAAATGCTTACATTTGTGTTTTCTTTTAGCCTTAGCCACCATCTTGCCGATGATTCGCAAGGCATTCTGGGAGATTTCTCATAACCTACCTCTGAAAAAGCTCTGTTTGGTGGGCTATATAGTCCTACCACTTCACCCTAGCCCTCTGTCCCAACAAGAATGGGGACACTCTACCAGGACACGTGAACGCACTAAATGAGGGTTAAGGGCTAAGTGATAGAGGCAAGGGGTGTATTGGGATTGGGCCTAAGTGGATGTGAGGGTGGATCTTTCCTTGAAGGCTGAACACATCATCCACTGGGTGTGTTAAAGCTCTCCAGTGGTTCTCTCACCTGAGCTGGGTTCTGGTCCGACTTTTGGCTGATTTCAGTTTGACGATCAGCTTGGGCTGCTGCCTGGCCAGCAGCATCTGCTGCAAAACACCAGCTGGAGCTGAGAGAGGAGAGGAGGATTAGAGAGGAGTGGAGTGGAGAGGAGGAAAGGAGGGGAGGGGAGAAGATATTAATAGAGGAGAGGAGATGAAGAGAGGTGGGGAGAGGAGGAGAGGAGATGAAGAGAGGAGACGAGAGGAGAGGAGGAGAGGACATGAGAAGAGAGGTGGGGAGAGGATAGTAGAGGAGAGGAGGAGAGGACAGGAGAAGAGGGGAGAGGAGAGGAGAGAGGGTGGGAGAGGAGAGGAGGTGAAGAGAGGTGGGGAGAGGAGGAGAGGACAGGAGAAGAGGGGAGAGGAGAGGAGGAGAGGAGAAAGGACAGGAGAGGAGGTGAAGAGAGGTGGGGAGAGGAGGAGAGGACAGGAGAAGAGGGGAGAGAAGAGAAGAAGAGAGGTGGGGAGAGGAGGAGAGGAGGGGAGAGGATAGTAGAGGAGAGAAGGAGATGACAGGAGAAGAGAGGAGAGGAGGGGAGAGAGGAGGAGAGGAGAAAGGACAGGAGAGGAGGTGAAGAGAGGAGAGGACAGGAGAGGAGATGAAGAGAGGAGAGGACAGGAGAGGAGATGAAGAGAGGAGAGGACAGGAGAGGAGGTGAAGAGAGGAGAGGACAGGAGAGGAGGTGAAGAGAGGAGAGGACAGGAGAGGAGGTGAAGAGAGGAGAGGACAGGAGAGGAGATGAAGAGAGGAGAGGAGAGGAGAGGAGAAGACAAATCGGGAGAGGAGAGGAGATGAGATTTCACAAATGCACTTGTCAGTTTGAAAACAAGGCTGCTTCTCTCCAGAGACTGTTTAGAGCGAGAAGGCTCAACTGTCTGTATCAGTGGTGTTGTTTTTTTACCTTTATTTATACAGGGGGAGTCTCACTGAGAGCAATGCTGTCTTTTTCAGGAGCGTCCTGTTCACATTCACACACACCTTCACACCTGGAAGCTCACCAGTACAACCACAGTCTGATCTGCTGGCCACTGAGCAGCTCCACTGGAGCAGTTGGGGTTAAGGGCCTTGCTCAAGGGCACATCGGTGGTGGTAATGAGGGAGGGGCTGCCTTGTCACTTTCCTCACCCAGATTTATTCTGCCGGTCCGAAGGATTGAACCGATGACCTTCCGGTCACAACCTCGCTTCTCTAACCTTTAGGCCACCACGGCCCCAAACGTGTCACGTGGGTTTGGCCCCTGCCACGCCCCTTTAGGAGACGAGCAGGTCCTGAGTCTATTGGAGTCAATGGGAGAAGTGATCGTGATCACAAATTACGATTCTTTCGCTCCTTAGTCACCAAAGTAAATATCACATCCAGTTTGCCACATACAGTATCTTCTGAGCATTCTGACACTAAAATGGCATTTTTCAGACAGACAGATTTGGCAATAGAGCTAACGTCAGCAGGTAGTGATTAGCTAAAACTACACGTGAAGCTTGCAGATGTATTAGCTAAATCTGTGGTTGGAATCTTAGTTGTATCTTAGATACGATTAGATTGAGCTAAGACGAAGGCAGTTTTGTGTTTATGTGTGTGCTATTCAGTTTTGTGTTTATGTGTGCTATTCAGTTTTGTGTTTATATGTGTGCTATTCAGTTTTGTGTTTATGTGTGCTATTCAGTTTTGTATTTATGTGTGCTATTCAGTTTTGGGAACTCATCTCTAGCTCAAGTCAACATGTTAGGTCAGTCACAACACATCCGGATGACCACGCCCATTTAGGAGACGGGAAGAGTTACCATTTCATACTATTGGCGGAGTCTGTGATGATTCATCTTCAGTGCATTAAAGCAACAGCTCACCCTAAAATCCAAAACACATATTCCCTCTCTTTTGTAGTGATATTTATCCCTCTATATCATTTTGTGTTAGTTGCTTGAGTTTTGGAGATATCGGCTGCAGAGTTTCTGCCTTCTCTTCAATACAATGGAACTGGATGGCACTTGTCTTGTGCTGCTCAAAGTGCCAAAGAAATACATTTGAAAAACTCAACAGCAATGTCTCTTTCCAGAAATTCTTCTTCTTTTGAAGGCCATCCTTTGTATAATGTATTTAACCCATTGATACCGGCGCGCCTTCTCTAGAGTGGCCCTCTAAACCTACTGCACGTTTGTAAACAGCCCCTGTAAACCGGCCTTTTTCGGAGAAGTTGCCAGAGCGGTCGGCGTTCACTAAAACCTTCATATCTCAGGCTCTATAGCACATATAAACATAAAATAAAAAGCATTTGAGAGCTTAACCCTTTGGCTTTTCGTATTATATTTGCCCTAACGTTATTTTTTATTTAATTTTTTTAACCCCCAAAAATAAAAATAAAGATTCTAACGCATTTTAAGAAATGTTAATCAAGATTACGGCAAATGTAACCCTTCCAACTAAAAAGCCACGGGTTTAAGCTCTCACATGCTTTTTATTTCATGTTGATAGCTACTATAGAAGCTGAGGAAATTGACAATTGACAATTACTGCAGCCTAACGTTATCGTTAAAAAAGTAACGTTAGCGACCTCCGTTTTGCAGTCGTCTTGAAATACGGCAAATTCGCCAAAAGTCACTCACCCAATGAGCCTTGGCTAGCGTGTCAACAGTCACATCATAATATGGGTGTGGAATCTTCTTATTCATTGATGTCTTCGTCCTCAAAGTAAGTTATACTCCGTTCAGTTCATCAGCGTTAGCATTCACTTAGCTTACTGTCTGAGACGTGGCCATGCAGAATTGCCACCGTGCAGCAGAAGAACGTGCAGTAAAACCTTGAGGCTATTGCAGATTGGAACATGAGATAAATAAATCTGAAATTAGGTCAGCAGCATTAATTTCATCCTAAAGTTTAATGGGAAGTATTGCAGGACCGGCGCTTCCTTGATTTTCTGTGTAGTTCGAGCTTTGAAAAACTGTCCACAGGGTCGAGGCAACAATAAAAATAAAAAACTACAAAACCCACAATGCATTTCACCTCCGCCACGTCTATTTCAGCAAATCATGATGCATGTAATCGGTCACATGTCTTGAAACAGTGATATACACGTACTACGCTACGCGTATGTGTCGCAGCCGGCATGAAAGGTAAAATGACACGCCCGTTGCCGTCGGTGTTAAAGGGATATACACGCAAATGCTGCATCCGGTATCAATGGGTTAATGCCCTGCGTAGTTCGTTTAGTGTTAGGCTTTTGATGCCTCGGTGCTCTACTGAGCGATTTAGAAGATCCTTTGTTCCTGCTTCTGTAAAATTCTTTAATGAACACTGCTAGGTCTGCATTGTGAGGCTCTCTCTCTTTCTACTGTGTTATTGTTATTGTGCTGTATGTTACTGTTTCTTGTTTGTGTATCTGTACTCACTCTGGTGGCAAACCATGTTTCCCCTCAGGGATTAAGAATAAACACCATACCACCATACCACCAAATCATGACCCGGTTACTCAAGATAATCCACAGACCTTGTTATGAGCAGTTTCATGGAGGAACTATGTTATTTTGGCCAAACTACACCTGCTAGCTGCTAGCTATAGTTCCTACATGAAAAGAAAATAGTTCCTACATTAATCTGCTCACAACAAAGTCTGTGCATTATTGTACTTGTAGGTAATGATGATAATGTCCAATAAACTAAACTAAAGAATGATGAGCTCTGCTGCTCCTTCTTACCTCCTCTGGTTACTGAAGCCTCCATCGCAACGTCTTTCTCATAGGGAGTGCCACCATTCACTGGCAGCTCATAGGTCCTACACACAGAGAGTAGATCAGATCAGATCATAGGTCCTACACACACAGTAGATCAGATCATAAGGGGGGCACGGTGGCGCAGGGGTAGCGCTGTCACCTCACAGCTAGAACATCCTGGGTTTGATTCCCACCTGGGACGCTGTGAGCACTGAAGGAGTGCGTGCCTGTCTGCATGTCCTCGAGTGCCCACCGCCCGGGTGGGGTTGTCAAAAGGGCCTTTCTGTGTGGAGTTTGCATGTTCACTCCGTGCCCCCTGGGGGTTTCCTTCATATAGGAACCCCTCACCAAAACATGCAATATCCTGGTTGCTGATGTGGTGCCTCCTCTGATCATTCGGGGCGCCTGTTCGGAGGGAGGGGAACTGGTTGGAATAGCGTGAACCTCCTATGTGCTATGTCCTACCGGTGAAGGATCCCCTGTCAGGTGAAAAGAAGCGGCTGGCTAACTGCCCATGTCTCGGAGGAAGCATGGAGCCAGTTTCGGCTCTCCCCAGATCGGCAGAGGGTGGAGCAGCAACCAGGATAAATACATTAAAATTAGCACTAATGGGGGATAAAAATGGGATAAAAAGAAATAGGGGTGGGGGGTGGGGGATCTGATCATAGGTCATATACACATAGAGTAGATCAGATCAGATCAGATGCAACTTTACTGTGTCAACAGGGTCAGTGCAGCACCAAATAGAAATAGGATACAGCAAAAAAAAAAAGATTATATAATTTAGAGCAATGCAAAGAGGGTGTATTAAATGCAACCAACAATAATCAAGTAAAATATATGAATAAACAAATATGGTGTGTGTGTTTGTGTGTGTGTGTGTGTGTGTGTGTGTGTGTGTGTGTGTGTGTGTGTGTGCGTGCGTGCGTGCGTGCGTGCGTGCGTGTGTGTGTGTGTCTCAACAGCTAGAACAGACCATTTCACAGCTGGGCTACAGGTGTAAACCTCTAATTTTCATAATTGGTAGCCTAGGTCATGTCCATAAGCTGGTTATGAGAGGCTTTCAGATGGCTGGTCTCCCAAAGAGAAGGGCCAAGCAGTTAGTGAGATATTGTTCTGCTATTATCGGCAGCCGCTCAATATGGAGGAGGAGCTGCTTTTTGTACCCTTAACACATTGACTGCCAGCCGTTTTTTTTTTGCTGTAGGTAGCTTCTGCCAAGCCGTTTTTTGAGGATTCTGGCTCATTTTACAAGAGCCGAGGATTCTTTTCTGCTTGGAGTTTGTGAACACAAAGTTCACAAAAGTACTAATAGAATGTGTGCTTTCTCTGTCTAAAAGAGTTAGTTTGTAGAGTTAGTAGTTATGTAGATATTAGCCGTTGAGTACAGCATGGTTTTAGCGTCTGAGAGTGAAAGCTGAGATAATCGCAGTTTTGTGAAATTCAATCAAACAGGCAGAACAGTCACTTTAACCATTTATTTTTGGCATCAGTGAGAGATCAGACATCCAAACAATATAGTTCCGAACGCCCTCTCCTTCAAACTCCTCCCCCCGTGGGCGTGTCTGGTGGCTTTCAGCCTGCGTTTGTCACAAGCGAGTGCTCTGCTGCTGCTGCTGCGAGTTTGAGCAGCCTCCCTCCCTGGCAGCGAGTGTGGATAGGGCTCACTCGTCTCTTGGGTTTGAGAGCCCCGATGAAGCCCCGTGCGACTCTAGGCTTTATGCTGCCCACCCAGTCCATTTCTGGAACCCCCCACCGCAGCAGCGCGAAAGCGTCCCCGCCTACAGTATGAGAATGAGGCTCGTTCGTTTCTGGGTTTTCGGAATGCGTGCGATTCTGGCCTTTCTGCGGGCGTTTCAAAGTGTGTTTCACCCATAATCTATTATGCAAATTTGCAATCCCCCGTGTGCTGCTGCTGGCGCGGCCGCTCTCGGGCGAGTCTGGTGACTGATGACTGTAAAATCGCCAAGCCATTTCCTTGAGAATGGAGGAAGCAGCCGCGGGAGGCGGCTGCTTTTGGTTGACTTTCTCTCTGTCGGGAGAGCACCGTCGCCACCTAGCTGGTCGGTAAAATAGATTATACACATTCAATACTTCCAATATCTCCATAGGAGACGCGGGGGGCATTGATCCACGTAGCACCGTCAAAAAAAAAAAATTTTTTTTTTGACGACTCAACTCGTCGTTGGCAGTGAACGGTTGGATTCTGTTTGACGACTCAACTCGTCATTGGCAGTGAACGTGTTAAAATGGATACTGACCGCTATCTTGCATTACAGTATAACTGTATATCAACCTGCCATGTTATCATCCTGTGTGTTTCTTATGTGTACAGTGGTAGACGGATCAATAAGCGTCTTTTACCGCAACGCGGCGTTAATTCTGTTTGCCGTTAGTATGTGGTATCAAAGTGGGACACTAGGGGGCGGCAGTGCACAACTACCTACAGTACAGTTGCAGCAAGCAGGGAGGCTCTCGCTCTCAGCCTACGAAATCAAATCAATCAATCGTGTTTTGTCTCCCCTTGATGATTAAAGTCCCTGGAAACCAAATCCACAAACTAACTATTAAATTAACTATTAAATGTAGGGTCTTATGTGAGTAATTGTGTGCCTCTGAAAAGAGAGAATTACTTTCAACCCTAAACCCGAAAATCGACACTTTTCTACAAGGTCTGGATTTCCATTTCCTCATTGAAGAGAGCGGAGCGCGCGGTGCTAAAATGAATGATCTTATCACGTCATAAGATTTAATCGAATCACACTAAATGCACACGCGCACACACACACTGACACACACAGCAGCGCTGTATTATTATTATTATTATTATTATTATTATTATTATTATTATTATTATTATTATTATTATTATTCCTTTGTGTGACATTTGTGCATTCCTGCTGAATATTCTACATGCAGAATAAAATCACTTGCGATGGGGGGTGGAATGTTTCATGTACTCTGTATCCTTTGTGTGTGTATTTGTACATTGTTACTACAAATAACAGCAGTGGCTTGACCGGCGCGCGGCCGCATCCCTTAAAGCAATAGCCTATAATAGAGAGATGTCTGTGATCAACGCATTAAAACTACTGCGCACTCCACGGCAATTCAGCTCATTTTATTTGTTCCCTCTAGACTATAGCAGTATGGCTGAGAACTGATTTTTTTTGTGTTAATATAGGCCATATTTAGCAGTGTGTGTGTGTGTGTGTGTGTGTGTGTGTGTGTGTGTGTGTGTGTGTGTGTGTGTGTGTGTGTGTGTGTGTGTATGTGTGCGCGCGCGCGCGCCGTGCCCATTGTCTGAAAACATATTTTTATCAAACAATATAGGCCTACTCTGGTTAATCTATATGTAGGCTCTTTCACACCAGGCTGGCCAGGAGCAAGTCTTTTGTCCTCTTTTGACAGCTCGAATCTCCCACACCACAACCACTGCACAGCACGCAGCCCAGCGATTTCATGAACCAACTGAATTGCTCTTGAGAGCGGACATTGAAATGAATGATGGTCACATACCTTCCTTAGTGTATTAACGCTATTGAAAACGTAATACAAGCTTTTAACACATTTCCCACACCACAAACACTGCGCCCAGCCCAGCGATTTTACTAGGCCTAACCAAATTGCTCTTGCGCGGACATTGAAAATAAATTACTGTAATATATTAACGCTAATGAAAACGTAGCACAAGCTTTTAACACACAAATGATTTTTAAACATATTTATTTCAAAACATCATTGTAAAATTCAGGGCTTTAGCCAAAGCTTCAATAACAGAGCTCAGCTGACAGTTGAACTTGCAAATGAAAAATATAAAAAAATATAAAATTAAAAATACAATAGGCTACAGCACATAGGCCTAGCTTCTTCTTTTTTTGGCACAGCTATTCATTCCCCCCAGTCCAGCAGTTTGTTCCAGGCCAGTGAAGTCCCAACAATCTACAAAAACATGCAATAATATAAAATCATAGATACAAAGTTGAATCATACACAATCAATAAAGCCAAAAGTAAATGGTTAGCCTTCCCAATGGCATCTGTTATTCTGGCCTCATAATAAGCACTGAGGCGGTGGTCAGAAAGTCAAATAACCGCAACAACACCAACAACTACAGCAAGGCTGCAATGAGGATATTATTATTGAAAGACAAAATCCTACATCGCACCAAAGCATACAATGTAGCCTACCGCGGTTATTCATAATAGTTCACACAGGAGAGAAACAATTTAATTGTTCAATGTGTGGTAAATGTTTTGGTCAAAAAGGAGAGTTGAAATCACACATGATAGTCCACATAGGATAGTCTGTTGTTGTAATGTTTAAACAGGCCTAAATAATTCACTATAGCCTACATATTGTCAAGTGTTTCTAATTTCTACACCATAGGCTACAGGCATTCAAAAAATGGATGTGTGTGTTCAGGGATGCATGAAGCTGGGGGCGGGAGGAGGACAATATGAAACGATGAAGGTTGGGGTAGTATAGTTCCTGTAAGAAATTCAAACCACTTTCACCCCTGACACCAGCCTTGAAAGCCACAGATTTTATATATAGCCTATTGTAATATAGGCTACTGTAGGCCTATTCTCATCGGGACTGCCCCCCCGGACTGCCCCCGTTCCTTTATTTACATTTCAATAGGTTGGCCACATGAGACAATAGACAGGTCTAATAGGGGTGAAACATTCCACCCTCCATCCCCCATGAGAAGCCGCCTCAGCGAAGCAAAAGTCACAAGGCTGATGCAGATCGCAAGTTGTGGAAAGGGTTTGGAGGCCTTCAACTTTGCACAAGCAGCGGAGCAGTTCAATGCAGTGAAGTCCCGACGCAAATAAATGCTAAACGAAAACGGGCAGAACAGAGCAGCCAGCCACTTTATTAAAAAAAAATTTTACAAGTGATTCTTCATTTATTAGTTTTCAAGTTATTTAATTTCACGTTCTAGAGGCATTCTAGGCATGCCAGACAGTGCATGTATTTACTTAGGTGCCCAATAATGCTGCTATAGGCTATTTGTTTAATTTATTGTTGCTTGCTGAGTTTGCACTTTGCAGTTAGGCCAAAGGCCTTTAATAGGCTACATTCAGCAGTCAGACACCTCAGGCTATCATTGAAAATGTTTTTAATTAGGCTACATGAATAAACAAACGTCTTCAGTCAGGGTTCCATAAGTCTCTACTTTTCCTTCATGTTCACTTGTCCGACTATCCCAGAAACTGAGAAAATGTAAACATAAAAATGTGCTTCTAAAATATAGAAGGCTAAATAAAATAAGTAACCTACCAGCATATTTATTGTTGTTTTTAACTGAGCAGCCTACTAGCCTGCAGTTTGAGTCGCGCCTGACTCCGTGACATGACATGTTTGTGAATGCGCATTCGCAGCAGTGCCGGGCAGCCAAACAGCACCGCAACGACTTCATAAAATTTAATCAACCCCCCCCCTCCTAATAATAGCCATATAAGACAAATAAAAATGTTACTATAATAAACAGAAATAAAAGAAACAAGCTTGTTTCCGTACAAGAACACTTTTTATTTGCAAAAACACAACTGTGCACATTGGGAAAACCTTCATCATTTATCGTAAAATAAATAGACTACAAAACTAATTATGCAATTATCTTAAATAAACGAATTAAGCATGTATCGAACTTCAGGAAATGTAACAAAACTAATTCAAGGTGTTTCCTAACAAGAGCACTTTCTATTTGCAAAAACACACCCGGACATTGGGAAAACCTTCATCATTTCACACACAAAAATAAAAATAAATTAGTCTGGTAAAATTAACCAGTAGTTGCTGTGTAAAATAAATACAAAACGAATTATGCAATTACCTTAAATGAATTAAGCTTGTATTAACGAACTTCAGGGATTTAAACAAAACAAGCCCACCACACGATCTTATAAACTTAAAGGAATTCGAAATTAAACATTTTGGGCTTGGTTAAATAGGCTATAGGCCTTTAGCCATTAGCCTTTTTGCTTCGTTTTACCATTACAGGTTTCTGGCCAAGAATACCAACAGCTTTACCTTTTCGGGCAATAATTTGCTTCGGAGTGGCATTGCAACAATCCCTGCTGTGCTGAACACACGCTCGGATGGTACACTGGTGGCACAAATACACAAATATTTCCCTGCCAAGCCGGCCATGAGTGGAAGCCGTGCCTGGTTATCTTTCCACCAGGCTAGTGGGTTTTCTTCTCCATCGATCACAGGTTCTCGACTTTGGCTCTCTGATCAGTAGGGACCGCGGCTGCTGCTGGGGCTGCTTTCTTTCCGAGAAGGCTGCCCTGGGAAGCTTTATTTTTCTTTGGCACAGCTCCAGACGTGGAAGCACCTGACTCGTCTTCTTCACCCTCCACTCTCACGCGTGCAGCGGGGCCGACTTCTGCTACCAGCTCAGCTTGGGTATCACTTAGATCGGTGGGATCCATGTTTTCCGCCCGGTATCTTGGGTCCAGAAGAGTTGCTTTCCGCATAATCCTCTGGGTTGCATCATGTCATATTTCTGCTGCATCTGCTCCAGGATGACTCGCTTCAACACCTGCCCCTGCATGCATCCAGACATGTCCAGACATGCCCACCATCCCCTCCTTCCCTCTCTCTGCTGGATGGCGCTAGTCTTACTTTCGGTTTCAACACCTGCCCCGCATATGACACGAATAACACGTCGTTGCACGTTCCAATTCTTTCATACTTTTGGTAAATGCGATCAGCGGTATCGTGACCCTGTATGTGATCACAGCCTAACAGAACGGTGTGCCCCTTGAACGTCCCGTCAATGAAACTGGCCACGATGCCCAGGAAGCTGTGCCCTCTCCTATTTGTCCAAATGTCAGCTGACAAGACAAATCCATCACCCTTTTCTAATAGCGCCCGCAGTCCATGTAAATCATTTTGAAAAATGATATATCCAGCTCCCTTTTTCTCGCTGCTGTCACGGTTGGGCAATGAAGAAACTGATCTCCGTTTCTCTTTCTCTGCTTGTTGTTGGTTCGCCTCGCTCTCTATAAATAAAACATATTCAGACGGTCCGAAATTAAATTAACATTACAGGCTACTTTTTGCATGATAGCCTACATTTTTATTTTATTTTAACGCTATATTGGGGCCTATTTAGCTGCCGTAATTACCTTTTGTTTTCTTCCCGGCGCGCCCTATTGTGTCACATTCAACACTTGATCTCAAGGATGCTCACAGATGACACCTGGTGGTCAACGGTGCAACTACACCTCAATTAGTTTTAATGCCGCCGCGCGTCAATACACAGCTTGCGGTAAGGCACGCTTATTGATCCGTCTACCACTGTATGCATTATTGTGGTTGCCATCTGGGCACTCATGTAACTGACTGACTCCCAGCATTTGACTGCACTATTACTGTTTATGTCCTTTGCATACTTGTATTTATGTGAACATAAATAAATATTTCAAATGTGTGCGTGTGCGCGCGTGTGAGTGTGCGTGCGTGCGTGTGTGCGTGAGTGTGTGTGTGTGTGCGTGTGTGTACCTAGCGGGGAGTGGATTTCCGGTGTTGTCGGTCAGTTTGAGGAAGGCCCAGCCACAGCTCAGGTCTCCTCTCTCTCCTGTCGACTAAAAACACACACAGCTCATCACACACCAGCGCTTCCCATACACACACAAATCAGATGGACAAATTCAGCTTTTCTGTGTGTGCGCCTGTGTGTGTGTGTGTGTGTGTGTGTGTGTGTGTGTGTGTGTGTGTGTGTGTGTGTGTGTGTGTGTGTGTGTGTGTGTGTGTGTGTAAGCCTTACATTCCGTATAAAGGTAACTCCCAGTTCAAAGAGGATTCCCAGGTCAGGAGAGTTAGAGCTGCAGCGCAGAAAACAGTCTCCGTCTAGGAGGGTGGGCAGGACACCGGTCATCTGGAACAAACACACACACACACACACACACACACACACACACAAACACTTAAGTCTGCTTTCACTTATGGGACATGGCATGTACACTGTAGAAGGAATCATCAGTCAGATAAATGTGAAGTCATGAACAGGGCTGGGTATCCAACTTCCATACTTTTATGGCAAGGTTCCCCAAATAGCGGCCACAAATGTTTCGCTGGCAACCTTTGGTGCCAACATACTTCCATGTGTCTTTCATAGATAAGATCAACACATTCAAACCACAGCATGATACTTAGGGTTACTGTAAGCAGGGTTTTATATTGGGTTTGAGTGCAGTCTCTGTCACCTGAGGTAAAGGAAGAGAGCAGTGTGGACTGAGATGATCGTGTGGTCAACAGAAGTCTCTGTCACCTGAGGTAAAGGAAGAGAGCAGTGTGGACTGAGATGATCGTGTGGTCAACAGAAGTCTGTCACCTGAGGTAAAGGAAGAGAGCAGCGTGGACTGAGATGATGGTGTGGTCAACAGAAGTCTCTGTCACCTGAGGTAAAGAAAGAGAGCAGCGTGGACTGAGATGATGGTGTGGTCAACAGAAGTCTGTCACCTGAGGTAAAGGAAGAGAGCAGTGTGGACTGAGATGATGGTGTGGTCAACAGAAGTCTCTGTCACCTGAGGTAAAGGAAGAGAGCAGCGTGGACTGAGATGATCGTGTGGTCAACAGAAGTCTCTGTCACCTGAGGTAAAGAAAGAGAGCAGCGTGGACTGAGATGATGGTGTGGTCAACAGAAGTCTCTGTCACCTGAGGTAAAGGAAGAGAGCAGTGTGGACTGAGATGATCGTGTGGTCAACAGAAGTCTCTGGCACCTGAGGTAAAGGAAGAGAGCAGTGTGGACTGAGATGATCGTGTGGTCAACAGAAGTCTGTCACCTGAGGTAAAGGAAGAGAGCAGCGTGGACTGAGATGATCGTGTGGTCAACAGAAGTCTCTGGCACCTGAGGTAAAGGAAGAGAGCAGTGTGGACTGAGATGATCATGTGGTCAACAGAAGTCTGTCACCTGAGGTAAAGGAAGAGAGCAGCGTGGACTGAGATGATCGTGTGGTCAACAGAAGGGCTTCTGTTGCTAAACAGCTGCTGGCTTGAACATCCTCAAGTTTGGTAATACTTTGTACTTCAATGATTTTGGTTTTATTGCAGTGTGGGATTTTCTGTCAACGTCCAATTTGCAGATGCTTCCTGCTCTCATGCCCGACTGCCGATACCGATGTATCCCACATCTTTTTATTTATTTATGTATTAATTTAGTTTTTCTGCCTGATTTCGGGGAGCATCGGGTTTCTCCTGGTGCGGAATTGGCACGTGTCGTGCCTGATTTTGTGTGAACCTAAGTTGTGCTTCAACTTAGGTTAAGTAAGTCACGCTGGCGTGCACACCCTCACACCGGGGATTACTAGCATCGAATAGCTAGTCAACCATGGAACATGTGGGCGTAATTGGGGCATCATTGTTCCGTCGTATCGGCAGGGATGTTTCCCTGTGCATCCCTAATTAATCATACATCAATGATTATTGTACCGTTATATAGAACTAACGTGGGGCGGGAGGGGAGGGCATTGGACGCCACATGGGTGGGAGGGAGGGATGAACTTCTTTTTATTTATTTTGATTTGCTCCTAGGTGGGATTATATGATTCTTTGTGTCTGTCATTGCGATGTCTGTTGCTTTTCTTCTTCTTAAAAAAAAAAAAAGATAACAAAGAAGAAGCATTTGTGTGGACTCCTGCCTCTTCATACCCTGGGAGAGAAGCTCCAGGTCTTGGGGCTCTTGGAGCTGTAGGTCGCCCTCACCGTGTGGATGTTACTCAACACCTGCAACACAAACACAGTCCCTTCACTATCAGACAGAACGTCCAAACAACATCAGCTAGAACTAGAATGACCGCACCGCAGATATATGCCTCCGCCAAACAAGTGAGCAGTCGACATCCATGTCTGTCCAGACTTGGACTTTTGAGTCAAATGTGAAGAAATTCCGTCAAGGCGTTACTGAGATATGGCGTTAACGAGCTCGAAAATGGCGTTCGTGAGTTCACAGTGACCTTGACCTTTGAGGACCAATATGTAATCAGTTCATCCTTGAGTCAAAGTGACGTTTGAGGCAAATGTGATGAAATTCATTCAAGGCCTTCCTGAGATATCGCGTTAACAAGCTCAAAAATGGCATTCGTGACAGAGACAGTGACCTTCAACTTCAACCTTTGACCACCAAAAGGTAATCAGTTCATCCTTGATTCAAAGTGGACGTTTGAGCCAAATTTGATGAAATTCCGTCAAGGCGTTCCTGAGATATCGTGTTAAGGAACATCGGAGGGACGTACGGACGGGCAACATGAAACCATAATGCCTCTGGCTCGGCTAACGCTGGCGGAGCCATAATAAAAATGTAGGCCTACGACTAATGATTATTATCAATTAATTACTGTTTCAATTAAACATTTAGTCTACAAAATCTTTAAAAAAAAAAGAACATCACAAAAGAGCCCAAAAGTGACTATTCAAATATGTTACTTAGACTGACCAAAAACCAAAGTATTAATTTTATAATATGAAAATCTTTTCATTTGTGAAGCTGTAACCAGGAAATGTTTGGTATTTTTCCTTGATAAATGAGTAAGTAATTGATGATCAACATTGTAATAAATTAATTTGCTGTCATTTGACAGCACTAATAGTAATAATAATTTGTATATTGCTAGTCCACAACCCAAAGATATTCAGTGTACTGTCATAAATTAAATTAATTATTATTATTATGTAATTCTTTTTCCCCACCTCCCTCTCTTCCGTCTGGCCCCTGTCCCTCCCACACTCTCCCTCCCTCCCCTCTGTTTCCATAGATCCCTGATCGATGTGTTAATTGTTACTTGTATCTGTTGCCTGTTGTTATCTTGTTTTCTAGGTACTCATAATGTGTCAGCGTCTTTGGGTCACTGAAAAGCGATTTATAAATTAAATTAATTATTATTATGATGATGATGATGATTATTATTATTATGTCTAGCAGAATTCACACTTAAGCCCCACCTGAGTTCCATCGAAGGCACAGAGGCGAATGTGTCTGCTGAGGACCTGAACTCCAACACCAGGAGTGGGAATCCTCCTGCAGCTCCACAGGGTGAAACAAACACTCGTCCTGACCTGACGAGAACGAACCTACAGGAGAGGAGAGAGGAGGAGAGAAAGGAAGAGAGGAGAACAGAGGAGAGGAGAGGAGAGGAGAAGGGAAGAGAGGAGAGGAGAGAGGAGGAGAGGAGAAGGGAAGATAGGAGATGAGAAGTGAAGAGAGGAGAGGGGAGGAGGGGATAGGAGGAGAAGAGAGGAAAGGAGAGGAGAGGGGTGAGGAGAGAGGAGAGTTGAGAGGAGGGGAGAGGAAAGGAGAGGAGAGGAAACAGAAGCATTAATTAATGACTAGAGGCTTTTAGCCTGGTAAACTGAACTCACATCACATTTCGTTCTACCAAACCATCTGGCCTCAAGCCCTGCGAGGGCTTTCTGCAGAAACTGCAAAGCGTACGAGCCAATCAGCGACCAGCCTCGTAGTTGATATCGTAACCGGCCAATCAGGAACGCTGCTGGAAAAACAGTAATGGCTGCCTCCGTGACTGTCCGCCTCGAGTAGTAATGTCAACATTCGTTGAGTTTAAGCAGCCATAAAGTGCAGTTATTGCTGAAATAGACTCAATAACAACAATTAAACAAGTACAGGAGTTTACATCAGTGGGGTTTCTCGGCGGAAAAGATGGTTTCCTCTGAAATGTGAGTTGACGTGACCGGCTGGTTTACCAGGCTAAGAGGCTTTGCCCTGGTCCATTAAAACACACAGACAAACAAATACCAATCTGGGTACCCAGAGTCTCTCAGGCTGATGACTAATAAGACTCTGAGACAGACGGCTGATACTTTGGGCTTTCCGATGTAGAGCGGACGTCTGCACCAACACTTCCACTTCCATCGTTGTTTCCAGTCTGACAATGTCTCAAATGCAGTTATCTGTTTATAGAGATGAGCCACAATGACGTCTGGACCTAAAACACCTACAAAAAGTATCGATCAATCAACTACAACTCAATTCTCTCAGAGGAAGTCTTGGTGCACCTGTGTTACTTCCTGCCTTTTAGACACAAAATAGCTGCTGTGAAAAAGGCCTATTCTCTCAGAGGAAGTCTTGGTTCGGACAACCGACATACCGGTCGTCTGGCCCAGACTCGTATTAGTCGTCAGACTGAGAGACTCTGAGGTACCCAGATTGCACACATACAGACAAACACAGTGTCTCACCTTGCCAGTGTCTGGGTCCAGGAAGAGGTCTCTAAAGGAGAGCTGTGATTGGCTGAGCTCAGGCTGAAGGTAATGACTTCCTCTGTACGTCAGCCCTACAGAAGAAATGTTTATATCAGTTAGTAAAACAAAACAAATGATGGTCTCTGATGGTCAAGGATCCCACTTGAACTTTTACTCATGCTTCTCTGCACCCACACCAAAGAGCACCTGTTTCAGTGATTTGACCAAGGACCCACGCAGCGCTTCCTCATCCCTTCTCTCAATTAAAAATGGTCTTTTACAGCAAGGTTTATTTTGCACAAATTCATAAAAAAAAGATTCTCATGTTGTAATAATAAAAAAAGAAATGCCTCTTAATGTGTTGTAATTTTTTCGCTGTGGTATCGAAAATGGTATCAAGTATCGATATTTTCTTGGGTATTGATATCAAAGCTGAAATTCTAGTATCGTGACAACCCTATATAACATCAACTACATTTGACCAGTTAACGGCATGCTGCTTGATAAAAAGAAAAAGAAAAAATGCAGCAGATTCCACCTGCTAGTTTGTTCCAATGCAAATTGACTGCAGGCGCACTTATTGTTTATTGTTTATTTCAGATCCCCATTAGTCACTGCCTCAGCAGCCACTATTCTTCGTGTGGTCAAACACATCAGTTACAGTACAATTAAAAAGTTAAAAAAAGTACACCAATAAAGTACTCAATACACATACATACATATATCCACATCCATACATACATACATGTACATAGGCTACAGTGTATACATACATACATACACACACACACACACACACACACACACACACACACATATAACAAAAACAAAAGCAACAATTATCCTAGACGAGATGTTGCAACTCTTCTATTATATGGCTCTGGCGTTAGCTAATGATAACATGAGTGGGGGAAAGGGGCAGTATCATCCATCTGCAGCGCCGGAGCACCATCGCCCCGCCCACCGTGTACGTTCTCAGACCCGCTGGATGTGTACACGTACAGACCGGAGTACGTTTCTAGACTCCTTCAAAAATAAAAGCCCAGGGGGCATGGTGGTTCAGTGGTAGAGCTGTCGCCTCACAGCTAGAAGGTCCTGGGTTCGAGTCTCAGCTGGGGCGCTGTGAGCGCTGAAGGAATGCGTGCCCGTCCGCATGTCCTCGAGTGCCCACCGCCCGGGTGGGGTCGTCAAAAGGGCCTTTCTGTGTGGAGTTTGCATGTTCTTCCCATGCCCCCTGGGGGTTTCCTTCATATAGGAACCCCTCACCAAAACATGCAATATCCTGATTGCTAATGTGGTTCCTCCTCTGGTCGTTAAGGGCGCCTGTTTGAAGGGAGGGGAACTGGTTGGAATAGCGTGAACCTCCCACATGCTATGTCCTACCAGTGAAGCTTGCCCTGTCAGGTGAAAAGAAGCGGCTGGCTAACTGCCCATGTCTCGGAGGAAGCATGGAGCCAGTTTCGGCTCTCCCCAGATGCAGAGGGTGGAGTAGCAACCAGGATAAATAAATTAAATTAGCACTAATGGGGGATAAAAATGGGATAAAAAAATCCGGGGGGGGGGGGATAATAATAATAATAAAAGCCTGGATATTTTTCTTTTTAAATCAGCGTTCTGTAGGTATATGATATTCTATTATGCTTGTGTGCATTAGTCTTTCGGATGATTGAATGTTTCTATGATTCATGACCTTGGCGTTGATCTCGCTGGTTAATTGGCTAGCTATGCTACTAGCTAGCCAGCAACTACCCCCACTATGAGCTCCATGGTCAGCCTCTGAGACCCAGGACAGCCCCCTCTCCCCACCCACCCTCCAGCCCGCTTCTACCCCGACTTAGAGGCCCCTTCTCCAGGGGAGACCACCTCCGGGAGCCACCCACCTTCCATGAACCTGCCCAACCGCATACCCAGTATTAAGCACCCCTCCCCAGGCTACACACAGATCCCCGCCCCGCCAGGACCTTGTCCTCCGGCGACCTACGTTACCAACTTGCTGGACCTTGCTGGCTCAGTGGCCACACTTTACGGACTTTGCTATCTAGCTATAGCTAACATCAGTGTTTGGCTGCTGCAGTGCTCGCCTACCTCGCTCGCACTGACTGCTTTTATTTTTGAATCCGGTCTGTACGCGTACACTTCCAGTCTGTATGTGTACACTTCCGTCTGTATGCGTACGCTTCTGGTCTGTACGCATACAGACTGGAAGTGTACGCATACTAGGGCTGTCACTTTTCATTCGAAATTCGAATGCAACTTCGAATGTGGGGGAGGGGGTTCGTTTTCGAAATGTAATTTGAATGTTCGATTTTTTTATTTATTTTTTATTATTATTATTATTATTATTTTTTTATGAACCAAAATTAACCAACTGCTGCTTGCTGGTAATGTTAATCCCATGTCAGAAAAAGTCTCCAGATTTGTCGCGTTAGTCTCTTCTGAGAAAGATTGTCTCCAGGGTCTGAAAAGTTGTCTCGAGTTGGATGCAGCCAAGTTTGTGAGGCAGTGTTGTGACTGTGAGTGTCCAAACTAACACGTCGGGCTGATGCCCGGTGGCCTGCAGTGGGTTGCACCAGCTGTGCGTAAGTTGAAACGTAAGCTAGTTTGAACGTAAAGTCTCACTAAGTCCGAGTTTACGCACTACTAAAAATATTTGGGTTGCACCAAGTGAAATAGTTACAACGTAGGCATAAGTTAGAACTTAAAATTTACACCTATGTCTTACTAGGTGTAAAGTCCTCCGTAAAATAGCAGTTGGCACGGATTGCAACTTGGCACCGTGGCGCATCGTTGTTTTGCGTCCGCAACGCGCTCTCCGTGATAAATTACACCCTTTGATATTTATGACTCACGCTTTTGTTTCCCACAAGCTGCAGCACTGCATACAAATTAAAATAACCGCAACAATTTAGTGAGGCAGGATGGTGGTATAGCCTACAATACTGATGAAGAGCTCACAGATAAACGTTAACAGTAATATGAACCTAAACGAACGTTACTCAATAACGTTCTCATTTGATTAGTGTTGATGAAATATGAAAGCACTAATTTGCGGTGGGCAACATGTCCTGTTTTCACTCCACTTAAACAACCGTAAATAAACACCGTTTCCACCGTGCTTTTCACTGATTGGTCACAGATACTGTACACGTCATTGTCTGCGACACTATTTTGGTTAGTATGGACTTTAGGGTCTACTAGTTAAGATGTACCTTACGTCTCCGTGGTGCAACCAAACAAAGACACAACTTTAGTGTCAAACTAACTAGTTTGAACGTAACAGTTAGTGTGGACTTTACACCCTAACTTAAGACAGAACTTACGTTCAGCTGGTGCAACAGGCTGCTGGACTGAAAATAAAATAAAAATAAAAATAACCAAAAAACTTCGAATATATTCGAACGAATTTCGGGCAATTAAAGTTCGTTCGAATTTTATTTTGGGAAAAAGTGACAGCCCTAACGCATACAGACGGAAGTGTACGCGTACAGACCGGATACTTTCTAGACCTACTCCTTCAAAAATAAAAGCAGTCAGTGCGAGCGAGGCAGGCGAGCACTGCAGCGGCCAAACACTGATGTTAGCACGCAAGCTAACGTTTGATAGCTCCTGGGGGACGGCTGGCTGTCTGTACAGCCCGGGAGCGGTGCTTAAGTGTGGGCCACTGGGCCAGCAAGGTCCAGCCAGTGGGTAACGTAGGTCCCTGGAGGACAAGGTCCTGGCGGGGCGGGGGTCTGTGCGTAGCCTGGGGAGGTCTGCTAATAGTGGGTATGCAATTGGGCAGCTTCATGGAAGGTGGGTGGGGTGAGGGGGCTGTCCTGGGTCTCAGAGGCCGACCATGGAGCTCATAATAGCGGGGGTAGGAACAGGATGGACGAGTTGCTAGCTAACGTTAGCTAGTAGCATAGCTAGCCGATTAACTAGCCAGATCAACCCCGGGAATGTGATCAATGTTGGGGGGAATAGTCTGTCAACATCTGTCATGAATCATGCAAACATTCAATCATCCTACAGACACTAATGCACACAAGCATAGAATATCATAATACCTACGCCGATTTGAAAAGAAAAATATCGAGTCTTTTATTTTGTTAAGGAGTAGGTCTGTGCTCTGTACACGTACACTTCCAGCGGGAGAACGTACACGGTGGGCGGGGCGAGATGCAGATGGATGTATCTGGAAAGGGGGGGTTCACCGTGACGTAACGCTGAATCAAATCGGCCATTTTGGAGGCCCCAAAAAAAGGAGGTTTGAACCCCTAGAGGGCACTCTCACTGCCTGAAGATGACACAGTGTACCGTGTAGAATTCTAACAGTTTAGTCTCAAATGTAGAGATTTTTCCTTCACACACCACCTCAAAAGCCATATACATTAGTTGAAAGCTGAAAAAAAATTGTTTTAAGGGTTAGTCCTCCTTGAAGTGTGTGTGTGTGTGTGTGTGTGTGTGTGTGTGTGTGTGTGTGTGTGTACTAACCTTCCTCCACCAGCAGTTTATTAAGAGTTGATGGTCTGAATCCTGAAGGGATCGCCCCCATGGCAGAGAGCACATCGGTCGTATCAATCTGTCCATCACAATCACACACACACACACACACACACACACACACACACACAGTGAAAACAATAAGAATTCTCAATGCAGTGCAGAACAATTGGTGCGTGGAGAGCGTGTCACCTCAGTCAGAGCCTTCCTGACAGTAGACCAGTTGGAATGGGAAGCAGTGCTGTTAGAGAGCAGAGAGGAATGGAAACACTGACATTATTCAGAGAAAGCATCATTAAAACAACATCATCATCAATTTCAATCTAAATAAATTCTGTATTTTGATCACTTGTTGTCGTCGTCGTCGTTTTTGTTTCCTCCCAGTTTTCTCCCCAGTTGTACTCAGCCAATTCCACCTGTCTAAGTTGTCCCCGTCGTTGCTGCAGCCCCTCTGCTGACCTGGGGCAAGTTGTAGACTAGCACATGCTTCCTCTGATACATGTGCAGTCGCTAGCTGCTTATTTTCACCGGACAGTGAGGCGTTTCACCGGCAGGATGTAGCAAATGGTGGGATCATGCTATTCCACCCCAACGACCAAAGGAGGCGCTAGTGCAGCAACCAGGACACGTACCCATATCCGGCTTCCCACCCGCAGACACGGCCAATTGTGCATGTATGGACATCCAACCAAGGCAACACGGGGCACGACAGTAGATCCTGTGTGTTTCTTATGTGTATTAGGGGTGGGCGATATGACGATCTTAGATCGTTCACGATCAGAATGGCTC
This sequence comes from Poromitra crassiceps, assembly GCF_964638095.1. Lineage (NCBI taxonomy): Eukaryota > Metazoa > Chordata > Actinopteri > Beryciformes > Melamphaidae > Poromitra > Poromitra crassiceps. Next base: position 34,024,099 of record NC_139633.1, on the reverse strand, counting down.
CACGATCTGCCTTTCCAGACAGATCGTTAGAATCGCGCTACATGCAGTGCACATTCTATCTGTTGCATTTCTATGTCTGAAAGACGCTTCCCAAGTTTTCCTCCCCTCCCCTTTTTCACTTTGCAAAGTGCAGCAGCATGGACGACAACACGGAGGGGCAGTTAGTTTGAGAGAGACACACACACACACACACACACACACACAGACACACACACACACACACACACACTTAACCAGGGCTTGCCTTGACACGAAGGACCTCCCGTCATCCCGGGGACGTAAAAAATAGCGTCAGGGACGATGAAAATTAATTTGGGGACGGAGCCGGACGATAGCCTAAACACACGCTCTGCTCGTTAGAATGAACAGTGTTAAAAATGACATGCCACACACACACACACACTAAACAGACATGCGGGCACTGGCAGAGAGACAAACAGGCAGATAGAGCGGAACTCATCGCGCAAAAAGTGTCTGAATCTCTGCTGCTCTTTGTGATAGTTTGAGTTTCATTTGCTTCAGTCGGACTTTGTCAGTTATTTTAAATGCGAGGACGCATTGCTCCTAATCTGCCCTCATCCTGCTGCCTCGTATTCTCAGGAGAGTGCGTTTCTGCTCCACCTTCTCTTTCCTTCCCCCCTGCCTCTCTCTCACTGCTCAACGCTGTGTGTGTGTGTGTGTGTGTGTGCGTGCGTGCGTGGGTGCGTGCGTGCGTGCGTGCGTGTGTGTGTGTTAGGGCTGCACGATTAATCGTATTTTCATCGTCATCGCGATACGAAAATGCGCGATGAACACATCGCAAAAGTCACGTGTTATCGCAAAAAAAAAAACTGAACGCAACATGCAAGATACCGGCTGAATAAGTGTCCAAGTGTCCAAATGTTCATGTCATTCTGGCCAATAATCCACTTCTGTTATAACATTTCACTCTGGAATATGGAATATCTTTCAATAATCGTTATGACTAAAAGGCTAAAAGTAATCTCATGTGTAAGAAATGACTGTTCTTCATGAAGTAAAAATGTAAATAATGAACTTGTTGGTTTTGGATTTTTTTTTAACTTCAAGAGTGCCTTTTTGGGTAACACTTTACAATAACGTACACAAATACTATAGTAGTTACTAGTAAACTAACCATTAACTAATAGCCAGTTAATGAGTAGCTAATGAAAAATTTGGCATTAGTCAATCACTAGTTAATCATAGTTAATGAGTAGGTAGTCATTAGTTAATGATTAGTATCTAATTTCCTGAGTAGAGAAGTTAATCATTACCTAATGATTACTAAATGTCAGCTCGTGAATAGAGTAGTTAATCATTACTTAATGATTCCAAAATGTCAGTGCGTGAATGTATTAGTTAATCATTAGTTAATCATTAGTTAATCTTTTTGTGTACCCTATTGTAAAGTGGTGCATCATACTCAGTAGTTTATGAATACTGAATCATTACCTGTCCATTAGTTACTCTTTTCGCACCCTAATATAAAGTGAAAGATATCCTTATCAAATAAACACTCCCTCCAGGTATGATTCGAACCCTGAACCCCAAGATCGTTAAATTGTAAGTCTGGTTATCTACCATCTGAGCTAACCAGCCTGTTATTTGGTAGAGCCATACTATAGGTCTGTAGAGTCAGAGACTAAGTATTATGTCCTATCCACATACTACTTTCTGTTCAAGTACTTATAGTTTTTAAGATATATTCCACCCAAATACGGTACTACCTTCTCTCCAAATACTTATAGTTTTAAAGGTATATTCCATCCAAATACTACTTCATGTCCAAGTACTTAGGTATGTTTCAGCCAAATACTACTTATGTCTAAGTACTTGTAAGTACTTGGACAGAAAGTAGTATTTGGGTGGAATATACCTTTAAACTATAATACTTGGTCTCAGGCTCTACATTCGATAGTATGGCTCTAACAAGCAACAGGCTGGTTAGCTCAGATGGTAGAGAACCAGACTTACAATTTAACAATCTTGGGGTTCAGGGTTCAAATCTCACCTGGAGGGAGTGTTTATTTGATAAGGATATCTTTCACTTTATATTAGGGTGCGAAAAGAGTAACTAATGGACAGGTAATGATTCAGTATTCATAAACTACTGAGTATGATGCACCACTTTACAATAGGGTACACAAAAAGATTAACTAATGATTAACTAATGATTAACTAATACATTCATGCACTGACATTTTGGAATCATTAAGTAATGATTAACCACTCTATTCACGAGCTGACATTTAGTAATCATTAGGTAATGATTAACTTCTCTACTCAGGAAATTAGATACTAATCATTAACTAATGACTACCTACTCATTAACTATGATTAACTAGTGATTGACTAATGCCAAATTTTTCATTAGCTACTCATTAACTGGCTATTAGTTAATGGTTAGTTTACTAGTAACTACTATAGAATTTGTGTACGTTATTGTAAAGTGTTACCCATTTTGGTTCGTATGACCCTCAACACAGGCTTTGAGAATCCCGTGCCACTTACTGATACGTATGCTTAAATTAACACACTCATATTGCAAAATGAATTTAGGCCCTCACTGTAATACTTCAGAAGTTGAATTTGAAGTTCAGCATTAATACATTTGTCATTTTTTGTCTTAGATTTACCTTTGTGTGTTATTGCAATATAAAACTACATAATTGAGAATTCGTAATCATAATGGATTCTAGATTCTGGAATCGAGAATCGTTGGAATCGAGAATCGATTCTGGATTCGGATCGTGACCCCAGGAATCGGAATCGGATCGGATCGTGGCTTAGCCGGATCGGAGCACCCCTACCCATTAATATTTTTGTTTATAGCATTTTTTTATTTATCGCAGGTCATATCGTCATCGCAACATTGAACAGTGTTATCGCACATCGCAGCTTTTCCTCATATCGTGCAGCCCTAGTGTGTGTGTCTGCTGAGCCGCATGTCTCTGCTCTTTCCCCACTCTCTCTCTTTCCATTAAATTAGCAAATTGACAATTGACAAATGACAATCACGCAACTCAATCACAGATAGCCTGTCAGGAACTCTTGTGGTGTGCTGCTGTGATTCAGTGGCACAGCTCAGTGAACTCTTGTCTTGAGTGATGTCAGGAAGTCTCTGAACTCTTGTGTTGTGCTGCTGTGAATCAGTGGCACAGCTCAGTGAACTCTTGTGTTGCTGTTCTTGTGTGGCCTGTGCATTCACACGTTGAATGCCAGAGCGGTGGCCAACACTTTTCTGCTTCACAAAGGATGAAAGATGGTGTACAAATGTGTGCCTTTTCACCCCCCAAGTGTTGACTTAATGGCTGCTAAAAGTATTAAAACTAAGTAGGCTTAATACACCTAGCTGATGCTTTATTCAGTTGCAATAGTGTTCCGCTGTCAACTCTAATTTGCTCCTGTTGTGCTTTTAAAGAAACTCTCATATTGCTGATAAGAAATACACTTCTCAAGTGTGTACTGCTTTTGGTAGTTTAGATATGGCTGTGTTAAAATTGGGAATGTAGGAACATTTGAACCATGGTTAGTTTAACAGCCCTCAGTGAGCCACAGACACTTCTTATTATAGGAGGAGAGAATGACCCTATTTCCCACTTGTGTTATGACCTCAGAAAACGTTTTCCTTAGGAGTTCAGGGTCTGGTCTCAATCACTAGTTGTGAGAGTTCTTCTATGCAGCATGATGTTAATTTCAAGATTCATTTTCATTAGTGGTGTGGCCTGCTATGTTTTGATTGTGTGTGATTATTTTCCTGGAGCTAAAGTGGACTTTTATGTTTTACAATAGAGAGATGAGTGTTATGGTTATTCCTGGTATATTAGTCTGTCTTCTCCCCACCTGTTGCCCATTTTTCCCTGTTAGTCTGCCTTTCCTCCCACCTGTTGCCTATGTGTCTCGTTAGTCTGTCCCATTACCTGAGTTCTCCCCACCAATCAGTTCTCCCGTTTTGCCCCCTGTGTTCTTGCTTTCCCTAGTCAGCTGTCTATATATTGTCTCAGTCTGTGTGTTGTCTTGGTCGGAACATTGTCTATCTGTGGTTGGTCGTGGTATGTATCAGTAACCCTGTCCTAGTGCTCTGAGTTTTTGGCTGTAGTCTAGCTGTGTGCTAGCCCTGTTTTTGTTCTTTTGTATGTAAAGTTTGAAGTAAACCTTTGATGCTCCTGGAAACCTTGCCTGCTGCTTATCTTTGTTCTGCGTTTGGGTCCACACATCACACCACCTACTAACCAAAACGTAACATAGCCAATATATTCGTCCCATCGCCCAACCCTACTGTAAAAATAACAGTGAACCAAGAGATAGATAGAGTGTTTGCATGCTTGTGAACATTAGTTTTCAGCACATGAATTATTGGAAACTCAGCGTAAATGACGACATGAAAATATTTATAAAACAAATTGAATTTTAAATTCCCATGACTTGTCTAGGTTTCTCATGGCCGTATGAACCCTGAAATTAGTTTGGTTGTACTTGTACTGTTCAGTAACTTGCAAAATAGTCTTAAAAATATGAAAAAGAATCGTGATAAGATCGTGGATCGTGATCCTGCCTGAAAAAATCGTGGTATGATATTTTTGCCATATCGCCCACCCCTAATTCCACCCCAACGACCAAAGGAGGCGCTAATGCAGCAACAAGGACACGTACCCATATCCGGCTTCCCACCCGCAGACACGGCCAATTGTGCATGTATGGACATCCGACCAAGGCAACATGGGGCGCGAACCTGCGACCCTCGTGTTGGTGCTGTATTTTTTATAACTAATATAGTCCTGGGATCCTTTAATTTGACCGCATCACTCTAATAATAAAGAATAATCTGAAGGACAAAACTGGTCTAAGAACCTCTGGAAACAACACAGTAAAACCAAATCTCAGCAGATTCCAGTTTTTAAAACGGAGAACCTCACCTCCGTTTGTCTTGGTCCTCGGCCATGTCTTCATCATCCTGCTCCTCCTCTTCCTCGTCTGACTCCTCATCATCATTATCATCTTCATCTTCATCTTCATCATCGTTGACACCAGAACCACTCTGAAATGTTTTGGTACAGTGAGCGGTTTTAATCATCTAAGCCAGTGGTTCACAACCTTTCCCCACTCATGGCCCACTTGAAAATCTCAAAAATGTTCTCAGCCCACATTCAACTGTAAACAGTATGGAGGCCAAATAATGTGTTCTCAGTCCACATTCAACTGTAAACAGTATGGGGGCCAAATAATGTGTTCTCAGCCCTAAACAGTATGGAGGCCAGATAATGTGTTCTCAGCCCACATTCAACTGTAAACAGTATGGAGGCCAAATCATGTGTTCTCAGCCCACATTCAACTGTAAACAGTATGGAGGCCAGATAATGTGTTCTCAGCCCACATTCAACTGTAAACAGTATGGAGGCCAAATCATGTGTTCTCAGCCCACATTCAACTGTAAACAGTATGGAGGCCAGATAATGTGTTCTCAGCCCACATTCAACTGTAAACAGTATGGAGGCCAGATAATGTGTTCTCAGCCCACATTCAACTGTAAACAGTATGGAGGCCAGATAATGTGTTCTCAGCCCACATTCAACTGTAAACAGTATGGGGGCCAGATAATGTGTTCTCAGCCCACATTCAACTGTAAACAGTATGGAGGCCAAATAATGTGTTCTCAGCCCACATTCAACTGTAAACAGTATGGCTAGAGTAGTCAGATTGTCTGATTTGCTCCCCCCCGTTTCCTGCTCTCTCCTCTCTCACACTCTAAAGCATGGCACTCATTCTACTCTAAAGTATGGCATCCCCTCCTTTCCCTGTTCTCTACACATACGCTCTCATATACTCCCCCCCTGCTCTCCCTCCCCACCTCCTCCCCTTCCTGAACTCTCCTCCCCCACTACTCTAAAGCATGGCATCCATTCTATTCTAAAGCATGGCACCCGTTCTCTTTCTCTTTCCCCGTTCCCCACCTCCTCTCCTCCCCAACATTTCCCATTCCCTCCCCACCTCATCACTTTCCTGCTCTCTCCTCTCTCACATTCTCCCTGCTCTCCCTCCCCTGCACCCTCCCCACATCCTCCCTTTCCTGATCCGTCCTCCCCCACTATTGTAAAGCATAGCACCCAGTCTACCCTAAAGCATGGCACCCATGCTATTCTATATTTCTCCATGATTGTTCAATAGGGCTGGGACGGATCAGAAAACCCACGGATCGGATCGCGTGACGGATTTTGAGCCACGGATCACAGATTTTTCGGATCAGCAAAAAAAAATATATATCAGATTTTTTCTCTCAAAATTAGATTTTCGATTAGATTTTTTTAATACTATTATAATTCTCTAACCATTTGTTGCCCTGCACAGCTCAAAAAACATTTTTTTCTCATAAGTGACACAATGTATGCTTTTACTCTGAAGGCACAACAACCCAACTTCCTGTTTTAGGTGGCACTGCTATGCCTAACTTCGTGGCTGTTGCTTGCACCAGTCACATGACACGGGTACAGACCTACAGACCAGACCAGGTCAGTCTGGAAATATAACGTTGATGCTACGTTAAGCTACTCAGTGGCCCCACATGTTGTTTTGTTGTTATGTGTCCTAAGGCAACATTTCACCGTCCGGTGATAATGTGTTTGTGAAACGTGTCCGCGTGTGTGTGTGTGTTTGTGTGTTGTGGCTCTCCTTATCTTGTGCAGCGCGCAACACGCTGATCGCATTCCTGTGCTTTTTCAGAGGTGTTGAAATAAGTTTGTGTGACGCTGTCTTTAGTAGCCACTAGCCACAGCCTTCAGAGAGACTTTACAGCAGCGACAAGGGATGAGGAAGCTCACTTGTGCTTGCCATGATGATGCCTGTCTGTGTCTGGCTGCGCTGGGCGTTCTCATACACTAACGTTAAACGTTAAATTAAACGAAGGGGGGGGGGGGGGGGGTCCGCAGACCATTGACATTCCGAACCGCGTTCCGAACTGTGGGGGCTGATCCGTACGGGTCACGGATTATCCGTGATCCGTCCCAGCCCTATTGTTCAATGTGTTATTATTACTACTGTAATTTGCTGCTGTTGTGTCAGCTATAATTAGCTAGACATATTTCCTGTGAAGCCCTCTGACACATGCTTGTGAATTAGGGCTATACAAATAAACTTGACTTGACCAAATAATGTGTTCTCAGCCCACATTCACACAAGTGGGCCCAGGGCCACAGGTTGGCAATGGCTGATCTAAGCATTTTACAATACACTGATGTTGTTAAACTAAAACCTCAGTCTGAAGTCTGAGTTGCGCTGATGGTTACTCACCAGTCACCTCTTTAAGTACTTTAAAATGCAACATTATCATTATGTCCTAAAGTGTGTATACTGTATTTGGCAAATGGATGGTGGTGGTGGTGGAAACGTAGAAACTAGAGACACAGGCTTGTTCCTGAAAGGTTGCTGGTTCAAACCCGAGACCAGATGGGCAAATCTTAGTTGGGGAACACTCTGCTATCCAGGTGCTCTTCACCAGGCTGAGAAAGGCACTTCACCAGGCTGAGGCTGTGCTGGAGAGCTTCTAAATAGAGATATGTGAGTGTGAAGCAGGACAAACTGTCAAGGTGGATTTTGGAATTTTGTAGATGTTAAATGGATGACACACCTATACATTTTTTACTGGAGGCCAAATTTGCTGGCTGTGTATGACTATAAGTGACTGGGCAGTGTAATAGTATGACTATAAGTGACTGGGCAGTGTAATAGTATGACTATAAGTGACTGGGCAGTGTAATAGTATGACTATAAGTGAAGTGACTGAGCAGTGTAATAGTATGACTATAAGTGACTGGGCAGTGTAATAGTATGACTATAAGTGACTGGGCAGTGTAATAGTATGACTATAAGTGAAGTGACTGGGCAGTGTAATAATATGACTATAAGTGACTGGGCAGTGTAATAGCATGACTATAAGTGAAGTGACTGAGCAGTGTAATAGTATGACTAGAAGTGACTGGGCAGTGTAATAGTATGACTATAAGTGAAGTGACTGAGCAGTGTAATAGTATGACTAGAAGTGACTGGGCAGTGTAATAGCATGACTTCAAGTGACTGGGCAGTGTAATAGGAGTGAAAATCAATGAAATAAACTGGTGTCATCAGTGTCATCTTGAGACACAAAATGGCTGGTTGACTGGTTGTGTACCTTCAGGTAGGTTTTAGGGACGACTCCTCTGTTGCCTTTAGTGTCCTGCGCCAGCCACCATCCATCTGCCGTCTTCCTGATGATCCTCAGCACCGTGCCCCTCTGAAACACAGGGCAACAAACCAGTTTGTGTGACTTCTCCCACATTATAACTTACAAATCTGCGGGATGTGACAAAAATATGCGCAATTCTCGCAATCCCGCGCCAAATCATTGACTTCGTGCCTGGCAGCTCGGGTGCTGCACGCTTGAAAAATAGAACAGAAGCTGAAACTTATCGCTGCAGCCCGCGTGCTGGTGTGATCGGTCTCGCCTCTTAACAAGGACGCTGAAATTAAACTGCCTCCACGCTGCGTAGCTTCAGCATTGCTTCAGCATAGCTTCGGCGTATGGTGTGTCCGGGCCCTGCAAGTCAAAGTTGCTCCTTTGACTTACAGAATGCACAACTGTTCTATTCTAATCACTTAACTTTCTGCATTTCTCCTGCTTATTTATGAACCTTGTTACATTGAGAAATTCCATCAGCCTGTTTGATGGACAGGAAAGCTTTCAGAATGAATATCTGACTTGTATAAATGGATTAGCAACCTTTTTTGATTTGTGATGCCACATTGACGTCACAAAAATCTAGGGACCCCAGAATTTCACTACATTGGTAATATCATAAGTATCATCATCAGTGACATCATCAATTGGGGTCGCGACCCCAAGGTTGGGAACCACTGGTCTAGGGGCTGATCTTCACCACACACCAAACAGTGGCTGAAAATAAAGGTGTGTAGTTGCCTTGCGTGAGTCCTATCAGCCCAGAGCCATAGAGATATAAGAGTTGTGTCATCTCCATTCACTCCAATGGACCAGTTGATTTGTTGTATTTGTTTGACCTCGCCATAGTTCCTGGAAGTAAGTTTCTGGATTAAGCAGCAGTGTAGAGTTGCAGCAGAATGGGCCGTTTGTGAGGTACTTTGAAAGGGTTTAAAGACGTTTAAAGAATCAAATTGTATATTATCAGCTTTATTTGATGCATTCAAGCGTACTTCCTGGAACTGTTCCCCCACACACACTAATAGCTATGTGAGTCACGTGTCTATCAAGCATTTTGGACATCAGTTGGCACCACACTCTCTTTAGCTCACTCACTCTGTATCAGCCTAGATTTCAGAATGATTCTACTAGGACTAGAACTGTGGAAACACTGTTTGAAGGGCGTGACCGCCCTCTGCTGGTTGAAGTCAAGATGATGGACAACATTTTTAAGACCAAATAAAAAGGCCAAGATGAAAGAAAATATCCTCCGTTCAATTGATCAAGTGAGAAACTTTAGGACAGCACGGCGGCAGCTAGACATACATGCTCCAATGTCAGCTTGATGAGGGGGTCCAGGGGAGTCCGCAACAAAATGAGTCAATGGTGTGAATTCACTAGGATTTCAATGAGTAGAAGTTAGCCCAAGGAGAGAATGTAGTGCATATACTTGGTCATAGCTTTCACTCGCTCCTGTTATCTCCCCATCGACATTACATTAAATTATATTATATTATATTATATTATATTATATTATATTATATTATATTATTCTTATTATATTATATCATATTATATCATATTATATCATATTATATCATATTATATTATATTATAGTATAATCATATTATATCACATTATATTACATTACATTATATTATGATATGATATGATATGATATGATATGATATGATATGATATTATATCATATTATATCATATTATATTATATTATATTATAATCATATTATATCACATTATATTACATTACATTACATTATTATATTATATTACTTTTTCGGGGAGCTGCACGCCGGCAGGTTCGCCAGCTGCAGCGTGACAGCTTGACACCCGACCATGAGTTCCGCTTAACAAATAAGCAATTTATTTGGCAGTCATGCAAACACATTGAAGAGTGCCTTTTTGTCTCTTTTTTTTTTTTTTTTATAGAAAACCTCTTTTTCATGATTATTCGAGAAGATGGAAAAACATTTGTTAGACCTGGTTATAAGAAGTCATTTTATAGAAATAGTGAAAGGGGCCTTAGTAGTAAAAGATTAGCGAGACTTTATTTGGATAGTCCGGCACCTACACAGAGTCTACAGAGTATAGTAACAGTTTATTAGTTGAGATTGGGCCTGCACGATATGAGGAAAATCTGCGATGTGCGATAACATTGTTCAATATAGCGATGACGATAAATAAACAGATATTAAAGCATGCATATTAGCTATACAGTTCCTATGTCTTTCTGCTTTAATAATGCTAATATAGACCCCAAACATAGCCTATGCCCACTGAATAAAGAAATGAAATACACACTGACTCTAGCTGAAACTACACACAGCGTGTTTGGGCTTTGGCAGAGGGGCGGAGCGCACTGTTGCAAGGGAAAGGTGTACGGTGGATTTACAACACAAGACAAAATGATCCGATGCTGAGTGGGAATGCATGACGCGTGTAAATAAAACCACTTTCGTTATTCATTGCGTTTCAGGCAGCCTTTGCGATGTGTTTAGTGCGCATGTTCATATTGCGATGACGATGAAAATACGATTAATTGTGCAGCCCTAGTTGAGATTAAACAATTCAGCCGTTTGTCTTTGTCTGTAGGTTTTGTATGAAAAGCTTATTAGTTTACATTTAACAAACAGATTCTGTTTCTTCCTGTTCCACACACCTGCACCTAGTGTAACATGTATGTTCATAACCTGTTCCACACACCTGAACCTAGTGTAACATGTATGTTCATAACCTGTTCCACACACCTGCACCTAGTGTAACATGTATGTTCATAACCTGTTCCACACACCTGTAGGGATGCAACGGTATGAGTTTTTGACGGTATGATAACCTTGGACAAAAATACCACGGTTTCACGGTATCGCGGTATTGCGGACCTTTATGTGTAAAAAATGCCAATGAACAAAATTTATTTTATTTTTAACAGTTTGCTGAATTGTGGACTGAGAAAAAATGTTAATGTAACCTCCAACTGTAATTACAGTTAACTGGCAAGTATGTGTTAATATAGTTTGTTATTATACTATGTTAATATAGTACTGTTCTTACTTATAAATGTAAACGATTTAATCTAATTAATTTGATGTGAAACTAAAACATCATAATAATATCAAATACACGCTTCTCTTTTGTAATGGGTGAACACTGGACACAATTATTGTTTCCTCACACACACACACACACACACAGCCTCTGTCCCTGTTTCTGTCTCTCTCTCACTCACACACACAAAGTTTGTGCATACTTTTCCACTGACAGGTTGGAGGAGTCTTTCGTCATTCTCTAATGTTACTTCTCTTCAGTGCAATACGTTTTGATAACGACCTGCTGTACAGCGCCGTTCGCTCAGTCAACTAACGTTAACTTTAGTGGAGAAAGATAGCTGGTGTTAGCTAGCTAATTAGCCATGTTAGCTGCCTCAGTAGGTAACGTTAGCATAGAGAGAGCATTTATCTGACGTTTGTTAGCTACTCCTCAAACCTGCGGGTGGAAATAGTTTATGTCCAATGCGATGTATGTTGAAGCAAGACAACGTTTTAATGTAGCTTGAATTTGACAAATAACGACGGGTCGTGCTCACGCAGATCTAAGCCCTGGCCATCCTAGGCTCAACGCGAGACTCATCAGTCATTCTGATGAGTCTCGCGTTGAGGCTATGGCCATCTGTGATTTTACAATAGCCGAAATATTCCCATACAGCCGACGTCGTCTTTTTAGATGGGGGGAAAGTTCAGGGGGGTCCTTCCTTGCGTTCTCCTGCTTTATCACACACGGTTGTAAACACAGTCAAGGGCAGCTCCTCACTACTGTGCGTCTAGGTAGGCATGCAGCAAGGGGGAGGGGCCGCGTAAGCTGCACTCTGCAAGCAACCGGCACGTTGTTTTGGGGAAACAGCTGATACCGTGGAGAAGGTATGACGGCAAATCTTAGTGGTTTTGATACCGTGACTTTTTCAAACCGGGGTATACCTTCAAACCGGAAACCGCTGCATCCCTACACACCTGCACCTCGTGTAACATGCATGTTCATAACCTGTTCCACACACCTGCAGCTAGTGTAACATGTATGTTCATAACCTGTTCCACACACCTGCACCTAGTGTAACATGTATGTTCATAACCTGTTCCACACACCTGCACCTAGTGTAACATGTATGTTCATAACCTGTTCCACACACCTGCACCTAGTGTAACATGTATGTTCATAACCTGTTCCACACACCTGCACCTAGTGTAACATGTATGTTCATAACCTGTTCCACACACCTGAACCTAGTGTAACATGTATGTTCATAACCTGTTCCACACACCTGCACCTAGTGTAACATGTATGTTCATAACCTGTTCCACACACCTGCACCTAGTGTAACATGTATGTTCATAACCTGTTCCACACACCTGCACCTAGTGTAACATGTATGTTCATAACCTGTTCCACACACCTGCACCTAGTGTAACATGTATGTTCATAACCTGTTCCACACACCTGCACCTAGTGTAACATGTATGTTCATAACCTGTTCCACACACCTGCACCTAGTGTAACATGTATGTTCATAACCTGTTCCACACACCTGCACCTAGTGTAACATGTATGTTCATAACCTGTTCCACACACCTGCACCTAGTGTAACATGTATGTTCATAACCTGTTCCACACACCTGCACCTAGTGTAACATGTATGTTCATAACCTGTTCCACACACCTGAACCTAGTGTAACATGTATGTTCATAACCTGTTCCACACACCTGCACCTAGTGTAACATGTATGTTCATAACCTGTTCCACACACCTGCACCTAGTGTAACATGTATGTTCATAACCTGTTCCACACACCTGCACCTAGTGTAACATGTATGTTCATAACCTGTTCCACACACCTGCACCTAGTGTAACATGTATGTTCATAACCTGTTCCACACACCTGAACCTAGTGTAACATGTATGTTCATAACCTGTTCCACACACCTGCACCTAGTGTAACATGTATGTTCATAACCTGTTCCACACACCTGAACCTAGTGTAACATGTATGTTCATAACCTGTTCCACACACCTGCACCTCGTGTAACATGTATGTTCATAACCTGTTCCACACACCTGCACCTAGTGTAACATGTATGTTCATAACCTGTTCCACACACCTGCACCTAGTGTAACATGTATGTTCATAACCTGTTCCACACACCTGCACCTAGTGTAACATGTATGTTCATAACCTGTTCCACACACCTGCACCTAGTGTAACATGTATGTTCATAACCTGTTCCACACACCTGCACCTCGTGTAACATGTATGTTCATAACCTGTTCCACACACCTGCACCTAGTGTAACATGTATGTTCATAACCTGTTCCACACACCTGCACCTAGTGTAACATGTATGTTCATAACCTGTTCCACACACCTGCACCTAGTGTAACATGTATGTTCATAACCTGTTCCACACACCTGAACCTAGTGTAACATGTATGTTCATAACCTGTTCCACACACCTGAACCTAGTGTAACATGTATGTTCATAACCTGTTCCACACACCTGAACCTAGTGTAACATGTATGTTCATAACCTGTTCCACACACCTGCACCTAGTGTAACATGTATGTTCATAACCTGTTCCACACACCTGAACCTAGTGTAACATGTATGTTCATAACCTGTTCCACACACCTGCACCTCGTGTAACATGTATGTTCATAACCTGTTCCACACACCTGCACCTAGTGTAACATGTATGTTCATAACCTGTTCCACACACCTGCACCTAGTGTAACATGTATGTTCATAACCTGTTCCACACACCTGCACCTAGTGTAACATGTATGTTCATAACCTGTTCCACACACCTGCACCTAGTGTAACATGTATGTTCATAACCTGTTCCACACACCTGCACCTCGTGTAACATGTATGTTCATAACCTGTTCCACACACCTGAACCTAGTGTAACATGTATGTTCATAACCTGTTCCACACACCTGAACCTAGTGTAACATGTATGTTCATAACCTGTTCCACACACCTGAACCTAGTGTAACATGTATGTTCATAACCTGTTCCACACACCTGAACCTAGTGTAACATGTATGTTCATAACCTGTTCCACACACCTGCACCTCGTGTAACATGTATGTTCATAACCTGTTCCACACACCTGCACCTAGTGTAACATGTATGTTCATAACCTGTTCCACACACCTGCACCTAGTGTAACATGTATGTTCATAACCTGTTCCACACACCTGCACCTAGTGTAACATGTATGTTCATAACCTGTTCCACACACCTGCACCTAGTGTAACATGTATGTTCATAACCTGTTCCACACACCTGCACCTAGTGTAACATGTATGTTCATAACCTGTTCCACACACCTGAACCTAGTGTAACATGTATGTTCATAACCTGTTCCACACACCTGCACCTAGTGTAACATGTATGTTCATAACCTGTTCCACACACCTGCACCTAGTGTAACATGTATGTTCATAACCTGTTCCACACACCTGCACCTAGTGTAACATGTATGTTCATAACCTGTTCCACACACCTGCACCTAGTGTAACATGTATGTTCATAACCTGTTCCACACACCTGCACCTAGTGTAACATGTATGTTCATAACCTGTTCCACACACCTGAACCTAGTGTAACATGTATGTTCATAACCTGTTCCACACACCTGAACCTAGTGTAACATGTATGTTCATAACCTGTTCCACACATCTGCACCTAGTGTAACATGTATGTTCATAACCTGTTCCACACACCTGAACCTAGTGTAACATGTATGTTCATAACCTGTTCCACACACCTGCACCTAGTGTAACATGTATGTTCATAACCTGTTCCACACACCTGAACCTAGTGTAACATGTATGTTCATAACCTGTTCCACACACCTGCACCTAGTGTAACATGTATGTTCATAACCTGTTCCACACACCTGCACCTAGTGTAACATGTATGTTCATAACCTGTTCCACACACCTGAACCTAGTGTAACATGTATGTTCATAACCTGTTCCACACACCTGCACCTAGTGTAACATGTATGTTCATAACCTGTTCCACACACCTGCACCTAGTGTAACATGTATGTTCATAACCTGTTCCACACACCTGCACCTAGTGTAACATGTATGTTCATAACCTGTTCCACACACCTGCACCTAGTGTAACATGTATGTTCATAACCTGTTCCACACACCTGAACCTAGTGTAACATGTATGTTCATAACCTGTTCCACACACCTGCACCTAGTGTAACATGTATGTTCATAACCTGTTCCACACACCTGCACCTAGTGTAACATGTATGTTCATAACCTGTTCCACACACCTGCACCTAGTGTAACATGTATGTTCATAACCTGTTCCACACACCTGCACCTAGTGTAACATGTATGTTCATAACCTGTTCCACACACCTGCACCTAGTGTAACATGTATGTTCATAACCTGTTCCACACACCTGCACCTAGTGTAACATGTATGTTCATAACCTGTTCCACACACCTGCACCTAGTGTAACATGTATGTTCATAACCTGTTCCACACACCTGCACCTAGTGTAACATGTATGTTCATAACCTGTTCCACACACCTGCACCTAGTGTAACATGTATGTTCATAACCTGTTCCACACACCTGCACCTAGTGTAACATGTATGTTCATAAATTGTCACATAGACTCTATAGAAAATCTGCTTAGAGTTTCAGCCCGACGGGACCCGACTCAGCACGACGGGTTCGGGCTTCAACTTACTCGGGTCGGGTCGGGTGGGGTTTGAATTTTCAGGCCCGGTGAGAACTCTAAATCTGTTGAACAGTTGAATTGTTGAATGTCAACTACAACTAATAAGCGGTTGAAATGTGACAAATACTCTGTAGATGATTATTAGATGTTACCGATGAGTTAATGTCATTGAAGACTAAATCCTAATATTGTTTGTATGAATGTGATCATTTATTTATCGCTTCTTCTGCCATGTTGCTCCATGTGCAGGAAATGATGAACCATCACGATGCCTTGTGGGCCGAATGCTGCCCTCGCAGGGGCGATCTCTGGAAACAGGAAGTAACTCACCTGAACAGAAAGATCTCCTTCCTGTTCTCCTCTGAAGTCGCTGAGTGCTGTGTAGATACGAGGGTCAGACTGAGAAGGCGGCTTCACTGCTCTCTTCTCATCTTCATCATTGACGTCACCGTCGTCATCGTCACTGTCATCGTCGTCATCTTCCTCGCTGTCTTCCTTGGAGGTGTGACTGTGGATCAAAACAAAGCATGTGGAAAAAGAGCCACACCGTCTAACACGACTTTGCAATGTTAATTAACCAGACGGGCGTCCGGCTAGTACAGCGGTAGATTCCTCGTATAGCAACACAAGGGTCGCAGGTTCGAGCCCCTGTGTTACCTCCAGTTTGGTCGGGCGTACATACAGGCACAATTGGCCATGTCTGCAGGTGGGAAGCCGGATTCAGGATATGAGTCCTGGTCGCTGCACTAGTGCCTCCTCTGGTCGGTTCGGGGAGCCTATTCCGGGAGGAGAATAACGTAATCCTCCCACGCGCTACGTCCTGCCAGTGAAACTCCTCCTTCAACAAACCATGGTAATACTTAAAGCATATTTGAACATTTGAAGGCAAACTGTTACGTTAGGTTTCTGCTGACATATTCACCTTATGTAGCCACGCCCATTTGACCCGGTTGTGTGGTCGTGTGACGACTTCTGGCAAAAAAAGAAAGAAAAAGGCTGGCTGCTCCAATAGCATCTAACTCTGAATTAACTAATAATTTAGCCAATTGTATGTAACATACCAAATAAAAGCAAACGGCAATGTCTAAGAATGCAATGCCATGTAACTGGCTCATTAATTCTCGCATTCCAGGGAATTACGTTAACATCTGCAGGTCTTATAGACGTAAGTGGCTCGAGCTGCGCTCGGAGGACAGAAAACCATCTGAAGCTTTCTTTGTTGGAGTCCAGGTATGTTTTACAAGAAAGTGCCCGTCATTGTCGATGATAACGTTATCTGACCTGGCTAACAGTGGATACTCGGCTTGCTTGCTGTGTACCGAGCTCAAAGTAGTAGGCTACGTTCTTTGTTTTACCCCCTGCACTGTCCGCTACAAGAACAACTCTCTTATTTGACGTTCCGTGACCACCGGAAGTGTTAAAACAACCCGGAATAATTTGGCCCACTCCCGCGTCTGAACATAAGCTGAATACAACACACTTATTTTGTTGCATGTTCTTGAAACTAATAATAACATATTTTGTCATATGGTCAAGAATATGGTTATGGCAGAAATACCCTGAAATACGGTGATATTATTTCAGGGCCATATGGCCCACCCCTACCGTGCAGCAGCGCTGGGTCCTGGAGGTGAAAGCTCCAGAGAGAGGCTGTGGAGATGCTCCATGAGGCCCTGCAGTCGTCTCTCCTCCTCCTGCTTCCTCTGCTCGTAGTTCCCCATCGGAGCCGGCTCATCGGCCTGACGACAACACAGACAGCAGGTTATTGTTTCAGTTTAGGTTAAGAGTCAGCTTTGATCAGACACAACAGAATATAGTAGGGTTACATCAAACTGTCTGGAAAAGACCAAAGAAAACAGGTCATATTAGTTGTTTGTCATTTTTGTGATGCAGAACTTGAGGCTCATTCTACTGCTGAACTCTTTACAGCTTATTTAGGCTTCAAGGAGAACTTCTGGGCGTCCTGGTGGCTCACCTGGTAGAACGCGCACCACAAAGGCTGTTCTTCACGTGTCCGACCCAGGTTCAAATCCAACCCGTGGTCGTTTGCCACATGTCATCCTCTCTCTCTCCCCACCTTTCCTGTCTGCCTACTGTCCTATCTGATCAAGACAAAATACCCCCAAAAATAATCTTAGAAAAAAGGAGAACAACACTGATTTGTTTTGCACATGATCTAACACATATCCCAAAACTGTAAACAATTTGCAGGCGTTCATTTAGTTTGACAGTTATTGAGAGTTGATTTGCATTCATTTAGTTTGACAGTTATTGAGAGTTGATTTGCATTCATTTAGTTTGACAGTTATTCAGAGTTGATTTTAATTCAGTTTTCAAATATGTTTGAGATCATGTGCAAATAAATCAGCGTTTTTTTCTCCGGTGACGTCCTTTAAGTGTAATCTAAAAGTATGACAGTATGGCACTAACCTTGGTCAGCTTCTTCAGTGTTCCCATCATCTTCTGAGCCGAGGTCTGCAATTCTCGACACCTGTTTGTTAAGTGGACACATTGTCATGGACATCACATGTTCTGTTTGTTAAGTGGACACATTGTCTGTCTGTCTGTCTGTCTGTCTGTCTGTCTGTCTGTCTGTTTACCTGTGAAACGCCTCTTCAGTGGCTCCACACCGACTCTTCTGCACATCCTGCAGCAGACTGTCAACCTGGGTTAGAGAAACAGTCCAGAGCAGAGGTGGCCATTCGAGTCAAATGACTAGTACACACAGTTTAAAGACAAGCTGAAATGGGTCTTTGTGACGTATTCCCACTGAAACAGGCTAGAGAGGCGGGACATAGCCTGTGGAGGAGTTTGATTTGACCATTGGAAAGTGGGAGGGACTGGAGTTGACGTTGGCCCATCCTGGTGCTTGAATGCTGCGTAGGGCTTGTTCTGCCCTCAAATCGAGTGGGATCCACATTATGGATCCCACTCGATTTGGGGCAGAACAAGCCGGCACCGCTCCGCACCGCAAAATTATGTATTTTACCGGACAAATCTGAAAGCTACCGGTCACGTTTCAATAAGTCTGTGTACAAACACAATATCATGTAAATACAGCGCTGTGGAGTGGCTCACTGCGCGAGCCTCGGAGCAGAGGACCGGGAGGGGGCCTCCGGGCGGATCGCTGTTTCCAAGCCAAGGCAGAGTGCTGCTTGCTGGCTTGGAGCATCCAACCAGCCACAGTAAGAGCCGCGGTAAATAACAATATTCCTGGAATGCGAGTGTAACAAGGCAGTTACATGTCCTTTGCATTCTACATTAAATGAAGATATTACTGTTAATTTTATGTTGTATGTTACTGTACATACTTATTGGCCAAGTATTAACAATTATGGGCTGGAAAAGTCTGCCCAGGTGGGCTAAATTACTGGCTTCCGTAGGAGGACTATCATATCTTCGGATCTGCAATCGGACGTCTGAGACAGGAGAGCGTCAGCCTTTCCCCTTTATTGCCTATTGGAACGCTATGTGCACGAGTATATTAAATATAATATACAGAGTACAGTAGTAGGGTCACTTCTG
>NC_139633.1:33967103-33999603 GCF_964638095.1 Poromitra crassiceps | reverse complement strand
AACAGGTAATACTGATACAGCCTTGTATATAACAAGGTAATACTGATACAGCCTTGTATATAACAGGTAATACTGATAGCAGCCTTGTATATAACAGGTAATACTGATACAGAAAGGTCAGTCTCTCCATTTCATGAATTTCTCTAATGATTTCAAGCCAATTTTCTACTGTGGGAGAGTCGGCCTGCAACCATCTACGAGTGATCGCTTTCTTTGCAGCCACAGTTACAATTTTAAGAAGGTATTTATAATTTCCTGATATATGTTCTGGTATATCACCCATATACAGTGATTTACATGTTAGTGTGACTTGCCAGCCAAGAATTTGGCTAATGGTTTCCCAGACACTCTCCCAAAACGGCTTTAACTTTGGGCAACCCCAGAAGATGTGGAAATGGTTTGCCTCATCAGACCCACAGTTTCTCCAGCATGTATGGTTTACTGGTGACATATATGGTTTCATTTTAGGTGTAATAAAAAACCTTATAAGGTTCTTCCAACTAAATTCACGCCACTGCAAGGAGCAGGAAGTAGAAAAGACTGTTTCACACATATTCTCCCATTCACGTTCAGTTATTGTATCGTTTAGTTCTTTTTCCCATGTTTTTTTTATATCATTTGTAGTATTTCCCCCTTCCCATTAGAATTCCCTGGTACAATTTTGAGACTATTGATTTAGAATTTCTTTTGTATGCCATTACCATTAATTGTATTAGACCACTGGGTTCCCGAGTTATTTCCCCAATCTTAATTTCTTTCAATAAATAGTGTCGTGCCTGCAAGTATCCAAAAAAATTGTCCTTCTCCAAGTCATATTTTTTACTTAGTGTTTGAAAGCTCTCTAATGTATCTCCCTCCATTATATTACAATAGGCAGTAATACCTCTATCAGCCCAGGATTTGAATCTGGAACTCATGCAGTTTGGCTTACAATCTGTGTCATATGCAATCCATCTGAGTTGTTTCACCTGCGACCTCAATTTCAGTTGTTTTATGACATCAAACCAAGTACACAGAGTAAACAATGTAAAGGGACTCAGATAATTCTGATGAGATAATGTGAGCTTATGATCTCCACTCATTGCTTGTATTGGAATCCCCCTGCATTCAGTCTCAATCTCTTTCTATCTTGCCACATACTTATCATCACACCAAAAAGCTATGTTTTTTAATTGGGCAGAGTAAATATAATAGTTTTGAAGGCTAAATGACAAGTATAGTTTGTAAGAGCCAAAATCGCCATGACGTATTTGTTTGGTCAACACATGATAATTGGTGATTTATTGTATATTTCTGTTGTTTGTTCTGATGCGTAGCTTACTGAGTGTATTGCAATGTTTATTGCCGAAGTACGTCGCCTAGTGGCACAAGTGGGAATCAGCTAATCAATCTCATTAGTCAGTAGTTGGTGAAAGAAGGAGGTTGCTGCACAAGTTTGGCTCGATACAGTTTTTTGACCATCACATTTAACTTGGAATACTTTTGGACTACTGTTCTGTGAAATATTGTTTTCTTGGACACTCATGTGGATTATTTCTACAGAAAGTTGTTTTGCTTTGGACCTGTGCATTTTTGCTGTAAAAGAAAGGATTGTTCACACCTGCTTGGAGAAACCAGTAAACGGTTAAAGTTATTTTTCTGACTCCGTGTGGATCTGTGAGTAACCTCTATAACTTCAAGTGGATACAGTGAAATGCAAGGGATAAGAGATGCGTCAAAACCACAGACAAACTAGTCATGCAACCATGTGGCTCACAAGGTTTATTTGATAAAATTGCCACTACAAGTTGTTTTATGACATCAAACCAAGTACACAGAGTAAACAATGTAAAGGGACTCAGATAATTCTGATGAGATAATGTGAGCTTATGATCTCCACTCATTGCTTGTATTGGGATCCCGCTGCATTCAGTCTCAATCTCTTTCCATCTTGCCACATACTTATCATCACACCAAAGAGCTATGTTTTTTAATTGGGCAGAGTAAATATAATAGTTTTGAAGGCTAAATGGCAAGTATAGTTTGTTGTCTCACTGGATTAGTCTTTAATTTGATTTGAGAAATAAGCTCATCCAATGAAAATAAATGCTATGAAGTTGATTATTTTAAACTGGATGAAGGATTTTTATTTATTTTTAGGGTAAGTCAATCTGCTTTCAAAGTTATTTTCTTTGTCACTTTTCATTTTGAGTTTGAATGAGACTAAAAGTCTTGGAAATATAGCAATAGTTTTGTAAATAGTTAGTTTGTAGCCTACATAGTTAGTTTGCGAATAGTTTTGATAATTATAGTCTTGTAAACATTGGCCTGTCACCTGAGTGAAAGTTCCTGCTTACAGTTTGGTGACCCAAAACAGAATGGTGACACCTACTGGAACTATTTGGTGTCCCCAATTACACTTAACTCTGGAAATGGCTTCTACCCCCTGCTTCAACTCATTCTTTATAAATTTGACTATAATGCAACTTAATCCCCATCCCCGAACCGACGACCTCTGGCAACCTACCGTCAAAGTTGCCCCCTACCAGCCCACCCTAATGGAGCAGGCTAAAATCAGGCCTGACCACTAGTACGAAGCGGTTGTGTCTCTCTGTCTTGTTTAAGGGTCCCATCAGGTGGACTGTGATCCTCTCCATAGGAGCGCAGACTCACACAGTGCCCATAGCAGCTTGGGGGGTTTGCTTAGGGCGAGCTTTTGCCGCACAACTGGTGCAGGTGTGGCTAGTCTGGACACCTTCCACCCCGCTTTTTGTCATGGGGGCGTAAACCCCGGACCCAGAATTAACACCGGATGGCAATGCGCCTAACAACGTCTTTGTTGCCGTTAGCTTGACGCGGTGATGTTACCTAAACTAGAGTCTGATCAAAACAAAGCTAGGTTACATAAAACAAAACGTTCATGCAATATGGCATCTCCGCCACCACCGCCTGACACACCGGTCAAAACGGTGAAAGAGGATGCTGATACTTGGGTCAAATTGTCAAGTTAACGTGAAAGTTGACGAGCTAGAAACGCTGCCATCCGGTCTAGGGTGGGCTCTAGGCCGGAACCAGTAGGGTGACAAAATCAATTGTGGGCGGGAGCCAGGCTCTTTCTCGCCGAGAAGAGCCTGGTGACGCGAGGTTAGGTGTGGCACCACAAGTTGACATCGTCCTTCATGTTGTACCAAAAGTACCTGGTTTTAAGGTGTGCCAGGGTCTCTCCACCCCGAAGTGGCCACCCACAGGGCATATGCATCTGTTCCATCACGGAGGGGCGGTAGGCGCAAGGCAGTAGTATCCCTCGCATGATAGAGGGACTACTGGTGTACATGGCTGCACTGAGAGTTCCCCAACACATCAACATTTTAATTTTTGAACAATATTTCAAAATGGTCTCATTTTACTGGTCGGACTCTGTATGGCCGTATGCTGTCAAATGTTTTTTTTTTCAAATATCAACAAGAGTGAATTCTACACCTATTTGGTTTACACTAGTTAGGCATGATAGAGGGACTACTGATGTACATGATTGCAGTTAATTTTCCCCAACGCATTAAAATTTGAATTTCTGAACAATATTTCAAAATGGGCTCATTTTTCTGTTTGGACTCTGTGTGGCCGTAGGCTGTAAAATGTGTTTTTTTCCCCCAAATATCAACAAGAGTGAATGTTACATATATTTGATTTAGAGTGCAGTTTGCATGGGTATTTATTCAATCTGTGTGACATCACTTCAATTTGTGTATTTTATCGATTTTTAATGACAGCTTTTATTCTGAAAAGTCCTGACCGGAAGTCAGAAATTCCTGCTGGCACACTGGCGGGAACGAGAGCGACACCGACACCGGAGGTCACACTACAGCAGCAAGCGGGAACCAGCAGACACGAGAGGCCGAGGGCAGCAGCCGACAGGCCAGGCACTTGTCGGAGTCGGACTCGGGGAGTGAGACTGGAGCTAACAGCGAGGAGGAGGCAGCAGCAAGCGGGGGGAAGTTGCATCGCGGCCCCGGCAGACGCACCTGGAGGAGGAGAGCGACCGGCGGGGCAACAACAGCGTGAGCGAGGCCGAGGAGGAGGAGGGCAACAAGGCGGGTCTGGCAGGCGAAGGGGATCATGGAAGGCTAGACAAGCAGCAGGAGCAGCCGGGGGAGAGATCTTATCAACTCAAAAGAGTGAAGAATGAACTCAGGATGACTATGAATCAGAAACGACTGTCTGCGCTCTCCCTGATGGCTATTGACTCCCAACTAGTCATGGGAATAGACTTTGAGGATTTAATTAACAATTTCGCAAGCACAAAGTCAAGAAAGAAGATCTTCTAAAGGTAAGGCTGATATTTATTGACAATAATTTGTTGGCATGGTTATTTATCATTATTTCTGAGCAGAAATGTGATGCTGGCTGCAGGCTGCTGTCATTCTTTGAAGTGGTCGCGCAGTTTGCAGGCTTGTGTTGGTCTGTGTTGTTGCATGCTGCATTCAGCACGACAGCTGGCAGGGCAGCACCCTCTGCTGTTTTGTATTGGAATTGCAGTCTCAATAAAAACATATTACAATGTGTTTTATATGTTTTATACTGCGATATTTAAGGGTTATGAGCAAAGCAAAGAGGGTGGAGATGTTATTTTTGATGTTTGGTTTATAATAATAAGATAATAAAATATAATAATAAGCTCAGTGTTTCTGCCTGTGTTGCTGTCTGTTGTAGTGTAACATGACCTAAAGGGAGAGAAGGTGGTGACATGAAAGTGAATGAGAAAAGAGAAAATATTATCAGAATCAGAATCAGAATCACTTTTATTGCCACAGTATGCAAGTTACATACAAGGAATTTGTCTTAGTGTCTGTATGCAGCGTAGTGGTCACATCAATATACAGAGATAAGAAGTAGGAAGATAACTAAAGACAATCACAAAGTTGCAAGTGCAATCAAATGGAGTAAATATATACAATATGTACATGAGTGGTGAAGTGTTCTGTGGATGATAAATATGAATTTACGTTGAATTTACATGAGATTTACAGACTGAGTTAAATAGACATTAAATAGGCAGTGGATTTACATGAATTTACAGTCGGAGTTAAATAGAGTTTACATTGAATGTACATTAAATTTACAGGCTAAGTTAAATAGGCATTCAATGTGCAGGGAATTTACATGAATTTACAGTCCCAGTTAAACAGGCATTAAATTAGATATGAGTTCCAGTTTTATGGGGGGGGGGTTCAGTTGAGTTTAGGAGGAGGTAGTGAGTTTGTGTGTGTGTGTGTGTGTGTGTGTGTGTGTGTGTGTGTGTGTGTGTGTGTGTGTGTGTGTGTGTGTGTGTGTGTGTGTGTGTGTGTGTGTGTGTGTGTGTGTGTGGGGGGGGGGGGTTGTTAGTGAGGTCCTTGGTGGACGGGGTTTCCGGGCCTTGTTGGTGGGGCTGATGGCGGTTGGGAAGAAGCTGGTCTTGTGGCGGGTGGTTCTGGTCTTGGCAGACCTCAGTCTCTTGCCGTGGGGGAGTGTCTTAAAGAGTTTGTGGCCAGGGTGGGAGGGGTCAGCCATGATCTTGCGAGACCGCTTCAGTGTCCTGGCTGCATGCAGGTCCTGGAGGGATGGCAGGTTGCATCCGATTATCTTCTCAGCACAGCGCTGAAGTCTGTTAGTGTCTTTGAGAGTGGCAGCAGCATACCAGACAGTGATGGAGGAGGTGAGGATGGACATAACGATGGAGGTGTAGAAGTGCACCATCGTGGCCTTTGGCACTTTTAACACATTGAATGCCAGCCATGTTTTCATTCCTGTAGGTAAGTTGTGCCAGGGGTGTTTTTGACGATTCTGGCTCATTTTAGAACAGCCGAGGATTCTTTTCTGTTAAGAATTCATGAACATCAATCATCTAAAAATAACTAATAGAATGTGTGCTTTCTCTGTCTAAAAGAGTTAGTTTGCAGAGTTAGTAGTTATGTAGATATTAGCCGTTGAGTACAGCATGGTTTCAGCGTCTGGAAATTTATTCAGAGATAAATGGCTTTTTGTGAAACAGTCACTTTAACCATTCATTTTTGGCATCAGTAAGACCGTCAGACATTCTAAACAATAGTTTTGAACAGTAATTTCCTCCATAACAACAGGAAACACCCCTCTCATTCAAACTCCTCCCTCCGTGTGTCTTCTCCTCCTTCCTCCTAACAGCGGGCGTGTCAGAAGCGCGTTGCTGCTGCTGCCTGCCTGCCTGCCTGCCTGTCTGCCTGTCGGGCAAGACGAGTCTGAAAGGGATTACTGTAAAATCGCGTCGCCATTTCCTTGAATGGCTTGCTTCCGCGGTGTGTGTGTGTGTGTGTGTGTGTGTGTGTGTGTGTGTGTGTGTGTGTGTGTGTTCGCGCGTTGCTGCGCGGCTCTGGGGGGAAGGGATCTCTGTCCGTTCTGTGTGTGTGTCTCGGGCTTCTGACTGTAAAATCGCCATCGAAGAGGCGGCTGCTTTTGGTCCCGTGGCTTTTGGGTCCCATGGCTGTGGCTTCTCTCGGTCTCTGTCGCCACTTAGTGGTCGGTAAAATAGATTACACACATGCTCTTGCTCCAAATAGTTATCTCAAAGATGTAAAAGGGGTTGATTGATGTCCCACCGTCAAAAAAAAAAAATCTTTATGTAAGACGAGTTAGTCCGTCCTTGGCACTTAAGCGCTGGATTATGTAAGACGAGTTAGGTCGTCTATGGCACTTAATGAGTTAATTTCTTCAGCTGCTGTACAAAGTACATCCTCTGCTGTGCCTTCTTGGTGAGAGCTCTGATGTTCAGCTCCCATTTTAGGTCCTGGCTGATGATGGTCCCCAGGAAGCGGAAGGACTCCACAGTGTTGACTGGGGAGTCACCCAGGGTGATGGGGGAAGGTGGGGCTTTGTACACAACAGTATAATCCTAATGTTAATTTAAAATGAGATATTCCTCTAAATATGAGATGAGATGAGATGAGATATACTTTATTGTCTTGGGCATTAAAGTGCACATAGCCACAACTAGGGATGCAGCGGTTTCCGGTTTGAAGGTATACCGGGGTTTGAAAAAGCCACGGTATCAAAACCACTAAATTTTGCCGTCATACCTTCTCCACGGTATCAGCTGTTTCCCTGAGAAAAAGTGCCCAGTCCCTTGCAGAGACAGAGTGCAGTTACGCGGCCCCTCCCCCCTGCTGCATGTGTGTGTAGAGCAATCAGTAGCTGGCAGACCGCAGCTGCGTCATCATCATCAACGAGTCATCATTGTTGTGAGTGGCGTGCCGCATGACAATGGCTGCCACTGCCAGAGAGGTGAAGAACCCCCCAAACTTTTTCCCCAGTCAAAAAAGGACAAAATCGGTAGTGTGGGACTATTTTGGTTATCAGAAAAACGGATGGCCAGGGCTTACAGGAGGAAGGACAGCCAACATGCAAGACATGCAGGCGAAGAGTGGCTGCACTAGGAGGCAATAGCCTACCTCAAACATGATAGCCCACCTCAAACATGATAGCCCATCAACACCAGCCGTCCTCATTTGCAAAATTCAAGGTACTTAACGTTGTCTTGCTTCATCATGCATCACATCGGACATAACGCTAAACCATTTCCACCGGCAGGTTTGAGGAGTAGCTAACATTAACGTCATGACTCATCATAGGCTATCGTTAACATGGCTAATTAGCATCAGCTGACTAACGTTAACGTAACGTTACTTCTTGACTGAGTGATCACGTCTTGTGTAGGCCAGGCTGGCCAGCGCCTCGTTATCAAAAACATATTGCACTAATGAGAGAGAAGTAACGTTCAATAATGTAGAAACTGACTCCTCCAACCTGCCAGTGAATTGAGGCACAAACAGTGTGTGTGTGTGTGAGAGAGGGGGAAAAGACAAGCGCTCTCAGCACAGGGGCAGAGGCATGCGTGAGACAGAGGGAGAGGGGTGTGTGTGAGTGGGGGTGTGCGCCATCAACGTGAAACAATCATTTGTGTCCAGTGCAGTCAGTGTCCATCCGATTTTTACAAAAGATAAGCATCTATTTGATATTATGTGTTTTAGTTTTACATAAAATTAGATTAAATAAATCGTCATTTATGATAAGTAAGAATAGTACTGTTATATATCCAAGCACACACACCTATGCACCCAAATCCAAACATGCCAAAGAATTAAATGATGCTGTGGCATACTTCATTGCCAAAGATATTTTTGTGATCATGGTCCCCATTCAACTATCATTTTGTTCATGGTAAAAAAAAAAAAAAATTTTTTGTGCCATAGGCTATTTGACAAGAATACATAAAGGTCCGCGATACCGTGATACCGTGAAACCGTGGTAATTTTCTCCAAGGTTATCATACCGTCAAAAAATCATACCGCTGCATCTCTAGCCACAACCCGGCGTTACAAACAACGTCAATAACAGAGACAGACAGGGACATTCCACATTGCACAACTCCACAGAAGAGACAACCTGTTCGGCATGATTGCACAAGCTCTATTGCACAATTGTATAACTCAACATTCCTGAATTAGGAAAATAAAAAATAGTAACCAGTAAAATGGTGAAACCCACAAAATCGTTCCCAGCCGCTGGCATACAGTAGTTCCAGTTAATGCTGTAGTGTACATAACATACACCAGGGGCACTCAATTAAAATTCAAAGAGGTTCACATAGAGAAAATATCCTCAAGCGAAGGTCCGGAACATCGTAACGTAGCTTGTGTTATGATTCAGTGCCATTGAACTAAGGGCCTGTGTCCACCTAGCGTCTTTTTCCGACGTTAAACGCTGGGAGTGCGCTGGGGAACGCTGATCTCGGCGCACAATATAACAAGGAAGCAGTCTGAAACTAACGTCAGCTCAGTGCGGTAGTAGCTTGATAGCTGACAGCTAACATTAGCAAACAACACACATACAGTGATTTAGCTCAACACTCACCAGAAATATTAAGTGTCTAGCCAATCTGCTCCCACAATTGAGCCTTTCTGTCTCTGTTGCGATAGTTTTTTCATATTTATAGTTGCCAGAAAAGGAGCACCCAACACCAGCGTCTTTCTGAAAAGTTAAAATAATTTCAGCTGGAAGCGCTGGGAGCGCTGGGAGTCGGGCGCACAAAAACACCAGAGCGCTGTGAAAATAAGACGCTGGACGCAGCGCACTTTCTCTAGACGTCCGTGTGCGCTCACATACACTCTCCCCCCATTGGAAACAATTGAAAATAGATGCCGGAGCTGATGAAAAGACGCTAGGTGGATACAGGCCCATAGAAGTGAGCTCCCACCCTGTCTGTCTGTCTGTCTGTCTGTCTGTCTGCCTGCCTGCCTGTCTGTCTGTCTGTCTGTCTGTCTGTCTGTCTGTCTGTCTGTCTGCCTGCCTGTCTGTCTGTCTGTCTGTCTGTCTGTCTGTCTGTCTCTCTGTCTGTCTGTCTGTCTGTCTGCCTGCCTGCCTGCCTGTCTGTCTGTCTGTCTGTCTGTCTGTCTGTCTGTCTGTCTGCCTGTCTGTCTGTCTGTCTGTCTGTCTGTCTGCCTGTCTGTCTGTCTGTCTGTCTGTCTGTCTGTCTGTCTGCCTGTCTGTCTGTCTGTCTGTCTGTCTGCCTGCCTGTCTGTCTTTCTATCTATCGATCGTTCACATGCTGTTGGGCAGTGAATGTGTGTGTGCCCTCAGTCTGGATTTGTGTGTGTGTTTGCTCATGTGTGGTGCTTCCATAGACAGCTGGTCAGGATCGCATCACACTTCACATGAGACATAGTGGTTTTGAACTGCTCGTGAGAACAATGAATGAACATGAGTCTGTGTGCTCTGGATTCAAACTAAAGCTTTGTTTTCGTGGTCTACTCGTTTCTTTTGAGCACGCCATGTGAAATTACTTCTATCTCTGTAATTTCTCTGAGTGTCGCCTCTCCTCCGTCCGTGTGTCACTCTCTCACAGCAGCAGCAGCAGCAGCAGCAGCAGCACAGCCTAGGCAAGCAACAGGCAGAATCGATTCGCTTGTTGAATGGCTGAGTAGCATCACGTCCGGAGTCCGGACTTTGAGGATGGCTGATATACACTATAAGGAGGATTCAATCAATCAATGTTACCCCATTTAGTTGTAGTTGATGTTGTAGTTGTCATAGACTGTGTTACATACAGTAGTTGATTGCTCTATTGCTGACAAAAATGTGTTATTGTAAGTCGCTTTGGATAAAAGCGTCTGCTAAATGACGTAATGTAATATAATGTAATGTAATGTAATGTAATGTAATGTAATCACGTGTGATGATTTACAGCACATGCATTGGTCTGTGAGCTTCCTGGCAGATAAACCAGTAGCGTAAAGGCTAGAAAAGCATGTGCCGGTTAAAGTAGAAACGCTCTGTGAAAATGTAAATATTCAATGATTTGTAGGTTAGAGGGCTCGGTCCAGATAGGACGGTGTCTGGGTCCGGACAGGACGGCGTCTGGGTCCGGGTGCGGACCGGAGTCCGGACTTTGAGGATGGCTGATATACACTATAAGGAGGATTCAATCAATCAATGTTACCCCATTTAGGTCAAATAATAACCAAACGGGAAAAGCGCTGGCAAGTACAGCAACTCAATAAAGTAGGAAAAACTAATAAGAGAATAAAAATATAAGAAAATAAAATGAATAAAATCATATAATCAATCAAATCAATAAAAGCACTGCAGAACTGCCACTATTGGAAGGTGCTAGCTGTGTGTGTGTGTGTGAGTATGCACACACACACACACACACACACACACACACACACACACACACACACACACACACACACACACACACACACACACACACACACACACACACACAGCTACACACACACACACACACACACACACACACACACACACACACACACACACACACACACACACACACACACACAGCTACACACACACACACACACACACACACACACACAGCTACACACACACACACACACACACACACACACACACACACACACACACACACACACACACACACACACAGCTACACACACACACACACACACACACACACACACAGCTACACACACACACACACACACACACACACACACACACACACACACACACACACACACACACACACACAGTCATCATCATACACAGAAGGATAACAAAAAGAGAAAGCACATGTTTTAAACACACAGAAAAGACTGTCTCCTGTTCAGGATGAGATGGCAGCTTTGGCACAGCTTTGTTTACCAGCTACAATTACACACAACTTGTTTATATCATCTAGATCAGTGGTTCTCAACTGGTGTAGCCTCAGGACCCACTATTTTCCTTGTCATGAAGTCGCGACCCAAATTTCAGATTTTTTTTTAAACCACTCAAATTTATTAGACAAAAAATAGCACATTCATTTAATACACAATGCCTTCATGCACTGTTATAAACCTCAAATGAACAAAAAAGTGCAACAGAAGTGCAACTATGGCTAAAAACCAATTTAAATAAGGCAGACTTGAATTACAGGCCTATATGTTTTTAAACAAGTTAATAATAATAATAATAATAATAATAATAATAATAATAATAATAATAATAATAATAATAATAATAATAATAATAATAAAACAAGTTAACCTGGTCATGCTAATCCAGTTTCAATAGTCTGAATTTAACTAATATGAAATAAAAAGGCAGACTTTTCTTGAATCACAGGCAGGCTATATGCTTTTTAGTTAAACTGGTCATAACTTTTTATTAAACTGGGGCCATGCTAATCCAGTTTTAATCATCTGAATTGAACTAAAATTAAATATGAAATGAAAAGGCAGACTTCTCTTGAATTACAGGCAGAGCATATGCTTCAGCTTGTTAAACAAGTAAAACTGGTCAGGCTAATCCAGTTTCAATAATCTGAATTTAACTCAAATGAAATATGATTTTTTTTTTTTTTTTTTTTTTTTTTGGCCAATGTCCGCGACCCAATCAAAACGGCCCCGCGACCCACCTTTGGGTCGCGACCCACCAGTTGAGAAACCTTGATCTAGATCAGGGGTGTCAGACTCATATTAGGTAGAGGGCCGGATTTGTTCAACTGAGACCTCTTGGGGGCCGGATTTTCTTTTTTAACTAAAATCAATTCGACTCAACACATGGATATTTAGGCTACACGTGGATTTATTATTTGGAATCATTCAAGAACGCCTGCGTCACAGATCCCCATCAATAACAAAGTGCATAAAGCAGAGAACTGCAACAAAGTGCAAGATGCAACATATTGACAAGATTTTCAAGTAAGAAATAAGTTGCACTCCTATGTACCACACAGGCTGACACAACAAAAAATGTAAATACAAAAAAGTAAGAAATAAGTGCAACAAATAGCACATCATATGTGCCATAGAAAGCATCTTTCCTATTCATACACACAATGAATATCTGTTGTCCATTAACTACATTTGAAAGAATGCAGGTTATAACTATGGCGGCTTTGTTTACACCTGATGACCTACTGACATACTTCCTTGTAGTGCAGGTTAATTAACTTATGAATGAACTCTTAGCTTGCTTATTAGCCACACGTAGTTCATGATAATGGGGTGCGAATTTAATAATAATAATAATAATAATTACAAAAAAATAAAAAAAATAAAATTATATTCCAAAACATCTCGCGGTGATCCGGCCCGCGGGCCTGATCCGGCCCGTGGGCCATATCTCTGACATCCCTGATCTAGATCCTAGTTCCTCATTGCGCGGCTCGCGGGACGCTGGCGGCTCTCGAAGCTTTAGTTGGCGGCTCTAAGAAATTGCAATTTTTTTTTTTTTGATTCCCCCCCCCCCCTGCTCTCCCCAAAATTTCAATAAACCTTTATGGCATATTATTACAATACAACAACACTGGTGTTGGCAGTAATAGAAGATGCCAAATCATTCAAAACAATAAGCATTTTGCTTTTATATTAGGAGTATTGTGCCAGCGTGCAGCGCTGTTCCAAAACGTGTCAACGTGTGTCGTTGCCTGGGAAACGCACATCCCATAATACAACTGTTCGCATCGCATCCCATAATAGTATGATGATACTTGGGATGCCATTGCAAACATAGATGTGAACAGGTTAGCTAAAAGTTTAGCGTCACCAGCAAGGGCCGCCACCGTTGCTGTCGGGGTACGTTTCGAAATCCCTCCAGGCCTGAAAGATTTTCTAGGGGAAACTGGTGTGTGTGTGTGTGTGTGTGTGTGTGTGTGTGTGTGTGTGTGTGTGTATAAAACAATAAAACACAAAAAAATGGTATAGGCAGATGTGCTTGGTTGGGGTGGCTTTTGGTGTTTTGCGGTAAAAGTGGCTCTCCTATTGACTTTGTCCTGCCAGTGCGGCTCTCATCAAAGAAATAGTGAGGATCACTGATCTAGATCATTAAAATGTTCAATGTAGTTTGAGAGCTAAACAGTTCTGAACGAATGTCCACATAAAGTTCACAATGAATAAGTGCATGGACTTCTGATTCAATAGAACCATTGTTACAAAGAGTACAGAAACGACTATCAGCTGGGGTATTTGTATATCTACCAGTTTCTATGGCTAAAGGAGCTACTCCACATCTAAATTTGGCTAAAGCGCTTCTGTACTGTCTATAGGATCTTTTGTACATATGGCTCGCTTTCAATAACATTCTTGAATTGACAATAGGTGCTCAACTTGTTGCCCTCTGGCCTATTAATCTGCTGGGCCCACTTTTGTTCCTCTGTCTCTGACAGTGCGGTGTCTAGGCTGTGCGCACTAGATGTTTAAGGTTACGCATGATAATGAGGGAGGAGGGAATGACATTCAGCAGCTTGTCCTTCATACTTTTAATGCAGCAAAAAAAAAAAAAAACTTGTTAACAAGTCTCAAGTCTTTGACAACAAGTCAAGTCTCAAGTCACTGTGTGTGTGACCTAAGTATAAGTCTCAAGTCCAAGTCCCTGGTTTGGCATTCAGTCCTCATAGAGGCCTTTGGCACATTTCTGATGGAAATAGTGATATTATTATTATTTTTGTTAGTATTTTATTTTTTCAATTTCAATTTTTACAAAATACAAACAAAAC
Organism: Poromitra crassiceps; assembly: GCF_964638095.1. NCBI lineage: Eukaryota > Metazoa > Chordata > Actinopteri > Beryciformes > Melamphaidae > Poromitra > Poromitra crassiceps. The sequence continues at coordinate 33,985,592 of NC_139633.1, read as the reverse complement.
AAACGAACAAGCTCAGACACAGGAAAGGAAAGAAAAGAAGAAGAAAAAACCCAAAAAACATATCGACAATAATGTGGTGACAGCGTCCATATAGGGTGCTTATGTGCTTGTAAGGAATGTTGTGTGTGGGGTCCCACTCACCTGGGCAAGTTACCCACCACCTCCAACCTCGTCCAGGTAGGCCAGAAACGGTCCCACTCACCTGGGCAAGTTACCCACCACCTCCAACCTCGTCCAGGTAGGCCAGAAACGGGTCCCACTCACCTGGGCAAGTTACCCACCACCTCCAACCTCGTCCAGGTAGGCCAGAAACGGTCCCACTCACCTGGGTAAGTTACCCACCACCTCCAACCTCGTCCAGGTAGGCCAGAAACGGGTCCCACTCACCTGGGCAAGTTACCCACCACCTCCAACCTCGTCCAGGTAGGCCAGAAACGGTCCCACTCACCTGGGTAAGTTACCCACCACCTCCAACCTCGTCCAGGTAGGCCAGAAACGGGTCCCACTCACCTGGGCAAGTTACCCACCACCTCCAACCTCGTCCAGGTAGGCCAGAAACGGTCCCACTCACCTGGGCAAGTTACCCACCACCTCCAACCTCGTCCAGGTAGGCCAGAAACGGTCCCACTCACCTGGGCAAGTTACCCACCACCTCCAACCTCGTCCAGGTAGGCCAGAAACGGGTCCCACTCACCTGGGCAAGTTACCCACCACCTCCAACCTCGTCCAGGTAGGCCAGAAACGGTCCCACTCACCTGGGTAAGTTACCCACCACCTCCAACCTCGTCCAGGTAGGCCAGAAACGGGTCCCAAATAGTTAGAAACGTATAAAGTGAGTTGTTTCTCAGGGATCTGAGCCTCTCCATCCTTATGACCGAGATCATGTCCATCAACCACAGTTGGAAAGGAGGCGGAGAGGGGGACTTCCACTCTTTCAGGATACGTTTTTTGGCAACAGTTGTCCCCAGTGTCAGAGACTGTTGCACAGCTGTGGGGAAGCCCAGAGAGTTCTCCAAGCAGCTGAAGATGGTGAGTTCTGCCTCCGGCTGAAGGGTTATTTATGTAGGCCTTTAGAGTACCAGTCAAATATTTTGGCCCAGAATCCCGTCAGTGAAGGGCAGAACCAGAAGGCATGAGACAGAGTGCCCTCTGACACCTGACACCTGTCACACAGTGGTGAGACAGAGGGGAAGAACTTGTGCAACTTATGCTTAGAATAGTGAAGGCGATGAACGACTTTAAATTGAATGAGCTGGTGTCTACTCTTAACTGAGCATAGTTGTACCACAGACAAACTCTTTTCCCATATCATGTCAGATAGATCAATACAAAGTTCCCCCTGCCATGCTTCTTTCAAATAGTGATATTATTGAACATGATGTGTTTAAATGTGTCTGGGATGTGACTTGCATTCAGATTTGAGACAGTATCCGTTTCTGTGTAACCATATGGAATGTGGCTCATGTCTATAGTGTCAAGGTGTTTTAGAGGTCGTCTACATTGTGTCTTCAATGTGTGGGATGTGTGTTGAGGCTCTAGGGATGTCACAATACTAGAATTTTTACTTCGATACTGATACCCAGGTGAATATCGATACTCAATACCATTTTCGATACCACAGAGGGGGGGGGGGGGGAGGGATGACAACACATCATATAAAATAAACAAAGACAGATGGACAGACAGATGTACGCTTCTCCATAATCAAGGCCTGATAAAACTCATTAAAAATGTTGCACTTACCCTGCAGATTACCCCTGCTCTAGTCATCATCCTATCAGAACACACTGCAGATTACCCCTGCTCTAGTCATCATCCTATCAGAACACACTGCAGATTACACCTGCTCTAGTCATCATCCTATCAGAACACACTGCAGATTACCCCTGCTCTAGTCATCATCCTATCAGAACACACTGCAGATTACCCCTGCTCTAGTCATCATCCTATCAGAACACACTGCAGATTACCCCTGCTCTAGTCATCATCCTATCAGAACACACTGCAGATTACCCCTGCTCTAGTCATCATCCTATCAGAACACACTGCAGATTACCCCTGCTCTAGTCATCATCCTATCAGAACACACTGCAGATTACACCTGCTCTAGTCATCATCCTATCAGAACACACTGCAGATTACCCCTGCTCTAGTCATCATCCTATCAGAACACACTGCAGATTACCCCTGCTCTAGTCATCATCCTATCAGAACACACTGCAGATTACCCCTGCTCTAGTCATCATCCTATCAGAACACACTGCAGATTACACCTGCTCTAGTCATCATCCTATCAGAACACACTGCAGATTACCCCTGCTCTAGTCATCATCCTATCAGAACACACTGCAGATTACCCCTGCTCTAGTCATCATCCTATCAGAACACACTGCAGATTACCCCTGCTCTAGTCATCATCCTATCAGAACACACTGCAGATTACCCCTGCTCTAGTCATCATCCTATCAGAACACACTGCAGATTACCCCTGCTCTAGTCATCATCCTATCAGAACACACTGCAGATTACCCCTGCTCTAGTCATCATCCTATCAGAACACACTGCAGATTACCCCTGCTCTAGTCATCATCCTATCAGAACACACTGCAGATTACCCCTGCTCTAGTCATCATCCTATCAGAACACACTGCAGATTACCCCTGCTCTAGTCATCATCCTATCAGAACACACTGCAGATTACCCCTGCTCTAGTCATCATCCTATCAGAACACACTGCAGATTACCCCTGCTCTAGTCATCATCCTATCAGAACACACTGCAGATTACCCCTGCTCTAGTCATCATCCTATCAGAACACACTGCAGATTACCCCTGCTCTAGTCATCATCCTATCAGAACACACTGCAGATTACCCCTGCTCTAGTCATCATCCTATCAGAACACACTGCAGATTACACCTGCTCTAGTCATCATCCTATCAGAACACACTGCAGATTACCCCTGCTCTAGTCATCATCCTATCAGAACACACTGCAGATTACCCCTGCTCTAGTCATCATCCTATCAGAACACACTGCAGATTACCCCTGCTCTAGTCATCATCCTATCAGAACACACTGCAGATTACCCCTGCTCTAGTCATCATCCTATCAGAACACACTGCAGATTACCCCTGCTCTAGTCATCATCCTATCAGAACACACTGCAGATTACCCCTGCTCTAGTCATCATCCTATCAGAACACACTGCAGATTACCCCTGCTCTAGTCATCATCCTATCAGAACACACTGCAGATTACCCCTGCTCTAGTCATCATCCTATCAGAACACACTGCAGATTACACCTGCTCTAGTCATCATCCTATCAGAACACACTGCAGATTACCCCTGCTCTAGTCATCATCCTATCAGAACACACTGCAGATTACCCCTGCTCTAGTCATCATCCTATCAGAACACACTGCAGATTACCCCTGCTCTAGTCATCATCCTATCAGAACACACTGCAGATTACCCCTGCTCTAGTCATCATCCTATCAGAACACACTGCAGATTATCCCTGCTCTAGTCATCATCCTATCAGAACACACTGCAGATTACCCCTGCTCTAGTCATCATCCTATCAGAACACACTGCAGATTACCCCTGCTCTAGTCATCATCCTATCAGAACACACTGCAGATTACCCCTGCTCTAGTCATCATCCTATCAGAACACACTGCAGATTACCCCTGCTCTAGTCATCATCCTATCAGAACACACTGCAGATTACCCCTGCTCTAGTCATCATCCTATCAGAACACACTGCAGATTACACCTGCTCTAGTCATCATCCTATCAGAACACACTGCAGATTACCCCTGCTCTAGTCATCATCCTATCAGAACACACTGCAGATTACCCCTGCTCTAGTCATCATCCTATCAGAACACACTGCAGATTACACCTGCTCTAGTCATCATCCTATCAGAACACACTGCAGATTACCCCTGCTCTAGTCATCATCCTATCAGAACACACTGCAGATTACCCCTGCTCTAGTCATCATCCTATCAGAACACACTGCAGATTACCCCTGCTCTAGTCATCATCCTATCAGAACACACTGCAGATTACCCCTGCTCTAGTCATCATCCTATCAGAACACACTGCAGATTACCCCTGCTCTAGTCATCATCCTATCAGAACACACTGCAGATTACACCTGCTCTAGTCATCATCCTATCAGAACACACTGCAGATTACCCCTGCTCTAGTCATCATCCTATCAGAACACACTGCAGATTACCCCTGCTCTAGTCATCATCCTATCAGAACACACTGCAGATTACCCCTGCTCTAGTCATCATCCTATCAGAACACACTGCAGATTACCCCTGCTCTAGTCATCATCCTATCAGAACACACTGCAGATTACCCCTGCTCTAGTCATCATCCTATCAGAACACACTGCAGATTACCCCTGCTCTAGTCATCAGCCTATCAGAACACACTGCAGATTACCCCTGCTCTAGTCATCAGCCTATCAGAACACACTGCAGATTACCCCTGCTCTAGTCATCATCCTATCAGAACACACTGCAGATTACCCCTGCTCTAGTCATCATCCTATCAGAACACACTGCAGATTACCCCTGCTCTAGTCATCATCCTATCAGAACACACTGCAGATTACCCCTGCTCTAGTCATCATCCTATCAGAACACACTGCAGATTACCCCTGCTCTAGTCATCATCCTATCAGAACACACTGCAGATTACCCCTGCTCTAGTCATCATCCTATCAGAACACACTGCAGATTACCCCTGCTCTAGTCATCATCCTATCAGAACACACTGCAGATTACCCCTGCTCTAGTCATCATCCTATCAGAACACACTGCAGATTACCCCTGCTCTAGTCATCATCCTATCAGAACACACTGCAGATTACCCCTGCTCTAGTCATCATCCTATCAGAACACACTGCAGATTACCCCTGCTCTAGTCATCATCCTATCAGAACACACTGCAGATTACCCCTGCTCTAGTCATCATCCTATCAGAACACACTGCAGATTACCCCTGCTCTAGTCATCATCCTATCAGAACACACTGCAGATTACCCCTGCTCTAGTCATCATCCTATCAGAACACACTGCAGATTACCCCTGCTCTAGTCATCATCCTATCAGAACACACTGCAGATTACCCCTGCTCTAGTCATCATCCTATCAGAACACACTGCAGATTACCCCTGCTCTAGTCATCATCCTATCAGAACACACTGCAGATTACCCCTGCTCTAGTCATCATCCTATCAGAACACACTGCAGATTACCCCTGCTCTAGTCATCATCCTATCAGAACACACTGCAGATTACCCCTGCTCTAGTCATCATCCTATCAGAACACACTGCAGATTACCCCTGCTCTAGTCATCATCCTATCAGAACACACTGCAGATTACCCCTGCTCTAGTCATCATCCTATCAGAACACACTGCAGATTACCCCTGCTCTAGTCATCATCCTATCAGAACACACTGCAGATTACCCCTGCTCTAGTCATCATCCTATCAGAACACACTGCAGATTACACCTGCTCTAGTCATCATCCTATCAGAACACACTGCAGATTACACCTGCTCTAGTCATCATCCTATCAGAACACTTTGAGCTTGTTGAAGCAACAGATACCCACCAATGATAGGGGGGGGGGGGGATCAGTAGTATGTTTGATTTGTCATTAAGAGAAAGCACTGCTGGTAACCATACTGTTGCAAATGAGTATTGTATCCATTTCAAAATTTTAGTATTGATACGTATCGATATTATCGATACCTGCTGCAAATGAGTATTGCATCCGTTTAAAAATTTTAGTATTGATTTTATCGATACTATCAATACTTTTGACAACCCTATGAGGCTCTACTTTAAACAACATCTCTGCTATTTATTGTCATAGTCATTTGCACTGTTTATGTGTCGATATAGAGACACTGTGGAACGCGTCATCATTCAGAAACCACACCCAACACGGGGGAGAACACAAAGGACCAACTATCGTGCCAACTTCTAGCAAAACAAACCGTGGCTAACCAGGCGAACAAAGGAACTCTCGTCAGATACAGATAGTTTGGCAGATATCTAGGAGGAACTGGCTAGTGTCAAAGAATGAGACGTTGTGTGCGTTTACTTCATTCATTTGAACTGTGAACGAGACGTGAGCTGATCACGTTTGTCTGCTGACTTTCTGCTTCTTGAAACTCCTCCCCCAATCCTGGCGTTCTCCTATGTCACTGTGTTACACACAAAGATCTTATATACGGAAGATGAACACTCCAACTTACTTCCTTGACAGCTAGATTCACATTTTTCTTCTCGCCAATTCTCAATGGCTTCCTTGTTTTGCTCAGGAGTACAAAACAACTTTAATAGGCGATTCTTTACATTTGTTGTGTGCGCAGCGCACCACACAACAGCTTTTAGCTATGTTTAATTCAAGGAAAAGGACACTGGTGTGTGGAAGTGAATGGAGAGTTTTCCCCCGTGATGGGCGTGGCCTATTTCATGCAGTGTCTCTATGGGGGCGGGCATCACACTGTTAATCCGGCCCTGTTCATCAGGGGAAAAGTGAATGGGCTTTTAGAATGGGGATTTCACTTATATGGATAAAACAAGGTCTGTGGTTATCAAAAGTTTATGGGAACGTCAATTTGGGTTCAGCAGGATGATCTTCACAAACTTGAATAACTTTGATGACTTTTGGAAAATAAATGTTTTTTTTTTAGAAAACACATCAGACAGTTAGGCTCGTAGTTTCCTGTAGGGCTGCACGATATATCGTTTACACATCGTCATGGCGATGTGCGCATGTGCAACAGTCACATCGCAGGACGTGTGATGTCACAAGCAAATGAACTTGTCATGTTGCTTGATAAACTCTCACTTTAGGGGAGGAGCCTACTGAGTGAAATGCAGTCTCTCTCAAAGGAGAGAGACGCCCCACTACTGTACTCACTCATTTAGTGCTTAGCTTCAACACAACAAAATGGACAGAGAGCTACATTGAATTATTTGTGCTTATGTTGCATTGCTGACAGTAGCCCGTCTGATGTAAACGATGTGATTGCGGAGGCGGACGTGTCCACAGGTTGCAGCGCACTAGCTTACAGCAGGCTGGCTGCTGTAACTCAACATGTCTGTGGAGTGGAGATATTTACTCTTGAAACACCAAAAAGCAAGACAGCAACATAATATAATGACACGAAGGCTAAAGTGATTATTACTGAGAAGTTGTCCGTGTATCACCGCAGCTCTCTCTCCCCCTCAGGCTCTGATGATGCATCATTCAGATGACAGCAGTTATGGTTAGAGACCGACCGATAATCGGTACACCGATTATCGGCAGCCGATATGACGTCATATGCGCGTTTAAAATCTTATCGGTAACGTCTTTAATGTCTCCGATAGGACCGATAAGGTTAGCTTTTTTCAAGGTTAATGCTTACTTTGTCCAGCAGAGCGCGCCACGAGGTCACAGGGCAGCTGCCTTCTATTGTTTCCCCAGCCCCCCTCCCCTCCCCCCCTCCCTCTTCTCTTCTCCAAAAACAAGCCCGAAAACAGACAGCAGTGCAACAGGCGTGCTGATTTCCCCCTCTCCCCTCTCTGCTCAGTCCGCTTCAGTCCTCCGCAGCAGCAGCCCGACACACAGGGACAGACACAGTGAAAATGGCAGCGGTTTGTTCTGAGAGTCTGAAGCCGCCCAACGCTTGTAGGGAAAGCAGATGCACGAAGTGAAATGTGGAAGTATTTTGCTTACGTTGCCGACAGCGAAGGCAAGCCCCTGGACACATCAAACGAAGCCAGTCTGTAAAAACGGATAAACATCGAACCAGCCAGGCTATTTCTCTCAGACACGGATCCCAACTTCTTCAAATATTATAGTTCAAAGACTGGTTAGCGAATGTGAACAGGGCCCGAAATTAGAAATTATATTTTAGCTTTGGCAGTGGCGATCAGGGGTCTGTCCGCCACGTGGCGAGTAATGTTTTCACCGTCGCACTTTGGTGTTGCTGCGGCTTCTCCTCTCCTCTCCTCTCCTCTCCTCTCCTCTCCTCTCCTCTCCTCTCCTCTCCTCTCCTCTCCTCTCCTCTCCTCTCCTCTATCTGCCTGCTGCTGTCTGAATTTCACAGAGGTGGGGGCTGAGCGCTCCTCTCTCTCACTCACACACACACACACACACACACACACACACACAGCAGTTACGTGTGTGCTGCGTAAACACCGTGACACACGAATCAGCCACACAGCGCGTCTCTCAAACTCTCCTCCGCTCTCCTACATGTGCTCCTACATTCTTGCAGTTGCGCCCTCACGAGTGGTCAAGCAGTTAACTAGTACTAGTGTACATGTATCTGTTGTCCTGTTTTGTCCTGTGTACTTCACCTACGGAGTCTTTCTCCTTCTGGTAACTTTACGTAGGTTTTCAGCTGTATTGACTTTGCTTCACTTTCATGCACGCTGTCGCTTGATGGTCCTCTCTCCTCTCTCCCCTCTCTCTCTCTCTCTCTCTCTCTCTCTCTCTCTCTCTCTCTCTCTCTCTCTCTCTCTCTCTCTCTCTCTCTCAACTGAAAAAAATTAACCCCTTGCTGCCTCCCAGGTGCAACAGTACCCTCACTCTCTCTCTCTCTGTTAGTATTGTATAGCTGTAGTTTAATGTTAGTATTAGCCTATTACTGTAAATGTACTACAATTTTGGTTGTCTTGCAGTGCAAATTAAACCACCATGGTTAGTGTATTATATTCTTGACTGCAGTGCTGACGATAGTTATATCTTGACTGTGGACTGGCAGTTTTGAATCGGCTTATGACTATTTCATTATATAAACAAACAGCGAAGTTTTGGTTAAGTTAGTTAGTTAGTTAGTTAAGTTATTAAGTTATCCTTTATTTATCCCCTTGGGGAAATTCATCCTCTGCATTTGACCCATCCTCTACTAGGAACCTTCCTAGAACTAGGAGCAGTGGGCAGCTGCAGTGCAGCGCCCGGGGGACCAACTCCAGTTCTTTTGCCAGTACCTTGGTCAGGGGCACTGACAGGAGTATTAACCCTAACATACACAAACATAAACATAACACATAAACAACATGCCATGTTTTTGATAATAAATGAAATAACATTTCTCATTGGAATTTAATTAAAATATGATAGCCTCGAGTAGAGAATATAGGAGAATGTAATGTATTAATAATGTTACATTTACTGTAACTTACTGTACCAGTTTGCATAGTCATATGCTCATATCGGTGCAAAAGCTGTACACGTGATTTTCCTGCCTCTAGTATCGTTATCGGTATCGGTTTGAAAAAACCATATCGGTCGGTCTCTAGTTACGGTAGAGTTAATCATACATAGTGACTCATTTACACAAAACATTTCAGTCAAAATAAAAAGACAAGAGACATATCTGGGCAATTAAATGTATATTTATTACTTTTCACAAATGAATTGTTTGTCACCAGTGATGCTGCATGTGAATCCTCGTCTCTCTGTACTGCGATGCGGAGTGCACCACTTGGTAGTTTCTGGAGGGGGTTTCCGGGGGGTCAGACCAAGTGTGTAAAGTGGCAGGGGTGTTTCATTGTTGATTTATTGAAACGTTAGAAGAACGAAAGAAGTTGAAAGCAGTTATTATAATCAATGAATGAAATCTAATGTTTTTCTGTGAATAGCATCATTGGGAAGTAGTTTCTGGCACTCAATATTAGGGGTGGGCAATATATCAATTGTATATCAATATTGTGATATGAGACTATATGGTCTTAGATGTTGGATATGGTAATATGGTGATACAGCATACATGTTGTCTTTCCCTGGCTTTAAAAGCTGCATTACACTCTTTGTGAAATGTAGGCTAGTGACAATTTAAAGTAGAATGTTGTAACTCACTCACTTTTTCATGTATGTAAGTTATGGAAATCCATTGGTCAAAATGTGTATGAACCCTGATAGATGGCGCTCTGAGGCCTACCAGTGGGCCACAGCCCAGTGGTTGAGAAACATTAAAATACCTAATTTCCCCTCCAAAATCAGATGGACTCCTCTACAAATTCACCCCAATCATTCTAGAAGTATTATTTTCTTTAAAATGGAGCTATTCTGGTAATCTGGTGAAAATCTCTATTTTTTCATATCGCAATATATATCGCAGGCGCGGGAAATATCACAATGTCAGTTTTTTCCAATATCGTGCAGCCCTAGTTTCCTGACACATGCTCAATACAAATGAAACAGCAACTGCCATGCACAGGTTGAGGTTATGATGTCAGAGTTTTCAAAAAGCTCCAGCTGTCCACACTAATACAGCAAAACAGAGCAGAAGACCAAAACAGAATTTGGGGAACTTTTGTGTTTTATCCCATTTTCCCAGAGTCAGAAACAAATAAATGCCTTCAGACAGACACACCTGTTTTATGCTATTTGCTATTTGCTGTAGTCTGAAATATGTCAAACAGCAATATGATATCAGGCCATATTGGCTCAATTGTTGTGTGTCTATGGGATCAAATAATATCATCATGATCTCATAGACATCCAGGAACTGAGCGAGGGGGGGGGGGGGCACCTTTTCTCAAGCTTTGTCTGGGGGGGGGGGGCACCTTTTCCCAAGCTTTGTCTGGGGGGGGGGGGGGGGGGGGCACCTTTTCCCAAGCTTTGTCTGGGGGGGGGGGGGGGGGGGGGGCACCTTTTCCCAAGCTTTGTCTGGGGGGAGGCCCACAGTGGAACATGTCTTCCATGTGAGGAGATATATCAGAAGTCAGTTTGGCTGTATTGGTGTGGACAGGTGGAGCAGAGCTTTTTGAAGACGCTGACATCATCACTTCAACTTGCTCATGGAAATGTCTGTTTAGTTTATATTGAGCAGGTGACAGGAAGCTTATTATTGTCATCAGTAGCCTGGTAGCTTTCACTATGTGTTGTGTGGCCTTTTCTACATTAAAACACACAGGCACTGAATAGCTGGTTGGCTCCAACTCACTTTCAGAAACTTCTCGTCACTTCAGAAATCAAAAGCATTTCTTCAGCAAACTCAGAAAATGTGATGAATATTGTTCTAAATGAACATCAGAATGAAACAAAACAAAAAACCATAAAAAGTGTTGTTGAAAAAGTGGTATTGAACCACAGCTTCAGCTTCCTGACATTTAAGCCACTTCTTAACATGCAGTGGAATCCGTATTATAACCTGCACCTAGCCGGTTGGCCTGCATGTTAAACAACAATTAGCCGGCCTACGCGCACTCCCGCGAGTCCGTATCTTATCTACCTCGACCACCGGTATAAGATCCGCTTCCACGCAATCGCAGCTCATGTTAAACAGCTGGCAGGATATTATCCGCATATCCGTAGTGGGCAGGTGTGGCTCGTGACTCACTTCATGTTCACTAGTTTATTAATTAATGAATCGTTCGGGCAATCGCTTATATCAACGAGCAAACTCACGGTTTCCTCAAGTGCTGCAAAAACGGATTGATTGATTGTTTGGCCAATGCGCTTCAGCTGCAGCCAGGCAGGTCCAGTGCATCAGGTCTGCTGCTGCTGCTGCTTGCTTGCTCCCATGTCAGAAAAAGCCTAACTTGTGTGGGGAGAAATACATTGAAAACTAGTTAGATATGACTTGAAATGCCACTTGTAAAATAAATCACCCACAGTGATTGACGACAGTCCGACCACTATTTTGACTGGGCTGCGCCTGCTTTATGTAGCAATGTGAAGCGCTCATTTTTTGGCACATTGCCACCCCTCGTTGGAATGGACTCCGTTAAAACCAACGGCATGCTTTTTGAAGTCTCCAGATTTGTCGCTAACGTGTTGCAGCCAATTATATCAGCAGGCAGTGTTGTGTGCCTCTCCACTGCGTAGAGGATAGGAGCTGACTGACTGATAGGCTATCAAACTTTTGTGGGGAGAAATAGCCTACATTTAAAACTAGTCAGATCTGAGTAGTTGCCACTTGTAAAATAGATCACCCACAGTGATTGACGACGGTGCGACCACTATTTTGACTGCCTCATAGCTACAGCTGCTTCCTATCACATTTCTTGTTTTCGATAGATGCTACCGCGCCGCCCCCCCCCCCCCCCCCCCCGCCCACTGGCAGAAAAAACGGCTCATATCCAGTTGTTTCTTAACAAAGACCCCTCATGTTTAGAAAGGCAAAACCTGAAAATATCCTGCTCTCTCTAGCAGGACATGATCCAGAGTTCATGTTTAAAAGGCACTTTAGTGAGAGACACGCCCACATCAGCTGGTCGCCCGACGGGGTGAGTGTGGAATCTGGACGCTGGCTTTGATAGTAAATGATGCTGTTTGAAATGCTCTTCATGTTGTCATGTGGATGGAGGTGTGGAGGCCATGTTTCTTTATGAATGGAGGATAATCTATCTGTGTCCATGTGGACGTAGCAGAACTCTACACTCAAACTGTTATCAGTGACTCATCTCTTCTCTTCACCTCCTCTTTTCCCATCATCTCTTCCCCCTCTTTCCCTCCTCTCTCTCTCTCCCTCTTCTCTCTCTCTCCTCTCTCTCTCTCTTCTCTCTCTCCCTCTCCCTCTTCTCTCTCTCTCCTCTCTCTCTCTCTCCCTCTCTTCTCTCTCCCTCTTCTCTCTCTCCTCTCTCTCTCTCCCTCTTCTCTCTCTCCCTCTTCTCTCTCTCTCCTCTCTCTCCCTCTCTTCTCTCTCCCTCTTCTCTCTCTCTTTTCTCTCTCTCCCTCTCCTCTCTCTCCCTCTTCTCTCTCTCCCTCTCCTCTCTCTCCCTCTTCTCTCTCTCTTTTCTCTCTCTCCCTTCTCCCTCTCTTCTCTCTCCTCTCTCTCCCTCTTCTCTCCCTCTTCTCTCTCCCTCTCCTCTCTCTCTCCTCTCTCTCTCCCTCTCTTCTATCTCCCTCTTCTCTCTCTCTTTTCTCTCTCTCCTCTCTCTCTCTCCCTCTCTTCTATATCCCTCTTCTCTCTCTCTGTTCTTTCTCTCCTCTCTCTCTCTCCCTCTCTTCTATCTGCCTCTTCTCTCTCTCTTTTCTCTCTCTCCTCTCTCCCTCTCCTCTCTCTCCCTCTTCTCTCTCTCCCTCTCCTCTCTCTCCCTCTTCTCTCTCTCTTTTCTCTCTCTCCCCTCTCCCTCTCCTCTCTCTCCCTCTTCTCTCTCTCCCTCTCCTCTCTCTCCCTCTTCTCTCTCTCTTTTCTCTCTCTCCTCTCTCCCTCTCCTCTCTCTCCCTCTTCTCTCTCTCCCTCTTCTCTCTCTCTTTTCTCCCTCTCCCCTCTCCCTCTCCCCCTCTTCTCTCTCTCCCTCTCTCTCTCCCTCTTCTCTCTCTCCCTCTCCTCTCTCTCCCTCTTCTCTCCCTCTCTTTTCTCTCTCTCCTCTCTCTCCCTCTCCTCTCTCTCCCTATTCTCACTCTCTCCCTCTTCCCTCTCCTCTCTCTCCCTCCTCTATCTCCTCCTCTCCTCTTTCTCCCTCTTCTCTCTCCTCTCTCTCCCTCTTCTCTCTCTTCTCTCTCCCTCTCTCCCTCTCCTCTCTCCCCTCTCCTCTCTCCCCTCTCCTCTCTCTCCCTCTTCTCTCTCTTCTCTCTCCCTCTCTCCCCTCTCCTCTCTCCCCTCTCCTCTCTCTCCCTCCTCTCTCTCCCTCTTCCCTCTCCTCTCTCCCCTCTCCTCTCTCTCCCTATTCTCACTCTCTCCCTCTTCCCTCTCCTCTCTCCCCTCTCCTCTCTCTCCCTCTTCTCTCTCTTCTCTCTCTCCCTCTTCCCTCTCCTCTCTCTCCCTCTCCTCTCTCTCTCTCTCTCCCTCTTCTCTCTCTCTCCTCTCTCTCTCTCTCTCTCTCTCTCTCTCTCTCCCTCTTCCCTCTCCTCTCCTCTCTCTCCCTCGTTTTTTCCACTCGTCGCCCGACGGGGTGAGTGTGGAATCTGGACGCTGCCTTTGATAGTAAATGATGGTGTTTGAAATGCTCTTCATGTTGTCAACCTCTCTCCCTCTTCTCTCTCTCCCTCTTCTCTCTCTCCCTCTTCTCTCTCTCTCTCCCTCTTCTCTCTCTCCCTCTTCTCTCTCTCCCTCTTCTCTCTCTCCCTCTTCTCTCTCTCTCTCCCTCTTCTCTCTCTCCCTCTCCTCTCTCTCCCTCTTCTCTCTCTCTCTCCCTCTTCTCTCTCTCCCTCTTCTCTCTCTCTCTCTCTCTCTCTCTCCCTCTCCTCTCTCTCCCTCTTCTCTCTCCCTCTTCTCTCTCTCTCTCTCCCTCTCCTCTCTCTCTCTTCTCTTTCTCCCTCTTCTCTCTCTCTCTCCCTCTTCTCTCTCTCCCTCTTCTCTCTCTCTCTCTCTCTCTCTCTCTCCCTCTCCTCTCTCTCCCTCTTCTCTCTCCCTCTTCTCTCTCTCTCTCTCCCTCTCCTCTCTCTCTCTTCTCTTTCTCCCTCTTCTCTCTCCTCTCTCTCCCTCTTCTCTCTCTCCCTCTTCTCTCTCTCCCTCTTCTCTCTAAAGCTGTGTTCACACCGAGATATTTATTTTTCGCTCTGTTGCTTGATTCAACCCTTTGGAATCGCTCTGTCGCTGTGTTTAAATCGCTCATCAACAGGCACATGAATTGACGGACATGTGGGGGCTATAACGTTACGCAATGTCATGATGTTTGTCCACTACGAGCCACCGTCATTGTTTACAAGCTAAGCCTATCAGCGTGCTCCTAATGCGAGCTCCATACCGGTAGTACAGACTTCACTTCATGTCAGCTGTCAGCCTGTCAATGTGGTTTGTTGCCACACAATAAACCAGCGGTTTGTTCCAAGCCAGTGTGATCCTTGACTCGCTCTCACACGGCAGCCAATCAGCGTTGAACAGCGAGCGACTGATGCCAGCGTATTTTCGCTCGAGTTGAGATATTTCATCTCGGGCGACGAGCGTATTTTCTATCGCTTTGTCTCTTTGTATGTAAACTCGATGCCAGCGAAAAACTTTAATAGGTCGGTGTGAACGCAGCTTTACTCTCTTCTCTCTCTCTCTCATCTCTCTCTCCCCTCTCGCTCCCTCTTCTCTCTCCTCCCCTCTTCTCTCTACCTCTTCTCACTCTCCCTCTCCTCTCTCCCTCTTCTCTCTCTCCTCCTCTCTCCTCTTCTCTCTCTCTCTCCTCCCCTCTTCTCTCTACCTCTTCTCACTCTCCATTTTCTCTCGCTCCCTCTTCTCTCTCCTCCCCTCTTCTCTCCCTCTTCTCTCTCCTCTCTCTTCCTCTTCTCTCTCCTCCCCTCTTCTCTCTCCCTCTCCTCTCTCTTCCTTTTCCCAAAGCAAAATCTACTCACCTTCTCTTCCCATTTTAAAAGTCATGTCTGTCCTCAGTGTGTGTGTGTGTGTGTGCTCTATTGTGTGCACACACACACACACACACACACACACACACACACACACGCGCGCGCGCACGCACACACACACACACACACACACACACACACACACACACACACACACACATGCACACACAGTGAGTGTTAGGGTGGGATAGTAGGCTATTCGTTTTGTTTACTAATACCACTATTGGACACACACACACACACACACACACACACACACACACACACACACACACACACACACACACACACACACACACACACAGTGAACAATGTCAACACATTTATTAGAAAACAGGTTTGTAAACAGATAAAACCGTGTTTATTTAACATGTAACTCTGGGAAACGGTTCTAGAAAACATCAAAATGTTCAGCTTGGAACGATGAGATGAATCAAATACCAAATATAACAAAGATCAAAAGAAAGATATTTGAACCTGTACAGAGTGAAGCATCATGTCAGCAGCTGTGTTTGGTCACAGTGTGTTTCTCTCTCACTCCTCCTCTATCTAACACAGAGACACTGAGTTATCATAAGAAGACCCCACAGTAAACCCAGGGTACAGAGGTTCAGTGAAGGTGCAGTTGAACGTGTGGAGATGAATCAGTTTGTCAGAGGAAACGTTGTAGAAGGACAGAGAGCCAGCAGGCCAGTCAAGATACACTGCAACTCTGTTAGAGTGAGAGGAGGAGGGGAGATGTATGTCTGTGCGTCTGTCATTGTGCCAGGCTCTGTAACTGTCATCAGAGCAGATCAGACTCCAGGACTTTTCATTCATTCCAAGCACACAGTCACGACCCTCTCCTCTCCTGCTGATTCCTCTGTAAGTCACTCCTATATAAACCACTCCTTTCCTCTTCACCTCCCAATAACAGCGAGCAGTCAGACCATCTCTACACAGCAGCTGAGGCAGGAAGTCAAATCTCTCTGGGTGATCAGGATATGGCTGCTTCTCTCTCACCCTCGTCACCTTTCTGTTGTCTTCAGACAGGAGGAGGTATCTGCCTGCTGTGTTTGGATCCAGTGTGAGTTCACAGGCATCTGATGAGAGAACAAGACTCAATACAACAGCAGCTTCTCATCTAACACACCTGTTGTGTTGATTATTATTCTATTAATAACTTCACTCTTTATGATTCAACTGTTTCATTTTTGTGGCTCATTTTATTTTATATTCATTTATTGATTTAAATCAAAATAAAAGCGAAACCAACCTCAAAAAGGTAACAAATGCGTTGGCGTCTGCGTAGTGCAGTGGTAGAATCCCTGCCTACCAACATGGGAGTTGCAGGTTCGAGCCCCGTGTAACTTTACAGGCACATTTGGCCGTGTCTGCGGGTGGGGATTAAGATTAAGGGCAGTTTTATATCTATTCTTTTTTCATTGAGGGAGAGACAGAAGAGGAGCTGTGTGTGTGTGTGTGTGTGTGTGTGTGTGTGTGTGTGCGTGTGCGTGTGAGTGTGTCTGTGTGTGTGTCTGCTCTGTATGTGTGCGCATGTCTGTGTGTGTGTATGTGCGCATGCGCGTGCATGTGTGTGTGTGCGTGTGTGTGTGCGAGTGTGTGCGTGTGTGTGTCTGTGTGTGTGTCTGCTCTGTATGTGTGCGTGTGTGTGCATGTCTGTGTGTGTGTATGTGCGCATGTGCGTGCATGTTTGTGTGTGCGTGTGTGTGTGCGAGTGTGTGCGTGTGTGTGTCTGTGTGTGTGTCTGCTCTGTATGTGTGCACGTGTGTGCATGTCTGTGTGTGTATGTGCGCATGCGCGTGCATGTGTGTGTGTGCGTGTGTGTGTGCGAGTGTGTGCGTGTGTGTGTCTGTGTGTGTGTCTGCTCTGTATGCGTGCGCGTGTGTGCATGTCTGTGTGTGTATGTGCGCATGCACGTGCATGTGTGTGTGCGTGTGTGTGCGTGTGTGTGTCTGTGTGTGTCTGCTCTGTATGTGTGCGCGTCTGTGCATGTCTGTGTGTGTATGTGCGCATGCACGTGCATGTGTGTGTGCGTGTGTGTGCGTGTGTGTGTCTGTGTGTGTGTCTGCTCTGTATGTGTGCGCGTGTGTGCATGTCTGTATGTGCGCATGCGCGTGTATGTGTGTGTGTGCGTGTGTGTGTCTGTGTGTGTGTCTGCTCTGTATGTGTGCGCGTGTGTGCATGTATGTGTGTGTGTGTGCTAGGGGTGGGAATCACAGAGTAACTCACGATACGATACGGTCACGATAACGACAGCGATTCTACGATAATCGATATATTCAGGGTACAAATTTAACCTACGATACATCACGATATCTGTGTAACTGAAGAGAAATAAATACCCCTAAAAGGCAAGAAGCAGCTATTATGTATTTATTAGCAGAATTGACATGAACTCACTCAGAGTTCACTCACTCAGTCATACCATTATTGATACCACGGAGGAAAAGTTACACATTAAGAGTCTTTTTAAATTATTATTAAAACAAGAGAACAATGGCATATATTCACAATATATTTTGAAATTGTCTTAAGTAGTTAGTGGGGGGTGGGGATGTTCCAGCTTTCATGTTTCATGGAGGCTCCAATTCCCTCCAAAGCCTCCCTCAAGCTGAGCTGCTGCCCCCAGTATGCTCAGAGTGTAGCCCAAGACAGCCCAAACAGCAGCTCTGCATGTCCACCATTCACTTCTAAATATCACAGTGTCTGCTATTTGTTACTGCCATCAGTGTGCCTCTTAGCCTAAAGTTGACCAACCCCAATGAATCCATTCCAAATGAATCATCATTAGGCTCTGGACGCTCTGCTATCCCCACTGATTCACTTACGTACAGACTGGTTGCTGTCTGTGTCAATCATCGAGTAGCAAAGCAGGACAACTTCGACAATTCTGCACCAAAGAAGTTAAATCGATAAGAACTGACGACTGAGTTGTTCCCCTCAGTGGTTCCACTGCAACATCAAGGCGGGAGCGCTGTTGTAAAAAACAACAAAACAGGCTTCGTCTGTTGCCTTCAATACTCTTTGTCTGCTACATCCGGGTACCTCCACCGGCAATGTGTTTCATGTTCAATGTAGCTGCAATCTACAAGCAGGGTTCATGTGTCAACACATTTCAAAGCCTAAATGTTACTGGAAAGAGCGTCACTCCAACTGGTTAACAAGTGAAAGATTTGGTCACTCACACTGTTGGTGAAGTGGTTACAGCAG
>NC_139633.1:33852103-33962103 GCF_964638095.1 Poromitra crassiceps | reverse complement strand
CTCCCCAGTCAACACTGTGGAGTTCTTCCACTTCCTGGGGACCATCATCAGCCAGGACCTAAAATGGGAGCTGAACATCAGAGCTCTCACCAAGAAGGCACAGCAGAGGATGTACTTTGTGCGGCAGCTGAAGAAATTCAAAGTGCCAAAGGCCACGATGGTGCACTTCTACACCTCCATCGTTGAGTCCATCCTCACCTCCTCCATCACTGTCTGGTATGCTGATGCCACTCTCAAAGACACTAACAGACTTCAACGCTTCATCTGCTGTGCTGAGAAGATAATCGGATGCAACCTGCCATCCCTCCAGGACCTGCATGCAGCCAGGACACTGAAGCGGTCTCGCAAGATCATGGCTGACCCCTCCCACCCTGGCCACAAACTCTTTAAGACACTCCCCCACGGCAAGAGACTGAGGTCTGCCAAGACCAGAACCACCCGCCACAAGACCAGCTTCTTCCCAACCGCCATCAGCCTCACCAACAAGGCCCGGAAACGCCTTCCACCAAGGACCTCACTAACAACCCCCCCCCCCCCCCCCCACGCACACACACACACACACACACACACACACACACACACACACACACACACACTCACTACCTCCTCCTAAACTCAACTGAACCCCCCCCCCCCCCCCCATAAAACTGGAACTCCCTGCACATTGAATGCCTATTTAACTTAGCCTGTACATTTCAATGTAAACTCTTATTTAACTCCGACTGTAAATTCATGTAAATCCACTGCCTATTTAATGTATATTTAACTCAGTCTGTAAATCTCATGTAAATTCAACGTAAATTCATATTTATCATCCACAGAACACTTCACCACTCATGTACATATTGTATTTACTCGATTTGATTGCACTTGCAAGGTTGTGATTGTCTTTATCTAGCTTTCCTACTTCTTATCTCTGTATATTGATGTGACCACTACGCTGCAGACAGACACTAAGACAAATTCCTCGTATGTAACTTGCATACTGTGGCAATAAAAGTGATTCTGATTGTGATTCTGATAAGCCGGCTTAATAATGACGATGTGACAGTAAAAGTATAATATATTACCCATTGACAAAGTGAATGTTTATCAAACCTGTTTATTTCTACACAAGTTTATATATAGGAAACATGATCTTCCAGTCACCCTTCAATATTTGTTCATTCCCACCACAAATATTCATTCATATCAAACAAGACACAGCAATAACAATCTACTTTTACCACGCACACGGACTTCAAGGCACCAATTCAACATCGCCTTTAGAGGTCCTAAGCTTTGGAGTGAATTAAGTCTACCGCTAAGATCAATGTCCTCTTATTGTGCTTTCAAAAAGCACCTGAAGAAACATCTACTGTCCTCCTGATCCCTGTACTCATCCTTCTCTGACAGATTTTGACAACTTTTCTCGAACAGACTTTGTTCTCCTCTTAGCCTTCTTGCTTTTGCTCCAGATGCAAATGACCTTGTTTTCACTGCTTTGCTGATTTAACATGTAGCTTTTCTTTTTCTGTGTTTTTGTTGTTGTTGAATGTTTAGCCTGCATGTCACGAAATTAATATGAGTAGGTGTGGAACTCTGTACAAGCCTGCAAAGGCTTCGTTCCCACCTTGCACAGATTTGTACCTACATTTGTGCTAAACAAATAAACTAAACTAAACTAAACAGAAAAGTATAATAGTCTATAGTATATAGTATAATAGTCTATAGTATATAGTATAATAGTCTATAGTATATAGTATAATAGTCTATAGTATATAGTATAATAGTCTATAGTATATAGTATAATAGTCTATAGTATATAGTATAATAGTCTATAGTATATAGTATAATAGTCTATAGTATATAGTATAATAGTCTATAGTATATAGTATAATAGTCTATATTATATAGTATAATAGTCTATAGTATATAGTATAATAGTCTATAGTATATAGTATAATAGTCTATAGTATATAGTATAATAGTCTATAGTATATAGTATAATAGTCTATAGTATATAGTATAATAGTCTATAGTATAATAGTCTATAGTATATAGTATAATAGTCTATAGTATATAGTATAATAGTCTATAGTATAAAGTATAATAGTTTATAGTATATAGTATAATAGGCCTATTCAGTGCGCGCACCGGGTGTAGTAGTAATAATTGTAGAGACCTCAGAAGTATAGGTAAATGAGAAACGTGATAACAGTGTTTTCTTTCTTATGGGAAATGTGATTAGAGTGTTTTTATTCCAGTATGGGTGAATTTAATGAGAAACTACATTCACCGTGATGCTTGTTTTCTTGTGAATGTTCATTTTCCTATTTGCGCCAAGTTCTTATTGTTTGTTGAGTGACATGTTGCTAAGCCAATCGGGGATCGCGCTGCTGTGCTCTAAGCCAATGAAAAATGACTGGGGTGGGGCTAGGAGGAATCCGGAAAGCATACTAGGCTGTCACCAGTCTGGTCAGAGAGAGACACATGTGAAGACATTTGGGAACTGAGCTGCGTGCAGTATAAAACAAAGTTTAACGTTTGGAGATAATAATATTTGTTGACTGAAATACGTCAAGGTATTGGCACAAATATTACTGTGCAGTCGAGACTCGTGTGCGTGTCGCAGTCCGAAACTCTTTTCTACAGTTTGAAGTGAAGTGAAGCCAAGCCGAGCCGTTTTGTTGTTTTCATGACTAAAGTGATAACGTGCAAGTCTCGTAACTTACTATCAAGACGGACGTTTCTGCTCGAACCCGCGTGAGGGACAGTCAGCTTAAATAACGCCGCAAAATCGCGAGAAGAGGATTAACGTGGCTGGATCGTGAGTGGCCTACATATTTTCTTTGGGGTATTTTTGCACTATAAGGTAAATTAACACAAGGTACATTTGGAACTTTTATCTTATTATTGGGTAAACTTGAAACGTTTATTGTTATTTTAAGATTCCTGGTATTGTGAATTTTGTGTTTATTTTGTGTTAAACCAATACAACACAATCTAAATACATTTATATTTGTTATTCCTTTTTATCTTGTTGTCCTGAACAATTTATTATTATTAGGTTTACACTTACATACTGATACACACATACTTACTTTTATCTATGGAGAATACACATTTAGCTCATAGAGTTTAGTAATTCCACAGTGGATTATTCATTTATTCAAGCCTGAACTGACTCTTACTGATAAATAGGAGATCTAGCCAGCTCAACACCAACAGCTAGAAACTCAGGATCCTGTTATTGAAATGATATACTTAGGCCAGTATAACATCCAGCTCATTCTAGATACTGCTGTGTATGTGACTCTGCTGGTCAGAGCCTACAGGAGGTTACATAATGATAAGAATAATAATACATTTGTGTAATTTCGTTTTCTAAAGAAATCTTAGTTATTTTTTGTTTTTATAATGCATTTGCACTGAAAGGATTTGTTTAATTAATATTTGTGAACTTTCATTTTCATATATTTTTTAGCAGTTATTGTTCATATTGTGCTTAATTTATTAATTAAACGCGTTATTGATAATGAAGTAGCCTATGCCTCTCATTCATGTTCATACTATGATGACAGTGGTTTGGGGCCCCCACTCGAAGATTTTGCATGGGGCCCCAAACATTGAGATATATATGAATGATATCTCTTTTTATGTCGATGGCCCCAAAAGGCCCAGAAGCGGCCTTGGCCCGCCCGCTCTGTCCCCGCCGCAATCCCTCTCTCTCCAACCCGATCTCATGGGCTGCGTATGTATGACACGCGGGTGTTTTCTCGTGGAATACTTTCCGCGTGCAGTTCAGACGCACTTCGCCTCGTTACATTCATACATAGTTTACGAGTAGGTGTGTTTCTCCTGACACGGTTGTCCTCTTTTTCTCAAATGCCATTGTTTTTTCGTGCAAGCGGTTCATCTGGTTATTTGTCAGTCGAATCATCTTTCTTGCTTGTTCATTTGTGATGTTGACACCACACCAGGTTAATGTTAGTTGGGGCTTTCACACAGCCAGACAACTTCTATCTGTTTGGCCATATCAAACGTGTGCTTGCAGCTGAGCCGGTGTGCGCGCAGCGTCTGACCTGAGTAAACACACCGCACGTGTCTACTGGGTTCCTTCTGGTAATTAGCAACATCGTTCCCATTGTAACAGGAATAAAATGTCAGCGTGTCACTCAAGTATTAAAAAATATGTATTTGGTGCATATTTTGCTGTTTGCTGCTGTGCTCATTTTTTACATGTTAAAACGTGGTTGCCACTATGGCAACCAAAGGCCAAGAAATGGTTGTCAATTTTTTGGGTTGCCCGGAACTGGGCATCCGTTAATGTTGAGCCCTGCTCTATGTGTGCGCATGTGTGTGTGTCTATGTGTGCACATGTGTGTGTGCCTGTGTCTGTGTGTGTGTGTCTATGTGTGCGCATGTGTGTGTGTCTGTGTCTGTGTGTGTGCGTGTGTGTCTATGTGTGGGCATGTGTGTGTGCGTGTGTGTCTAGGTGTGTGTGTGTGTGTGTGTGTGTGTGTGTGTGTGTGTGTGTGCGCGCGCGCACGTGTGTGTGTGTGTGTGTGTGTGTGTGTGCGTGTGTGTGTGTGCGTGCGTGCGTGTGTGTGTGTGTGTTGGAACAGAATCTCCTCATGCATAATTGTCTCAATCAATGGGCAGAGTGAGATGGTTTGTCTTTTCTATGATCTTATTCCTTATGGTTTGAATAATGTCTTGTGTGAAGCACTGTGTGTGTGTGTGTGTGTGTGTGTGTGTGTGTGTGTGTGTCTATGTGTGTGTGTGTGTGTGTGTGTGTCTATGTGTGTGTGTGTGTGTGTGTGTGTGTGTGTGTGTGTGTGTGTGTGTGTGTGTGTGTCTATGTGTGTGTGTGTGTTAGGGTTTCATATTTTTCCCGAAAATGAGCCATACCGGGAAACGGGAAATTAAGACCTCTTTCCCGGGAATCCCGGGAAATTTGTCGTTTATCTTTTTTTTTATAGTAGGAGAAATATAAGGAGAAATATACCTATATGTATTAGGCTATAGTGCCGTTAGAGTTTATATAATTCACCAATCGCCTGGATTGACGTATGAATAAATCCTGTAGTATTCTAGGCTAAATATTTTCTTAGAGAGTTGTGGAAACTGCCGTGGAAGGAATGGAGCCGTAAACGCGTCGATCAGCCTGTTTTCACGCTCTTTTAATTTACGCACAACATCAATGCTGTCTGATACCTGTCAACGTGTGCTTTTATATGGGCTGCTGTGCTGCGCTCTGGCGGCTGCACTGCTCGTCTTCCAGCCGTGCCCAGACATCTCCATACCGCATACCGGAGCCCGGCTGTATCAGACTATCTCCACCCCTCTGTGCACGGACATCGCCTACAACCAGACCATCATGCCCATTGCCCAACCTGGGGCACACGAACCGAGGACGCACGGCTGGGCTGATTGTCGTTTTCACCGCTGGTGAAGTTTGCACGGTGCTCAATCTCCGTCTCGTAGGCTACTGCATTAACGGTCATGACACAATCCCCTCAAGCAAGTCAGAAGTGTAGAAAAGAAAAGAAACATCGTGGGCTTTGTGTTTATTAGGCTATGTTGTGCAATAAGCTTTCAGGGTGTAACACCGGCGCACAGCGCACAAAGGCACATGGCCAAAACACGCCGAAATAAAATCAGAAATTAATTCCACTCTGCAAAGGATATAGAATTTCAAATGACTGGCTATAGCATTGTTGTCAGAGAAGATAGTATTAAAATCTGCCTGCAATACCTTGTTATTTGGTGCTATATAAATAGAAAATTGATTGATTGTTGGTTGATTGATTCACTTTGATGTCTCTGAAATGCCTATAGATCTTATTCGATTGACGTCACTCACGTACTGGCACGCCCACCGCCGCCATATTGTTGACATAACGCAGCAGCTCTCAAAGTGACAGCCTATGTAAGAGCAGCGTTTATAGGAAGCTAGCCGCCGTTAGCGTTACCTGTATCGTTCCAATTGTGTTCGGATGGTGACCTGCGTTACACGTGGCTGTAGTAATGACAGCAATAAAGTCCCCGTGGTTTGTTTCTATCTCTACCGTCCTCAGACGTGAAGGGAGCGACACTGAGGATACGTCAGCAGCACAGGAGAGGTGTGGATAGTTAGTTGAGACAGGTGAAACTTTCTGACAGCTCCTCACAGCAAAGTCTGTTCACCTCGTTCTTTTGTTTATTTATTACAGGCATTAACGGCTGCCGTCGGCAGCATACAAATAACAACTGTGGGTTTTTTATTGGTGTCATTAGCATCGCTATTTTGTAATGGAACAGAAACGACAATAAGGCTGTTACTAGTTGTCAGCTGCAGCGCTGTGTGCGCGCAGGACGGTATGTCAACAATATGGTGCTGTCCAGGGTTAGAGAATAAGGTCTATACATGTACATCGTGATCATTTAATGACTTTACAATGCTTACAGTAGTCTAATATATTACATGTTCTTTTAAAACATAGGCTACATCATTTAAGAAAGTAAACTGTCTGCATATTTCTAAATATAGGCCTATTCCAATTAGGGGTGGGAATCGCTGAGTAGCTCACGATACGATATCGTCACGATACTTGGCCCTCGATAACGATATATCACGATACTGCGATACTGCGATACTGCGATATATTGGAAGACGATACATCACGATACCTGTGTAACAAGTGAAAAAAATACCTCTGAAGGCAAAAAATCATGTATTATGCATTTATTAGCAGAATTGACATGAACTCTCTGAGTTCACTCACTCACTCATACCATTTTCGATACCACGGAGGAAAAGTTACACATTAAGTCTTTTTATTATTACTATTAAAACAAGAAAACCTATATAACCTACCTACCTACCTATATAATTTCTAAAAGTAGATATTAATGATCAAACATTTCCATTCATGTAGCCTACAGTAGTTATGTTTTTGTTTCAACTACAAACATAAATAAAGTCAACTTGAAACTATGTTTCAACTACCACACACAGCATAATATTTTAGCCTGTTTATTGAAAAAAAAAAAAAAAAAAAATTAATAAACATATCGATACTTGGCGCCAGTGTATCGATAACGTATCGCGGGTGGAAATATCGCGATAACGTGGGTATCGATATTTTGTCCCACCCCTAATTCCAATATGTTCTGCATGTAAAAATACAACAACATTTTTTCCCGGTTTCCCGTCATTCATTTTCCAGAAAACAGGAAATGGGTTGGATGCCATTTCCCAGGAATCCCGTTTCCCGGGATTAAACCCTAGTGTGTGTGTGTGTGTGTGTGTGTGTGTGTGTGTGTGTGTGTGTGTGTGTCTGTGTCTGTGTGTCTGTCTGTG
This sequence comes from Poromitra crassiceps, assembly GCF_964638095.1. Classification (NCBI taxonomy): domain Eukaryota; kingdom Metazoa; phylum Chordata; class Actinopteri; order Beryciformes; family Melamphaidae; genus Poromitra; species Poromitra crassiceps. Next base: position 33,954,776 of record NC_139633.1, on the reverse strand, counting down.
TGTGTGTGTGTGTGTGTGTGTGTGTGTGTGTGTGTGTGTGTGTGCGTGCGTGCGTGCGTGTATGTGTGTGTGTGTGTGTGTGTGTGTGTGTGTGTGTGTGTGTGTGTGTCTGTGTGTGTGTGTGTGTGTGTGTGTGTGTGTGTGTGTGAAGCACTTTGAGCTGTATTTGATCTGATGAAAGCTGCTGGATGAGGGATCAGGCTGTTTGGAACAAACCGCTTCACAGCTTCTGGAGGAAACTGCTGTTGGTTTTAAACAGAGTTCAATGTGAAACCACGCCCTCTTTGACCTCTAACTGCTCCTTCATACTTTAACACTCCACTTAAACTTTCAACGAGTCAGCACTTTTAGGACTTTATCTTAACTCAGCTTTAATTTATCGTTTGTACTCTTTGAGAAATCACACTTTATGTTTGATGCTTTTTTCAGCCTTTATAATGGGACCAGCCTTGAGTGTGTCTCACATAGCAGGCTGGACTTTAGACTAAATCCACTAGGGCTGGCACGGATCACGGATAATCCGTGACCCGTACGGATCAGCCCCCACGGTTCGGAACGCGGTTCGGAACATCAATAGTCCGCGGACCGCCCCCCCCCCCCCTTCGTTTCATTTAACGTTTAATGTTAGTGTATGAGAACGCCCAGCGCAGCCAGACACAGACAGGCATAATCATGGCAAGCACAATTGAGCTTCCTCATCCCTTGTCGCTGCTGTAAAGTATGTCTGAAGGCTGTGGCTAGTGGCTACTAAAGACAGAGTCACACAAACTTATTTCAACACCTCTGAAAAAGCACAGGAATGCGATCAGCGTGTTGCGCGCTGCACAAGATAACGAGAGCCACAACACACACACACACACACACACACACACACGCGCGCACACGTTTCACAAACACATTATCACCGGACGGTGAAATGTTGCCTTAGGACACATAACAACAAAACAACACGTGGGGCCACTGAGTAGCTTAACGTAGCATCAACGTTATATTTCCAGACTGACCTGGTCTGGTCTGTAGGTCTGTACCCGTGTCATGTGACTGGTGCAAGCAACAGCCACGAAGTTAGGCATAGCAGTGCCACCTAAAACAGGAAGTTGGGTCGTTCTGCCTTCAGAGTAAAAGCATACATTGTGTCACTTATGAGAAAAAAATATTTTTTGAGCTGTGCAGGGCAACAAATGGTTAGAGAATTATAATAGTATTAAAAAAATCTAATCGAAAATCTAATTTTGAGAGAAAAAAATCTGATATATTTTTTTTTTGCTGATCCGAAAAATCCGTGATCCGTGGCTCAAAATCCGTCACGCGATCCGATCCGTGGGTTTTCTGATCCGTGCCAGCCCTAAAATCCACACAAAACTGTGACAGTTCACACAACTTTAACACAACATACATATATTATACATCAAACCCTTGAGCTACTTCTGCTCTCACTCACAAAGTCTAAATATAAGTGATGTGATGGATAGTTTTTGAGATATTAACGTTTGTTTGGCACAACTCATACTAGTTAACTGAGTTCACTAAGTGCTGTTTTTGTTGTTGTGATGTCATGCTGATTCGTCCTATATAAATAAAGTTATTTATTTATTATTAGTAGTAGTAGTTGTAATATTATATTACTATTTGAGTTTTTTTTTTAAATAAGTGGGTCTTTCATTTCTTTATGAAGTTATAAACCTGAGAGAGAGACATAGACAAAACAGAGAGAGAGAGAGAGAGAGAGAGAGAGAGAGAGAGAGAGAGAGAGAGAGAGAGAGAGAGAGAGAGGTGTAGATTGTGGTAAGAAGTGGTCTCAGCTCGTCTAAACACAGTTGTTTGTGCTCATCTGTACGATGGCAGTGTGTCAGGATTTTCCATGGACACACCTACTTTTCAGAGCAGCACGCCCACGGGTGCATTTGGGAGCACAAAGCTGCTTGCTATCTTCCCGGCGCCAGAACTCATAATCCATTCATCAAATCCCACCAAAAGTAAGACATGTTGAGCAGTGTTGCTGGAACACACCCAAACTACCACTAGTGGGTGCTAAAAATGCAAAAAGTTCATATCTTATCTGTATTTCTCTATCTCTATATGTGTCTTTCTACCTACAGTAGTAATGTTTTGTCTCTCTGTCTGTCTTTTCAAATTGTGCCTGGACGCCTCAATTGCCGCGTGCAGCTATATTTTTTAACTTGAACTGTTCTCTCTTAGAAAGTCCCTCAGGAGGGTTAGGGTTATATACGCTTATAAGTCATAATGGTTATAGGCTCACTGCTGCTTTCACATTAAGTCTCTTAGAAAGTCCCTCAAGAGGGTTAGAGTTATATACGCTTATAAGTCATAATGGTTATAGGCTCACTGCTGCTTTCACATTAAGTCTCTTAGAAAGTCCCTCAGGAGGGTTAGGGTTATATATGCTTATAAGTCATAATGGTTATAGGCTCACTGCTGCTTTCACATTAAGTCTCTTAGAAAGTCCCTCAAGAGGGTTAGAGTTATATATGCTTATAAGTCATAATGGTTATAGGCTCACTGCTGCTTTCACATTAAGTCTCTTAGAAAGTCCCTCAAGAGGGAGCTATTGTCCACGGTCGTTCATACAAGTAAAATTAGGCGGTCACACCAAGTCAGTTTATTTGTAAGTGAAAACATACCTGGGTGAATAAAATAACTCTGATTCTGATTAAAGACCTGACATTGAAGCTAGTTTGTTAATGAATCAAACTAAATACACACTTACATTTCCTCACACCTGGTTTCAGCCTCTGCACTCCACCATGGTCCACACTGGAGGAATAAACAAAGGCTCCTGGATAATTGTAGTGCAGGTCCAGCTCCCTCAGATGGGAGGAGTTGGAGTTCAGAGCTGAGACCAGAGAATCACAGCCTTCCTCTGAGAGCAGACAGCGTGACAGCCTGCACGCACACACACACACACACACACACACACACACACACACACACACACACACACACACACACACACACACACACACACACACACACACACAGTTCCATTATATGGAGGTATAGATCATTGACTGTAAAAAGAATGGACAGGATATCAGCTCTTTTCAGTGAGGCCAAATCATCTTAGATCGCCGCCCTGGCGGTCAGTCCCAGTATATCTCACAAGTCCCGCCTCCGCCATGTTAGTGGGTGGGAAATGAGCCAAACTAAACAATCAACGTACACATCAGATATTATTTCCCAAAGGTGGTTTCTATCATTTTAGATCGTTCTTATCATGCTAATGCATGTTCAAGTGGTCATGTTTGTGATCAGTTTGTTTTTAAGTAGTTATTTGACGATATACAAAGGGATGATTGACAGCTGTGGCAGCCAGTCTCAATTCACAATTGTGAAAAAAATATATTATAGTCCTTTAGAGCCATCGCGATCTGACCTTCTGTTTCCCAGAAAATGTCAACATTTCTCTGATTGGATAGTGGGAGGTGGACTATATGTCCGCCCTGCATGCAGGGCTACAGGAGAGAGACAGAGTAGAGTGGGGGGTTTGGAGTTACTGACCAAACACTCTATTTCAGTGATTGCTGTCAGAATATAGAGCCATTTAACATTTAGGCTATTTTAACACAAAAACATCGCTGAATGGACCTTTAAACAATGTTAATGTTGCCTTGTAATCTGCAAGTGGTTTTCTTAGCAGTTGGGTTTGGGTTTGGCCATGGTGACGTGTAGCAGCACCTGGTGGAGATCTGCACTCTACTGAGTGCACTTTTCTACTTTTGTTTTACTTGTGTTTATGCCTACAAAGCAAATGTTACTTTGTACTTGTGTCCAAGTTAAGGTGTCCATAAAATAGAATCGTACAAAACACCCTTAAATTGTGTGCTTATGTTTAACCTAAAATGTTTAACCTTATGGAGAAGATTTAAGGGTGTTTTGTGCAGTCCATTCTATTTTATGGACACCTTAACTCGGACCCTAATGGAAACCTTAACATAAGGAGCTTTGTGGGCCCTGATCCTAAAATCGCCCCTGGTGTTCCTACATGTCTTCAGTCCTACTCCCCACGTGGGCTACCTCGCCAAAGGGCCTTTCTGTGTGGAGTTTGCATGTTCTCGCCGTGCTCCACTGGGGTTCTTCCATATATAAGCCTCACTAAAAAGATGCACAAGATCGTGGTCTGACTGGCAGCAGTTGGAAGAAGTTGGTCCCCGGGTGCTTCACTGAAGCTGCTCACCGCTCCTGGCCTGACCATGAAGGAACGAGGGACGAGCCAGGATGGGTCAAACGGGGAGGACAAATTTCACAGTGCCTCCAAAAAAGTGTGTGTGTGTGTGTGTGTGTGTGTGTGTGTGTGTGTGTGTGTGTGTGTGTGTGTGTGTGTGTGTGTGTGTGTGTGTGTGTGTGTGTGTGTGTGTGTGTGTGTGTGTGTGAGAGAGACAGGGTTTGTCCGTCCGGTTTAATAAAATACATTTAGTAGCGACGGTCCACTGATGATAAATCTTGGCCGCCGCTCCTTCAAAATAATATGAAATATCCTTAAAAATGTCATGAAGTCACAATGACATGGCTCTGCAGAGAGCTTTTATTATGCCTCCGCCGGCGATAGCCAGGCCGGAGGCATTATGGATCCGGGTTGTCCGGCCGTACGTCCGTACGATGTTTGTTAACGCGATATCTGAGGAACGCCTGGACGGAATTTCATCAAATTTGCCTCAAACATCGACTTAGACTCAAGGATGATCTGATTAGATTTTGGCGGTCAAAGGTCAAAGGTCAAGGTCACTGTGACCTCTCGAACGCCATTTTCAAGCTTGTTAACGCGATATCTCAGGAATGCCTTGACGGAATTTTATCAAACTTGTCTCAAACATCGACTTGTACTCAAGGATGAACTGATTACATTTTTGTGGTCAAAGGTCAAGGTCACTGTGACCTCTCAAATGCCATTTTCCAGCTTGTTAACGCCATATCTCATGAATACCTTGACGGAATTTCATCAAATTTGCCTCAAACATCTACTTAGACTCAAGGATCAACTGATTAGATTTTGGTGGTCAAAAGTCAAAGGTCAAGGTCAATGTGACCTCTCAAACGCCATTTTCAAGCTTGTTAACGTGATATCTCAGGAATGCCTTGACGGAATTTAATCAAACTTGTCTCAAACATCGACTTTGACTCAAGGATGAACTGATTACATTTTGGTGGTCAAAGTTCAAGGTCACTGTGACCTCTCACACACCCAATTTCCAAGCTCTGTAACGCAACATCACAGGAGCGCCTTGACGGAATCTCTTCCAATTTGCCTCAAATGGCGATTTGGACTCCAAAATGAACTAATGGCGGAGGCATAAGTCCGCGTTGCGGTCGTTCTAGTTTTGACTGAGATACATGTGTGGAAGCAACAAAACTCATAGGTGGAAAACAGCAACAGTTGTATGTTTTGGAGGAACTGACAATGATCAAAAACATGCGGTCGTCACGCACGGCTAAAGTAGAAACCACTTAGCGGATGGAGAAGCTTTTCACTACAGTCTGCCACACTGTAGTGAGCAGTCATGCTCACAAGAACGGAGTGGACGCAGGATCTCAATATATTTAATATATATCACTGATGTGACACAGTAGCGTAGCCAGACTCGGCTCATTGGGTGTGCCACAGAAAGCCAGGGTGTGCCAGGGGGCGGACTATTTGGTGGCGGCCGCGAGGCCGCCTCCAACTTTTTTTGGGGTCTTTTCAAACCAGATTTAGAGGAATATTTGTGTGTTGTTTGCTCCTTTTCGCACTCATTATTAGCAGGTAGAAGCAGTCAATTAAATTGTATTTTTTGGCAACATGTAAAACCACTTTGTTTAGTATCTCAAAAAAGTCTCACCTACTTTTTCCAATGAGGGTTCTAGTCGGGAAAGAACGCAAATTTGGTTGGCATGTTCGTCTACTGCAGAGAGATCTGTAGCGTCAGTGTCCTCTGGCCACAAACCTCCGGTGTGTTGTTGGCTGCGTTCCCCGCTGTTAACGTCATTGTTTCGGCTGCATCATCTTCTTCATCATCATCTGTCTGTTCTCCACTGTACACCACCAATACAGGTGCGGGAACGGGTGCACTTACAATCCGCACTTGTTGAGGGGGAGGGTGACGACGAGTCATCTTCTTCCTCGTCGTTTCTTGCCTTTGCCGAAAAAGCTTAAAAGCGAGCTTTGTTTCATGTCTTCCTGATTTGGCGCTGCTGCTGCTGCTGCTGCTGCTGTGCGTGCATTTGTTTACTTTACGTGGACGACAGCTTAACTAGTTTCCCATGATGCTCCGGGGCACATAGGGCAGCGGACAGTTGGACACAGTGCATGACAGCGTTGACATGTGTTTTGCAGACAAAACAAAACACTTTTTTTACCCCATTTTTTTGGGTGCGCCAGTGGCCTGTCTGGGTGGCATTTGCACACCCTAGCGCACCCGTGGCTACGCGCATGATGTGACATCAAAGTAAGTTTACGTTCAGAACTACTCTCATACATTAGTGTTTAGACCCAAAACATGACTGACAGTGTTATCTCATTTGTGTGTGTGTGTGTGTGTTTGTGTGTGTGTGTGTGTGTGTGTGTGTGTGTGTGTGTGTGTGTGTGTGTGTGTGTGTGTGTGTGTGTGTGGGAGAGAGAGAGGGAAAGAGGGAGTGTCACTCAACAATGTCTTGCAAATACATTTTTTGTGAATGCCATATTTGATGAGCTGTGGGAGCCGTGTCAAATCACATGAGGAAAGCTGTGAATGGATCTTACCTGAGAGTCTCCAGTCTGCAGTGTGGACTCTGAAGTCCAGCAGAGACCAGCTTCATCCCGGAATCGTGAAGCTCGTTGTTACTTAGGTCGAGCTCTTTCAGACTGCAGGACTGGGAGCTGAGAACTGAGGCCAGAGCTTCACAGCTTCTCTCTGACAGCTGACAGCCACTCAGTCTGCATGAGAATTAGTGATGGAGACAAACAACTTTAAAATGTTTTCCATTTAGCACTCATAAATGATAAACCGCTTTTTGTGTTTTCAAGTATAGGTGGTGCTATGCCAAATAGCATTAAATTAGGCACTGCACTCTGTCAGGTTCCCAGCAGTGCAATCCCCAAGTTTGAAGTAAATTGGAAGAACGGTTCTTGAGATAAACTACTTTCTGTGTTGCCAGTAGGTGGCGCTATGCCAAATTGCAAAAGATTTCAGCACTGCACTCCATCAGGCCCCCCTAAGCGCACTCCCCAAGTTTGATACATTAGTAATACAATTTACAATTAAGTTTAATTCAATTAAAGTGCCGTATTCTCATGATGCACCATGGATTTCTAACCGAATGACTCAATGCAGCTCATTGGCTATTGTTGTCATTCAATTATCATTAACTATTTATTTAGTCATCTGTTGTTTGCCTAACATTATGTAATGATTAGTGGTCATGATTGTGAACGTTCACGTTACTGTGATTACTAGCGACATATCCCACAGTGTGCTGTGAAACGATAACCTCACTGTGCAGTGAAAATCACTGAGCAGCACCCAACGTGGTAACACTTTATAATAACTATACACTATAAAGTATTAATACACCATTAGTAAATACATAATTCATCATGAATTCATCATTTATAAAGCATTATTCATACATCACTAAGCATTACTAACACAGTTATAAACATTTTATTCCTGATTAATAACCTAATCTCTAATGTGTTTAATGATTGTATTCTCATACTTTGTAAATGATAGATGCACCATTTATAAATACGTATTATATTAATTACAAACCATTTACTTAGGAGTTGTTAATGGTTCATAAGATCATTTAGAACGTGTAAGCAGGGCTCGACATTAACGGTTGCCCGGTTGTCCCGGGCAACCAGAAAAAAAAGTAGGGCAACCGTTTCTTGGCCTTTGGTTGCCCCAGGGGCAACCACGTTTTAACATGCAAAGAAATATCTACAGCAGCAAACAGCAAAATATACACCAAATAAATATGTTTTAATACTTGTTGTGAGTGACATATATGTGACATTTTATTGCTGTTACAATCGGAACGATGTTACTAATTACCAGTCGGAACCTACGTGATGCATGCTGCACGTGCGGTGTGTTTAACGAGTACTGACTCGGACAGGTGGCTGCTCCGCCTGCTCGCACACAATCACAGCGGCTGCATGGGTCCAAGGCAAGCTCCGACTAATAACGCTGTCGCTAACCTTCCTTCAGCATCGACATCACAAATCGAGCTGCAAGATGATAATTCAAAGAAGAACGAAGAACCGGGTCCGCCCGCAGCCCCCGGCACGGAAACAAAGGACGAGGAAATGGTCATCGAGGTGAAATACCCCTGCGTCTTTGAACGGGACGGAAGACTAACATTATACTGCAAAGCATGTAGCCTACAAGCCTACAACATACACCTCAACCAGGACACCCTTCAAAAATGTTTTACCACCGCGTATATGTGCTGAGGAATGGTTTGCATCCCTGCCTGTCTGCCTGTCGCATATGGGGCGAGAGAGTGGAGTGCAGCGGGGACAGGGCCGCTTCGAGCCGAGTGCACCAGCTGGGCGTACGCCTAGGTGTAACGCTACGTCCGACGTAGAACTCAAAGATACTACTTTCTTAATTTTATGACTAGTGCACCATGTAGTCTTAAGCCCTGTATGCGCTGTGCCTGGGTGTAACTTTTACGTCTGGTATGGAGCAGGCGTAAAAGTTACACCCAAGGCGTACTCACTGACAGCTGTCTCATCTTGATCTGCGCTGTCGGGACTGACAGCTCTGTGCTGTCAGTGCCGTTCAGTCCTGTGATGCGGGGGAATCTTCTCCAAAAATATTGATCGATATGTGCTGTAAATGGACGTTTTGGGCGCAGGATCTCCGCTCGTCGGCGGGTTTTTAAAAGCTGATGAGTCGGAAGATCTTTCCATTTCTTCCTGACTTCATCAACTGCCCGCAGTCTGCCATCGCATTCAGTACTGATTGCACTTGTGATCAAATTCCATGCATCTCGTTTCTGTTGGTTTGTGTTGGCGCTGTTAAATTGAGCTGTGAGAACGTTTATATGCTTTGAATACAACTCTATAAGTTTGAGCCGAGTTGGAGCTGTCTGTCAGCTGTCTCGAGCTCGTCTGAGAGAAGTGTGTTGCTTGGCAACAAGCACGTATTCACGTGAACGCGCACGTCCGCAGGCGGGCGCATCTACGACAGGGCCCCAAAATACCCACAGGAGCCGAGTGCACCAGCTGGCCGTAAAAAAGTAGGTGATTTGAATTTACACCAAGTGCACCAAGCCTGACTTAGAGTGGGGGCCCCAAACCACTGTCATCATAGTATCCTTAGTATTTGTTACCCATTTTACTGTGGGGATGTTGTTCACAAGCTCCTCTCCTCGTAGCTGTTGTGAGGATATACAGAAGAGACCAGGCAGCCTGGCTAACATTAGTTAGAGCCCCAGACTGAGAGGCAGACCTGGGCTGCCCAGTAAACCCTATGTAACCTACATAGGGTGGCCATTTCCATAACACCAAAAAGGAGGACACGTTACAACTCACGATATGATACTATCACGATACGTTGCCCACGATAATGATGGTATCACAATATGGTGATTCTGCCATACTCGATACATTGCAAGATTTATTTACCATACATCACAATATCTGTGCAACTGATTGAGAAAAAATACCCTTGAAAAGGCTAAATGCAGGAACTATGTAATAGTCTGCTATGTTATTACAGGAACTTTGTAATTCCATAGACTCCCAACCGCCCGCTGTATGCTGTCTCTCTCCTGTAGCCCTGCCTACTCATGGGTGGCACTGTTGGATTCTAGGTGAAAAAATACATTATAGTCCTTTAGAGCCATCGCTATCTGACCTTTTGTTTCCCAGAAAATGTCAACATTTCTCTGATTGGATAGTGGGAGGTGGACTATATGTCTACAGAAGAGAGACAGAGTACAGCGGGGGGTTTGGAGTTACTGACCAAACACTCTATTTCAGTGATTGCTGTCAGAATATAGAGCCATTTAACATTTAGGCTATTTTAACACAAAAACATCGCTGAATGGACCTTTAAACAATGTTAATGTTGCCTTGTAATCTGCAAGTGGTTTTCTTAGCAGTTGGGTTTGGGTTTGGCCATGGTGAGGTGTAGCAGCACCTGGTGGAGATCTGCACTCTACTGAGTGCACTTTTCTACTTTTGTTTTACTTGTGTTTATGCCTACAAAGCAAATGTTACTTTGTACCTGTGTCCGAGTTAAGGTGTCCATAAAATAGAATCGTACAAAACACCCTTACATCTTGTGCTTATGTTTTCCCTAAAATGTTTAACCTTATCGAGAAGAATTAAGGGTGTTTTGTGTAGTCGATTCTATTTTATGGACACCTTAACTCGGACCCTAATGGAAATCTTAACATAAGGAGCTTTGTGCAACTGGGCCCTGTGTGTGTGTGTGTGTGTGTGTGTGTGTGTGTGTGTGTGTGTGTGTGTGTGTGTGTGTGTGTGTGTGTGTGTGTGTGTGTGTGTGTGTGTGTGTGTGTGTGTGTGTGTGTGTGTGTGTGTGTGTGTGTGTGTGTGTGTGTGTGTGTGTGTAATATGAAATGTCATGAGGTCACAATGACATGGCACTGCAGAGAGCTTTTATTTTGACTGAGATACATGTGTGGAAGCAACAAAACTCATAGGTGGAAAACAGCAACAGTTGTATGTTTTGGAGGAACTGACAATGATCAAAAACATGCGGTCGTCACGCACGGCTAAAGTAGAAACCACTTAGCGGATGGAGAAGCTTTTCACTACAGTCTGCCACACTGTAGTGAGCAGTCATGCTCACAAGAACGGAGTGGACGCAGGATCTCAATATATTCAATATATATCACTGATGTGACATCAAAGTAAGTTTACGTTCAGAACTACTCTCATACATTAGTGTTTAGACCCGAAACATGACTCACAGTGTTATCTCATTTGTGTGTGTTGAGAGAGAGAGAGAGAGAGAGAGAGAGAGAGAGAATTGTGTGTGTGTGTGTGTGTGTGTGTGTGTGTGTGTGTGTGTCAGAGAGAGGGAAAGAGGGAGAGAGTGTCACTCAACAATGTCTTGCAAATAATTTTTTTTTGTGAATGCCATATTTGATGAGCTGTGGGAGCCGTGTCAAATCACATGAGGAAAGCTGTGAATGGATCTTACCTGAGAGTCTCCAGTCTGCAGTGTGGACTCTGAAGTCCAGCGGAGACCAGCTTCACCCCGGAATCGTGAAGCTCGTTGTCACTTAGGTCGAGCTCTCTCAGACTGGAGGACTGGGAGCTGAGAACTGAGGCCAGAGCTTCACAGCTTCTCTCTGACAGCTGACAGCCACTCAGTCTGCATGAGAATTAGTGATGGAGACAAACAACTTTAGAATGTTTTCCATTTAGCACTCATGAATGATAAACCGCTTTTTGTGTTTTCAAGTATAGGTGGTGCTATGCCAAATAGCATTAAATTAGGCACTGCACTCTGTCAGGTTCCCAGCAGTGCAATCCCCAAGTTTGAAGTCAATCGGAAGAACGGTTCTTGAGATAAACTACTTTCTGTGTTGCCAGTAGGTGGCGCTTTGCCAAATTGCAAAAGATTTCAGCACTGCACTCCATCAGGCCCCCCTAAGCGCACTCCCCAAGTTTGATACATTAGTAATACAATTTACAATTAAGTTTAATTCAATTAAAGTGCCGTATTCTCATGATGCACCATGGATTTCTAACCAAATGACTCAATGCAGCTCATTGGCTATTGTTGTCATTCAATTATCATTAACCATTTATTTAGTCATCTGTTGTTTGCCTAACATTATGTAATGATTAGTGGTCATGATTGTGAACGTTCACGTTACTGTGATTACTAGCGACATATCCCACAGTGTGCTGTGAAACGATAACCTCACTGTGCAGTGAAAATCACTGAGCAGCACCCAACGTGGTAACACTTTATAATAACTATACACTATAAAGTATTAATAAACCATTAGTAAATACATAATTCATCATGAATTCATCATTTATAAAGCATTATTCATACATCACTAAGCATTAGTAACACAGTTATAAACATTTTATTCCTGATTAATAACCTAATCTCTAATGTGTTTAATGATTGTATTCTCATACTTTGTAAATGATAGATGCACCATTTATAAATACGTATTATATTAATTACAAACCATTTACTTAGGAGTTGTTAATGGTTCATAAGATCATTTAGAACGTGTAAGTAAATGATTAAACAACGTATGTACATTTATGTGTACATTTGTGCATGATTTGGACATGGTTAGTGAGTGTTAATAGATGGTTTATAAACACTTATTGATACTCAAACTCATGATTAATTAAGGTAGTTACTAGTCATTAGTTAAGTATTTCATGTGAGCTCATCTAAAGTGAGGACTATCTATGCCTTATAAAGCATGTAATAAATGAGATAGGAGGTCTGGGCTGGCCTTGACCAATGGAGGCAGATGTCTGAATGCCCAAACGGCCAGGGGGGTGATTCTGAGAGATGTGTTTCACTCAGGGTTTTGTGTCTCTAAGAGGGTCAGAATTGCATGATGGGGAGAAAATGCAAATTAAGCCTGCCAGATTTTCTTGAATAACTCTGGAACCGACGCTCTGATCTTTCTGAAATTGTCATCGCTTATCCAAGAAGTGAGCATGGGCTTTACAACGAAACCGTCCATGAGTCTCTACGACCTCGGGAAGTGGGTGAAATTGACATTTTTGTGTATTTTTATAGGTTTTTAAGTGTCAAAGGTAGGGATGTCACAATATATCGTCCCACAATATATCGCGATATCAAAACGTGACAATATGTATCGTTGAGATTAAATCTCATATCGTGAGAAAAAGAAGCTGAACATGGTGGCACTGATCTGCATCTGATTGCATGCTCGCTCTCCTTTTCATTGCTTTGTTTGAACAGACGAGGGACGTTACAGACACGGAGGATGAAAATGGTGAAATCACTCAAATTAGCGTGGAGGATGCCCCCTCAACTTACAAATCGATTGCAAAAAAATATTGTTAAAATATTGTATCGTATCGTTATCGTGAACCCAATATCGTGTATCGTATCGTATCGTGAACTGAATGTATCGTGACACCCCTAGTCAAAGGTGTAATAATTATTTATCCCTAAACAGTAGATAGGTGGGGTTACTCCCCTAAGGCTTTGCAGATGGGGCGGTTCACTTGGGATCAATTGACCTATCGCTAAGCCACGCCCCGAACGCAGACGAGCCAATCACAGCGCGTGCAGCTCACAATACACTCGGACATTCTCAGCTTAGAGCTCCATAGAGAAGCACTAGAAAACGCGAGTTTCCTCTGGTTTTATACATTTATAAGTTGAAAAAATGGTCAAAACGATATGCATGGGGGTAAATGCAACATTACGAGGTATCCTGGGAGGCCAGGCAATTGATAATATTAAACTAGTAAATGTAGATCCACTCACATCCACAATGCTACTGTTTTGGAGTTAAATCTGCGATCGTGGTGAGTGACAGCGAGATGTGTGTGTGTGTGTGTGTGTGTGTGTGTGTGTCTCTGTGTGTGTGTGTGTGTGTGTGTGTGTGTGTGTGTGTGTATGTGTGTGCGTGTGTGTGTGTGTGTGGGGGGGGGGGGGGGGTGTTTATGCCCCCGGACGCCCCAAGCGGGTCCGAGGTCAGCCACATTCTCATTGGGGGCTGAGCACCCTAAAGGTCGGGGCCCAGTTGCACAAAGTACCTTAGGTTAAGATTTCCCTCAGGGTCCGAGTTAAGAAGTTCCATAAAATTGAATTTGCTGTACAAAACACCCTTAAATCTTGTGCTTATGTTTTTCCTAAAATGTTTAACCTCCTGGCCTGACCATGAAGGAACGACGAGCCAGGATGGCTAAAACGAGGAGGACAAACGTGTGTGTGTGAGTGAGACAGGGTTTGTCCGTCCGGTTTAATAAAATACATTTAGTAGCGAGTAGCGACGGTCCACTGATGATAAATCTTGGCCGCTGCTTCTTCAAAATAATATGAAATATCCTTAAAAATGTCATGAGGTCACAATGACATGGCTCTGCAGAGAGCTTTTATTTTGACTGAGATACATGTGTGGAAGCAACAATACTCATAGGTGGAAAACAGCAACAGTTGTATGTTTTGGAGGAACTGACAATGATCAAAAACATGCGGTCGTCACGCACGACTAAAGTAGAAACCACTTAGCGGATGGAGAAGCTTTTCACTACAGTCTGCCACACTGTAGTGAGCAGTCATGCTCACAAGAACGGAGTGGACGCAGGATCTCAATATATTCAATATATATCACTGATGTGACATCAAAGTAAGTTTACGTTCAGAACTACTCTCATACATTAGTGTTTAGACCCGAAACATGACTGACAGTGTTATCTCATTTGTGTGTGTGTGTGTGTGTGTGTGTGTGTGTGGGGGGGGGAGAGAGAGGGAAAGAGGGAGAGAGTGTCACTCAACAATGTCTTGCAAATAAAAAAATTTTGTGAATGCCATATTTGATGAGCTGTGGGAGCCGTGTCAAATCACATGAGGAAAGCTGTGAATGGATCTTACCTGAGAGTCTCCAGTCTGCAGTGTGGACTCTGCAGTCCAGCAGAGACCAGCTTCATCCCTGAATCGTGAAGCTCGTTGTCACTTAGGTTGAGCTCTCTCAGACTGGAGGACTGGGAGCTGAGAACTGAGGCCAGAGCTTCACAGCTTCTCTCTGACAGCTGACAGCCACTCAGTCTGCATGAGAATTAGTGATGGAGACAAACAACTTTAAAATGTTTTCCATTTAGTACTCGCGTCACATTTTGATAAAGCGCTTTTTGTTTTTGCCAGTATAGGTGGTGCTATGCCGAATAGCACAAAATTAGTAGGGCTGACCCAAAAAAATCAACGCTTCAAAGCTAGAATCATTGCCATGGTAATCGACGCTCAAATCAGCAATCGACGCTTTGTTGTTATTGTTTTTTTCCCCTCCTCTCCTCTCTCTTTCTCTCTCCATAATATCTAACGTGGAGTGTAGCTTTGTGAGACAGTCTCTAGTTTCCTGGCTGGGCGGGTCATTCAGGCCAACACTGTTTTTAACACGGGGAACTCACACCGGCACGCGCCGTGAGAACAAATAAATGCACCCAACAGCCAGCCAGTAGTCACACCTGACGTTGAGCTGTGGTCTACAGAGTTGTTGTAAACATGAATCTTCGTACACTTCTTTTCTAACCCAGTGTGAGTAACGTTACAAGTGTTCAAGTGAATTCAAGTCCTTTAATTTGTTTATAATGTTATGAATTAGCAGCAGTCACAGATACTAACGTGAACGTGACATTGGATCTGTCTATCACATGGATTTGTTATTACTGACTGGTAGTGAAACTGAAGTTGGCTCCGTCTATCACATGGATGTACATACAGCCAGAGCGCACGTCATATTAGGATTATCAACACGTGGAACATGTTGTTATTATGACGTTAAATTCACAACATTTCGTGGCAAACTGGACTTTTTTTTTTGTGTGACTAACCCCACCCCCCCCCCCAAAAAAAGAAAGAAAAACGAAAAAAATATCGGCGTAGAAGCTTTGATTATGATTGATTTTATCTCAACGCTCTAATAGCTTTTGCACACCAAGTCTGTATTTTCGTCCAAAATTGACGCACGGGAAAAAAAAGAATACGACCTCATTTATGTCAATCATCATGGAAACACCAAGTCCGACAATTACGTTCGTAATTTAAGTTTTCGGACGAGGTTCGATTTTCTGCGTTTTTCGCATCAGTCAATAGATTTTTGCGAGCTGGGACCCGTCTTTGTTTTCAGATGACGGATTAAAAAACACGCATATGAAAACAATCGGACTGTGTGTGCAAAGACCTTGACTATGGTATTTGGGACAGCCCTACAAATTAGGCAATAGACTGCCAAGTTCCCAGCATCCCACTCCCCAAGTTTGAAGTCGATCTGAATAACGGCTCTTGAGATAAACCACATTTTGTGTTGCCAGTAGGTGGCGCTATGCCAAATTGCACAAGATTTCGGCACTGCACTCCATCAGGTCCCCCTAAGCGCCATCCCCAAGTATGGTACATTATTAATACAATTTACAATTTAGTTTAATTCAATTAAAGTGCCGTATTCTCATGATGCACCATGGATTTCTTACCGAATGACTCAATGCAGCTCATTGGCTATTGTTGTCATTCAATTATCATTAACTATTTATTTAGTCATCTGTTGTTTGCCTAACATTATGTAATGATTAGTGGTCATGATTGTGAACGTTCACGTTACTGTGATTAGTGACATAGCCCACAGTGTGCTGTGAAACGATAACCTCTCTGTGCAGTGAAAATCACTGAGCAGCACCCAACGTGGTAACACTTTATAATAACTATACACTATAAAGTATTAATAAACCATTAGTAAATACATAATTCATCATGAATTCATAATTTATAAAGCATTATTCATACATCACTAAGCATTAGTAACACAGTTATAAACATTTTATTCCTGATTAATAACCTAATCTCTAATGTGTTTAATGATTGTATTCTCATACTTTGTAAATGATAGATGCACCATTTATAAATACGTATTATATCAATTACAAACCATTTACTTAGGAGTTGTTAATGATTCATAAGATCATTTAGAACGTGTAAGTAAATGATTAAACAACGTATGTACATCCATGTGTACATTTATGCATATGATTTGGACATGGTTAGTGAGTGTTAATAGATGGTTTATAAACACTTATTGATACTCAAACTCATGATTAATTAAGGTAGTTACTAGTCATTAGTTAAGTATTTCATCTGAGCTCATCTAAAGTGAGGACTATCTATGCCTTATAAAGCATGTAATAAATGAGATAGGAGGTCTGGGCTGGCCTTGACCAATGGAGGCAGATGTCTGAATGCCCAAACGGCCAGGGGGGTGATTCTGAGAGATGTGTTTCACTCAGGGTTTTGTGTCTCTAAGAGGGTCAGAATTGCATGATGGGGAGAAAATGCAAATTAAGCCTGCCAGATTTTCTTGAATAACTCTGGAACCGACGCTCTGATCTTTCTGAAATTGTCATCGCTTATCCAAGAAGTGAGCATGGGCTTTACAACGAAACCGTCCAAAAAATTGATCCGTGAAATTGACATTTTTGTGTATTTTTATAGGTTTTTAAGTGTCAAAGGTAGGGATGTCACAATATATCGTCCCACAATATATCGCGATATCAAAACGTGACAATATGTATCGTTGAGATTAAATCTCATATCGTGAGAAAAAGAAGCTGAACATGGTGGCACTGATCTGCATCTGATTGCATGCTCGCTCTCCTTTTCATTGCTTTGTTTGAACAGACGAGGGACGTTACAGACACGGAGGATGAAAATGGTGAAATCACTCAAATTAGCGTGGAGGATGCCCCCTCAACTTACAAATCGATTGCAAAAAAATATTGTTAAAATATTGTATCGTATCGTTATCGTGAACCCAATATCGTGTATCGTATCGTATCGTGAACTGAATGTATCGTGACACCCCTAGTCAAAGGTGTAATAATTATTTATCCCTAAACAGTAGATGGGTGGGGTTACTCCCCTAAGGCTTTGCAGATGGGGCGGTTCACTTGGGATCAATTGACCTATCGCTAAGCCACGCCCCGAACGCAGACGAGCCAATCACAGCGCGTGCAGCTCACAATACACTCGGACATTCTCAGCTTAGAGCTCCATAGAGAAGCACTAGAAAACGCGAGTTTCCTCTGGTTTTATACATTTATAAGTTGAAAAAATGGTCAAACGATATGCATGGGGGTAAATGCAACATTACGAGGTATCCTGGGAGGCCAGGCAATTGATAATATTAAACTAGTAAATGTAGATCCACTCATATCCACAATGCTACTGTTTTGGAGTTAAATCTGCGATCGTGGTGAGTGACAGCGAGGTGTGTGTGTGTGTGTGTGTGTGTGTGTGTGTGTGTGTGTGTGTGTGTGTGTGTGTGTGTGTGTGTGTGTGTGTGTGTGTGTGTGTGTGTGTGTGTGTGTGTGTGTGTGTGTGTGTGTGTGTGAGACAGGGTTTGTCCGTCCGGTTTAATAAAATACATTTAGTAGCGACGGTCCACTGATGATAAATCTTGGCCTTCAAAATAATATGAAATGTCCTTAAAAATGTCATGAGGTCACAATGACATGGCTCTGCAGAGAGCTTTTATTTTGACTGAGATACATGTGTGGAAGCAACAAAACTCATAGGTGGAAAACAGCGACAGTTGTATGTTTTGGAGGAACTGACAATGATGAAAAACATGCGGTCGTCACGCACGACTAAAGTAGAAACCACTTAGCGGATGGAGAAGCTTTTCACTACAGTCTGCCACACTGTAGTGAGCAGTCATGCTCACAAGAACGGAGTGGACGCAGGATCTCAATATATTCAATATATACATGTATCACTGATGTGACATCAAAGTAAGTTTACGTTCAGAACTACTCTCCTACATTAGTGTTTAGACCCGAAACATGACTGGCAGTGTTATCTCATGTGTGTATGTGTGTGTGTGTGTGTCAGAGAGAGAGAGAGAGAGAGAGAGAGTACTGTGTCTGTGTGTGTGTGTGTGTGTGTGTGTGTGTGTGCGTGTGTGTGCGTGTGCGTGTGCGTGTGTGTGTGCGTGTGCGCGTGTGCGTGTGCGTGTGGGAGAGAGAGAGGGAAAGAGGGAGAGAGTGTCACTCAACAATCTCTTGCAAATACGTTTTTTTTGTGAATGCCATATTTGATGAGCTGTGGGAGGGCTGGACAGCACAAATTAAAGCAGGATTTTTTTAAATCAACTTCATACTTGCTGAAATGTTATTATCATACATGTGGGTCTCTTCTCCCTGTGTATTCCATACTCTCTGGCTTTACACAAAATATGGAGGAACCCCATCTACTAGTGATGCGCGGGTCACCCAGAACCCGCCGGGTCCCGCGGGCTGGGCCGCCCCGCAGGCGGGCTAGGTTGGCAAATTATGAAAATATCTTGGGTGCGGGCGGGGCAGGCTCAGAACGTGACAAAGCAACATTATTAAATAATTTAGAGCAGTGAAACACGCAGAGTAATTAACCTTAAAGACGTGAACTCTCTCTCACACACAATCAGACAGACTCCTGCTGCACTCTCTATAGCCTACATGGAGTAAAGAAACGCTTCAATGAGGTAGCCTATGTGCTCTCAAAACAAACATTTTGGAAGGATTATTCGCTGTAATTATTATTTGAAGTGTCCATATAATGCCACTGCAGATTTTCTGTTGTGGACTCGACTGTGATCTATTTGTCAACTTTACTGCAACATGAGTAGGCTGTGGACAATTGAGAGCTCATGAGGTAATTAAAAGAAATCAGACAGCGAGTCTAGCCGTATCTGCAAGCCGTGTGCGCACCTGCTGCACTACTACGTTTAGTAGCCTACTACTGCAACATGGCCAATTGAGAGCGCATGAGGTAATTAAAATAAATGGGGAAGAATAAGAACTGTTTCTGTAGCCTGCCTAGTGCCTACCTCTACCTGCTACCTCCATTTGAAACACTGCGGTCACGCCATCCGCACTTTGGGGAAGTGAATGAATGAATGAATGAATGAATGAATGAATGAATGAAAATGAATGAATGAATGAATGAAAAAATTTATTGGTCACCACCACCACCACCAAGCATACACTTAGGTCATAACCAAAGGTTTGGGGCAGAAGCAAACGCTTATGTAAAGCCCCCCCTTTTCTTACAATTAAAATAAGAAGATCATCATGATCAGACATTTTGGACATTGTCCTTACTTGCCATCAAATAAACAACAAAGGATTGCAAGGAAAAATATCCTAATACAAGAAACAAACAACAACAACAAAAACAAAAAAAGCAAAAATAAACAAATAATACAACAGTCAAAAACCAGTGGGTAGCAAATAACAAAACAAACACAATCCATACATGCATATTCATACATTTTATAATCATTGTTTTATTATTATTATTATTATTATTATTATTATTATTATTATTATTATTATTATTATTATTATATATATATACATATACCTATATATATATATATATACTTATACATACTTTTTTTTTCTTTATTATTATTATTATTATTATTATTATTATTATTATTATTATTATTATTATTATTATTATTATTATTATTATTTATTTGTTTATTTCTTTTTTCCCTTTGTCCCCCACATCATTCAGTTACCTAGGAACTAGACTGTAATTTTCCAACATCATGTCTTTATACCTTTTTTTAAAGATCAACACATTCTTACTGGTTTTTAAGTCTTCCGGCAAAGCGTTCCACAACTTCACACCACAGACAGATATGCACCTGCTTTTCATAGCTGTGTTACAAAAGGGTTGTTTCCAATTTTGTTCGCCTCTGAGGGCATAACCCCCCTCTCTTTCTTTGAACATTATTTGTATGTTGGACGGGAGCAGTCCCTTTCTGGCTTTATATACAATCAAAGCTGTTTTTTGATCCACCAAGTCCATAAATTTTAATGTTTTTGACTTTATAAATAATAGATTAGTATGATCATAGAATCCAACATTATTCACTATTCGTATTGCTCTTTTCTGTACTGTACAAACTGACTGTAGTGTGGTTTTGCAAGCATTACCCCAGATCTCAACACAGTAAGTTAAATAAGGTAAAATCAACGTGGAATAAAGAGTGTTCATGGATCTGTGGTTAAGGAAGTGTCTGACTTTGTTCAAAACCCCGATGTTTCTGGAGATTTTGGATCTTACTTTGTTCGCTTGGGATTTCCAACTGAATTTATGGTCTATTACTACCCCCAGGAAAGTGTTTTCGTATACTCTTTCTAAATCAACCCCTCCTATCCTTAAACCTACCTCAGTTATTAAATGTGTTTTGTGTGTCAGTCGCGCTATCTGAAGACCATGGATTAATTGAAGAAAGACCGACATGAAAGCAGCAGCGCAACTCATCCAGAGCAGGCCTAGGCTACAACTGTTGTCGCGCACGGCAGCATGTGAGTGTCTGTGTGTGTGTGTGTGTGTGTGTGTGAGAGAGAGAGGGGGGAGAGAGACAGAGTTATTAGCTACTTTGCACACCTTGGAAGCTCTGCTGTGCTCCTCCTGAGTCCGGAGACATATTACATTAAATTGGCCGTTGCGGGCTGCTGGGTTGGGCTGGGTTAGGAATTTTCAGATATTTTAACGGGCTGGGCGGGGCGGGCTGGCTCCAATGACGGGTTGGGTTGGGGCGGGCCTTAAAAAACCCTGACCCGCGCATCACTACCATCTACTAATTCAATATTTGCTTCATTTGAACTTTGCGTGTTTGTGTAACATTACATATCGTCGCTGTCCGATGAAAACCACTCATCTCCAAAACAGCAACTTTTCAGGAAATGAAAAAACCCTCTGCTCTTAAAATACTGGACACCATGTCATCAAAGTTGGCACGTCTTCATTATAGACGTTACATTTGTAATATCTGTCGTTACAATATTAAAGGCCCAATCCGTCAAAACTCACTATTACTGACGCCGGTGGCCGTTAGTATAACTGCAGGCAGCGTGTGAACGAGCTGACGCGCGGGCACCATACTCGCACGCGCACAAGCAGTTGCCTTGCAACAGCAGAGCTGTTCGTTGCCTTGTAACGTTAACTCATAAAAGTCACTTGAAAACGGCAACCTGGACAATTTATCGGTCAGATCAGCCTCGAGATGCCCAGGAAGGATTCTGGATGAATTAGGGGACGTTATTGTGGCATGTTTGGTCGTGTTTTGGCTTGCGTTGGCTGCGGGCAAGTCGATACTCATGTTAGCAAAAGCCAGGAAATAGCCTGCTCCCCCTGTATGTACGGTAATGCCGGGAGTTGACCAAACTGAACAATCAAACAATGTTTCATAAGCATAACAGTAACGTTAGGCATATTTAGGACTGTTAAATTCATTATCCACACAAGACGGTAACGTTATTAGTGGGGCTGGTGGTAATTTCTATAAATGTAAATTAATATTAGTTAGCCGCGATTAGCATCAAGCTAACGTTAGGCCTAGTATGTGCAGTCCCACTGCAGTCAGAGCCTGCTGGCTGCGGGAAGTGGATACTCATGTTAGCACAAGCAAGGAAATAGCCTGCTCCCCCTGTATGTACGGTACCGTCAAACAATGTACCGTAAACATAACAGACAGTAGGCTAACGTTAGGCATATTTCCGACTGTTAGATTCATTATCAACACAAGACAGTAACGTTATTAGTGGGGCTGGTGGTCATTTCTATAAATATAGCTAAATCTATTAGTTAGCCGCGTATAGCATCAAGCTAACGACTCACCACCGCAGCTAAATGCAGTCAAACAATAATGTTCCATGACCATAAGCATAACGGTAGTAACGTTAGGGCTGCATTACTTCACACAAGATGGTAATGTTAGCAGAGTTTCTGACCAGGTGGTCAGATACTTGTACTACGGAGTGACAGTAAAAATCTTGAATCTTGAAAATCCATTAGCAAGCAGCTAACGTTATCTGGTCAAAACCACATTACAGTAGCTACAAGCAGCAAGTTCCCTTCATGAACCGAAAACACAGTCCTGACTCTAGTTTCCCCCCGATGTCGGTCACATTGCTGCTGTCTGGCCAGACGGGCTTCATTAGATAAATATTTATTTATTTAGTCTGGACTTTTTCTGGAGTCTGTGTTGTTGTTTCCTTTAGCTAGCAGCTAGCGACGAGCGTAACATTAAAAGCTACTTCAGCCATTTCCTGTTAGCAGTCTAGGACAAGAGGCAAGCTCATGAACGCGCGCAGACGTCACATCCTCTAGCTGTGGCGGGAGATGCTATCCACTTGGAAACTGCGGTTTTCCATGTATCTTCTGAACGGCTGGTCGGAGAGAAACGCCCTTGGTCGCCATTTTTAAGTGACGTCAAGGCGCATTCACTCAGTGCCAATAATAAACACTTTGTGCACATTTATTTCTCGCCAGAACCAACGGAATGGGCCTTTAATATATTACCTGAATAAGCTCAAATGATGTTAGAG
Source organism: Poromitra crassiceps (assembly GCF_964638095.1). Lineage (NCBI taxonomy): Eukaryota > Metazoa > Chordata > Actinopteri > Beryciformes > Melamphaidae > Poromitra > Poromitra crassiceps. The sequence continues at coordinate 33,931,714 of NC_139633.1, read as the reverse complement.
GATTATCAATCTGAGTTTGATGCACTTTTTCCGCAGTGCGCAGCTCCGCAAAGCCTCCCACGGTCTGGAGCACACGGCCATGCGCACATACCTCCAGCCGGCTCCTCCAGCAGCGACCTCGAGCGCGCTCTCACGCCGAGTTAGAAACAGCGTCTCGGGGGAACAGAGCCTGCCAGTAACGCTAACATTACTCTCCACAGAAATCACTTTGATCTCCACAGTTTAAATGAGTTTGCAGCCCAGGGACATTTTTTTTTTTTTTTTTATCTATTCATGTCAGACAATGTCAGAAACAAAAAAAGAAAATCACTGAGCAGCACCCAACGTGGTAACACTTTATAATAACTATACACTATAAAGCATTAATAAACCATTAGTAAATACATCATTCATCATGGATTCATCATTTATAAAGCATTATTCATACATCACTAAGCATTAGTAACACAGTTATAAACATTTTATTCCTGATTAATAACCTAATCTCTAATGTGTTTAATGATTGTATTCTCATACTTTGTAAATGATAGATTCACGATTTATAAATACATATTATTGCCATTCCCAAGTTCGTTAAAGCGATATCTCAAGAACGGCTTGATGGAATTTCTGCCAATTTGGCTCAAACGTCGACTTGGGCGCAAGGATGAACGGATTACATTTTGGTGATCAAAGGTCAAGGTCACTGTGACCTCTCGAATGCCATTTTCAAGCTTGTTAACGCAATATCTCAGGAATGCCTTGATGGAGTTTCTTCGAATTTGCCTCAAAACGTCCACTTGGACTCAAGGATGAACTGATTACATTTTGGTAGTCAAAGTTCAAGGTCACTGTGACCTCACACACCCAATTTCCAAGCTCTGTAACGCAACATCTCAGGAGCGCCTTGACGGAATTTCTTCCAATTTGCCTCAAATGGCGATTTGGACTCAAGAATGAACTAATGGTGGAGGCATAAGTCTGCGTTGCATTCGTACTAGTTTGTTATGTCATTCTGTTACGTTATGTCTTGTCATGTCTGTCAGGAGTATTTGTTCCTCACCTGTGAGCTTTTAAGGTGTTGGGTAGGCTGTGAAAATGAATTGTCCTTCTGAGATAAATAAAGTCATCTGAATCTGAATCTGAATCCAAGGAGAGGAAACAATGAAATGTCCTCATGGAAAGTAATTCACATAGACTAGGAAGTCTTGGTAAATATTGGATTCACAATTGGTTTTAAAATTACATGAACAGAGATAATCCTCTACATGATATATGTGTTTATGTGAGCTGTACATCATCCAGCTTATTACACGGTTACTAACTAAATAAATCAAAATGTAACTATGAGATGCAACTCCCATTGTTAATTTGATTATTAAAGAAACAGCATTTACTGGACTTCGTTCTGCAGATTGATATGACCCACGGCCTCCAGAGTGTGTAATCAGAATTGTCTGTTATAAGCAATGGTCTGATATACAGAAATAACAGACTGTAGAATGCTGTGATCGACCAATCAGAATCAAGCATTCAACAAAGCCGTGTGATAATTGCTGATAGTAACGTGTATGTAAAGCAGGATTTAAATGGTCGTCTGTTGAACACGAAGAGGAATACTCACCTGAGAGTCTCCAGTCTGCAGTGTGGACTCTTCAGTCCAGCAGAGATCAGCTTCACACCTGCATGTTTCAGGATGTTGTCACTCAGGTCCAGCTCTCTCAGACTGGAGGACTGGGAGCTGAGCACTGAGGCCAGAGCTTCACAGCTTCTCTCTGACAGCTGACAGCCACTCAGCCTGAAGAAGAATTGGTGAGAGAGATATACAACACATTTGAAAATGTATATTTATTTTATTTAATATATTTGATCTACCCAGTTATTAACCTACAGAGCTTTATTGGAGGCTTTGACCACTGGCAGCAGCCTCAGAAGAGCCTTGTCTGAAGCAGAGTATTTCTTCAGGTCAAACTCGTCCAGCTCTTCTTCTGATGACAGTAAGATGAAGACCAGAGCCGACCACTGAGCAGGGGAGATTTTGACTGTAGAGAGACTTCCTGATCTCAGGTACTGTTGGATCTCCTCCACTAGAGAACGGTCATTCAACTCATTCAGACAGTGGAACAGATTGATGTTTGTCTCTGCAGAGGGATTCTTCTTGATCTTCTTCTTGATGTACTGGACTGTTTCCTGATTGGTCTGTGAGCTACTTCTTGTCTGTGGCAGCAGGCCTCGTAGGAGAGCCTGATTGGTCTCCAGTGAAAGGCCCAGGAGGAAGCGGAGGAACAAGTCCAGATGTCCATTTGGACTCATTAAGGCCTTGTCCACAGCACTCTGGTAGAGATATTTTACTGCTGATCTGGGTCTGAGTAGCCTAGACAACCTGGAGGCTTCTGACAGTGGATTGACACCAGTGTTGATGAATGAGACCATGACATGAACAGCAGCCAGAAACTCTTGAATGCTCAGATGGACAAAGCAGAAGACCTGGTCCTGGTACATCCCACACTCCTCTTTTTTAAAGATTTGTGTGAACACTCCTGAGTAAACTGAGGCTGCTTTGATATCAATACCACACTGTTTCAGGTCTTCTTCATAGAAGATCAGGTGGCCTTCCTCCAGCTTCTCAAAAGCCAGTTTTCCCAGAGAGAGAATCATGTCGCTGCTCTGTGTCCAGTGCGGATCTGTTTCAGTTTTCCCATGATACTTGACGTTCTGCAATTTGGACTGAACCACCAGGAAGTGGATGTACATCGCAGTCAGGGTCTTGGGCAGGTTTTCTGTGTCACGAGTGTTCAACAGATGCTTCAGAACTTTAGCAGTGATCCAGCAGAACACTGGGATGTGGCACATGTTGTGGAGGGTTCGTGAATTCTTGATGTGGGAGACAATTATGCTGGCCTGCTCATCATCTCTGAATCTCTTCCTGAAGTAGTCTTCTTTCTGTTGGTCATTGAAGCCTCTCACCTCTGTTACCAGGTCAACATACTCAGGAGGAATCTGACTGGCTGCTGCAGGTCGTGTGGTTATCCAGATGTGAGCAAGGCGAAGCAGATTCCCCTTGATGAGGTTTGTCAGCAACACATCCACTGAGGTCGACTCTGTAACATCATCCAGGAACTCATTGTTCTTGAAGTCTAGAGGAAGTCGACACTCATCCAGACCATCAAAGATGAACATAACTGGGAATTTGTCAAACCTGTAGATTCCTGCTTTTTTGGTCTCAGGAAAGAAGTGGTGAAGAAGTTTCACCAAGCTGAACTGTTTCTCTTTCAGCAGATTCAACTCTCGGAAAGTGATTGGAAATATGAATTGCATATCCTGGTTGGCTTTGTCTTCAGCCCAGTCCAGAGTGAGCTTCTGTGTTAAGACTGTTTTCCCAATGCCAGCCACTCCCTTTGTCAGCACTGTTCTGGTTGGTTTATCTCTTCCAGGTAAGGGTTTAAAGATGTCTTCATTTTTGATTGTGTTTTCTGGGCTCAGTGGTTTCCTGGATGCCGTTTCAATCTGTCTGACTTCATGTTCGTTGTCGGCCTCTCCAGTCTCTTCCTCTGTGAGGAAGAGCTCTGTGAAGATCTCATTCAGAAGTACCAACTTTTCTGAGTTTGTGATTCCCTCAAACAAACGTCTAAAGTTCTTCTTCAAGGTGGATTTGTGTTCACTCTGGCACTCGGCAAGCATCTCTGAATGAACAGACAACAATGAGAGAATGGTATAGTAATTATGAGTAATGCTAAGATTTCCTGTTAAATGTCCATATTCTAAACATGAATTTATTTAGTCAGCTCATCCTGGCGTTTAATGGAGTTGAAGGTATAAGCTGTTGTACAGTCAGTTATTATTACTCAACAGGGAGTTAGGGTTAGGGTCATGTAACAGGGAGTTACATGCAACCAATCAGATTCTCTAAAGACACTTTTCCACTGTGCTGATAATTCCCACAAACTGTGCTTTATTGTTTGTGTTGGCAACTTTTGTGTTGAACAAGCAGATACTTTCTATACTAAAATGGCAGCCTGCCCCTCTTCACAAATCTATTGTCTGAACATAGGCTAATAAAAGTAGACTCACACTCTATATACATTTCATTTAGGGCTGTCAATCGATTAAAATATTTAATCGCTATTAATTGCATGATTCTCCATAGTTAATCACGATTAATCGCAAATTAATCACACTCTTTTTTTAAATCGGTTCTAAATCTTTAAATGGCGGTACCTTAAATCTGGTATTTTCTTGTGCCAGTTAACAACACTTGAGAGCTTTGTTCAAATATGCACTGTTGCATGGGTAGTATTATTATTAGCTATTATCATTAGTATGGGTAAGTATTTGGCCATTGGTATTGTTATTATTGCTACTAGTTACTGGGAATACGCATCTCTCAGGCTGCACTCTGTGAAGTTAACTGTGCTATCCTCCACATCTCTCGAGCCACAGTGTGTGCAGACAAGAGCAACTGTCTCAGCTCTCTCCCCCCTCTCTCTCTATCCCCCTGTCTCTCTCTCTCTGCCTGTCTCTCTCTCTCTGCCACGGTCTATATATATGAGGGCAGAGAGAGAGAGACAGATGATTGTAATATATATATATGTTGGTCTCGACCTAGTTTCAAGATGAAGACCAGTCATGTTACCTCACATCACAATAGGCATCAGCTCCCAGCCTAAGTCAAGTGTAATCCTAGTGTGACGTCCGTTATGACGTGTGACTCATCACCCCATCCTCAATAGCCAATCAGCCCCTGTCAACATGCCAATATGACGTCACTGCCGAGGCTATGAGGTGGCAGTACATATAGCCATGGTCAGCACGTCATCATCCTCTTTCCCTGATCCTTCACCTCCATGGTCGCTGTACCTGGGCAGGTCGTATCCCCTCCTCTGAAGCTGTGTTTCGCCCCACCCACCTCCCCAGTCCACCACCAACGTCTTGACTCCTGAAGAATCCCCTACGGGGGGGGGGGGGGGGGGGGGGGTTCTCTATCCTAGTCTGAGTAGATGCCCTCCTCTCACCACAAGAAGAGAGTCATCTTACCACGGAGTCATTACGCCAAAGAATCAGTTGTCATGCTGCCATGCCATAGAATTAGTTGCCATGCCATTTCATGCCATAGAACTAACCGCCATGCCATTCGTGAATAAAGCTCGCTTGTTAAACTTTACCCACTGGTCTCTCATGATTATATATATAATATATATATATATATATATATATATATATATATATATATATATATATATATATATATATATATATATATATATGTATATAATATATATTTGAGAGAGACTGAGAGAGAGTAGACTAAGACTAGTTACTGCGTATTCCCACTAGTAGCAATAATAACAATACCAATGGCCAAATACTTACCCATACTAATGATAATAGCTACTCCCCATGCAATAGTGTATGTTTGCACAAAGCTCTCAAGTGTTGTTAACTGGCACAAGAAAATGTCAGGTTTAAGGTACCTCGGTTTAAGGTAGATTTACAACAGATCAAATTAATTGTGCGATTAATCGTGATTAACTGTGGACTCACACTATATTTAGGCAAAAAGTGTTTTTAAATAATTTTGTCATATATGTCATATCTTACAAATCATTTTATGTGATGCATGCTTGCATAAAGTCCCATTTTATAATTGTCCCATTACTTACCTTCGGGTCTTCGGGTTTTTAATAATCGTTGCAGTAGATCATTCTTGAGGATCTTCCTCAGAACCTCTTTGGTCACCTCCAGAGTGTATTCGCTGTAGGTCTGGAACATGTGATCTACTGTGTCCAGCCTGTCTGCCTTCTCCAGGCGGCTCTTTGGGATGGCTGGGATGTCTAGGATGCCAGTCTGCTGCAGGAACCACTTGAACCTCTTGAACTCGTCATCTCCCAAATCATCCAAAGTTCCCAAGAGCAGCTCTACAGGTGTCGCCATCGTTGCTCCCTGATGAGAAGACATTAGGATTAGTTGACCATACTATTGATCCTGTAACTGTGAGCTTGCAGATAATAGCGCCCTCATCTGACTGGCAGTTCTCACTTTTGAATGGCTCCGGTTCCAGGAAGTGAATTTCCCATTCATTCGTTTCAGAACATTCTTATAAAGTTTTAATCCTGGAAGCAAGCCAACCAGCTAAGATATGAATCATGACTATGAAACAACAACAACAAAAGGGGGGTAAATGGCAAATGTTTTATTTTTATTGTTTGCAGTTTTCTCTTCTTTTTTCTTCTTCTCTATTGTGTGGCTCATAATACTGTCAATTAGTGGTGTAAAATTAATTTGCGGTTTATACTGCAGTGCTTATATATCGTTCCTCCACAGAGGTGCTAAATTGAGTCGAGTCAGGTAGTCTAAGTAATAATCATGATAGTAATAATATAATAAGAATCCCTGTGTGTGAGCGAGCAAATTCTGTTGGGCCACATATGCCATTTTACGTGCGACCGTGCAGAGCCGGATTTTTAATTAGGGACGATTAATGTTTGAAAGTCCAAATGCCAAAAATGTCACAGGAAGGACAAAACCCTACATGCTCCCCTGTAAAACTGCTCAACACCCCCGGGTGTGCTGTTGTTTTCCTATGGGCAGAGCGCTGCTCTCCATGGGAAAACAATGGTACAGCAGCAGTGCTACACTTAGCGTCACAAAATAAAATAAATACACAGCGTTCAAATTTGCCACCGAGCGCTGCGCTCCAAGTTCAAATTATTTCAACTTTGACCTTGTTACCGCTGACCTTTATTTATTTATTTATTTATTTATTTATTTATTTATTTATTTCGGTCATGGGCAATTAAAACATTTCATAAAATAAAACAAAAAAGTACAAACAAAACAGCACAAGGCTGATAGACCGAAAAGGTGTAGGCTGAAGCTATAGCTTATAGCGCCTACCCTTCTTACTTAAACAAGCTATACAACAGAAAAATGATTAACGAATAATCAATTATAAACAAAAACAGAGACAATAATACTCAAATTCAAATAATTACAAAATTGACAATTACACTCGCATATACATTGCATTACCCGAATATGCACATATACCGGTACACATATATATATACATATATATACATAGGATATCTTAATAATTATTATCATTATAATCATTATTATAACCACCATAATCACTTTCATAATTATATTTCATTACAATATACAATACAATACAATATATACAATATACAACCGTCCAGAAATTAATATACACCATACACAGATTATATATAACTCAATATTGTTACTATAACTCTTCCTCCCTATACCTCATAATAATGCATTTTTTATATTTCTTTTTGAACTGGATCACACTTGAACATTGCTGTAGCTCCACATCCATACCGTTCCATAGCTTAACTCCACATACTGAGATACAGTATGATTTTAATGTCGTCCGAGCTCTTTGGGTTTTTAAATTTAACTCCCTCCTGAGGCAATAACCCCCCTCTCTATCAGAGAACATCGCCTGGATATTTCCAGGGAGTTGATTATTCCTGGCTTTATACATTATAATCGCAGTTTTATATTCTATAATTTCCATTAATTTTAAAAGATTTGAATCTAGAAAAAGTATGTTAGTATGATCACGATATCCAGCATAGTTTATTATCCTTATAGCTCTTTTTTGAAGGATGGTTATTGCATGAAGTGAAGTTTTATAGGTATTTCCCCAAATCTCTGAGCAATAATTTAAGTATGGTAAGTACTTTCATGAGTGCATGACACATGTGGAAGGAACCTGGGTCCAGAGATGGGAAGTAACAAAGTACAATACTTCATTACTGTACATTACTGATTTTTCGGGTATCTGTACTGCTGAGTATTTATTTTTCTGACAAGTTTTTACTTTTACTCCCTACATTTTAACACAAGTATCTGTACTTTCTACTCCTTACATTTTCAAAACAAGCTTGTTACTTAAGTTTGAATGCACGACAACAACGATTAAAGAAAGACAGAGAAGAAACGGGGCAGAATGAATAGAGATAGCTCATTCCAGGCTCCGCCAATAGTATGGAATGGCACTCGTGCGGTCCCCTAAATGTCAGCTTGTGATTGGCTCTCTGTCAATGTTACGAAACTTCATTGGCTAGACAGTCTCCTAAGGGGGCGTTGACATAACCTGGAAAAAAAGTGCACAGTCCACCCACCAGACCACATCATGTATCGATGTATCAGAACCACACACCAAACGTGAGAACGCTGCCATAAGAGAGACGAGAGATGGACACTCGGTCGCGCTGAGAAATTGCGTCTGTGAATAGTGATGTTCATGTCAGCCAGAGGAACCAGCAACATGAGCGATGCCGCTGAAAGTGAGGTTGAAGTTGTCAACACTGCAGACTCGAACGAGCCAGACGCTCTGGCAGTGTAGCTTTTTCTTTCAACTCTCTTGTTTACTCGGCGTAATAGTTGTCTGATCAGACACTAGAGAAAGAAACACAGGACAAGCAGGGTATAGTTACATCTTGTCTTGTGTTTTCAAAACTCAGTGTTTGTATCCAGAGGCTTCAATAAAGTAGGAGACACCTTGTATCCAACAGTTAAACTTTTGTGATTAACGATTTGCATATTCATATATCCTGCAAATATGAATGAGGGAGGAATAGATTTTTTTTTTTGTCATTTTAAGGATTTGAATGGGATAATTTGACTGTTTTTGTGGAAAAACTACAGCACAGAGTTTTAAGATATATAAAAACACGTTTGTAGGGGATATTTTAAGTTCAATAGTCTTCAAATTATATTATTAATATATGATGTGAGGTTCAGTTACATTTAGCTTTGCACAGAAACATCCGGTAAAAATACTTTTTTACTTTTACTCATTGAGTATATTTTATAGCCTGTACTTTTTTACTTTTAATTGAGTAAATAGTTGAATCAGTACTTCTACTTTTACCAAAGTCGTTTTTTTACACAAGTAACTGTGGAAGACCGGGGATAGTTGTAACATGGGTCATTGTAACAATTTCCATTCCTCCAATCAGGAGCAAGTTATGAATCACCTGATTCACTCTGCACATGCTCAGTTTAGTCCTTAGTCCACATGTGAGGAAGTAGCAGCCTGTGGCAGATATAGCCAATGTTAGGAGGAAAAAACTAATTTTGACGTAAGAAAGTATATATTTTTACTTAATTTATTTTTTTGATAGCATTGCCTGCTTTGTAGTTAAACTCATCAAACTTAACTCATTTTAATTATGTGTCTATGTAGCTATTTTACATGCAAATTGTTAGTGCTAATGTTTTAGCTGGTAGCTGTAAGGTAAGCTACTTCATAGAGACAGTCTGCATGTCTTGGAACGGCCACAAAATGTTAAACGGCTGGCGCGCGTGTGGGGTAAAACCGCCGATATATCTCATGGGCTGACTCACCAAAAGACGGTGCTGCGGCTCTAAACTACATGTTTGGGGGTTCTAGAGCAGAACACAAGACGTCTGCTCAGATGTGCGTTTACTGCGGTGGTTAAATACCCGATCGTGTCTGCCTGGGCTGGGCTATCAGCTAAATTCTAACTTTGCTGAATGGATAGAACGGGGGTTTTTACCCCACCCTGACCACGCCCCCAGTCACGCTGAGCCAGCTATTGTGGGCGTTCCTAGGGCCTGTATGGACGTTCCCAGACATGCGGACTGTCTCTATGGCTACAAGTGTCTGGGTCAGTTGTAACACATGAACAAATCGTACAAACTACCCCAAGCAAATGTGTAATTGTATTTATGTTTTCTTTGAAGTTCAGTATGACTCAGTCTTGGCAGAGAAAGACTGACTGTACAAAATAGTGACTCCCTGGACTTCAACTCCCATGATCCTCCTCACCTCACATTTGCCCTTTCCCCTGATTCACTCACCCATGCACACCTGCCAGCACTCCGGACTAATTACATTCAGCCACCTTGTCTGTATTTAAACCCTCAGTATTAGTTACCCTTTGAGAGTGGTATCTTTGTTTGCTCCTTATCATGTGTGCGTAAATGACTTAAGTTTGTTGTATTGTGTTTGGTTAACCTCATCATGTTACCTGTTTATGTGTTTAGCTATTATGTTGGCTGTAGCAGTGCTGGATTAAGGTTATGTTTGTTTCTACTTTTGCCTTAAGTAATATTTTTCGGACACACTAAAGTTCAGTTGGTGCACATTTGTTCAGTTTAAATGTTAGTGTAGAGCTAGTCTCGACGCCAGACCCAAGAGAGTTCTTACGCTGATCTCTCTCTGGGTCTGATACACTATGTTACTGCATGCTGCAGAGCTCTCTCTGGGTCTGATACACTATGTTACTGCATGCTGCAGATCTCTCTCTGGGTCTGATACACTATGTTACTGCATGCTGCAGATCTCTCTCTGGGTCTGATACACTACGTTACTGCATGCTGCAGAGCTCTCTCTGGGTCTGATACACTACGTTACTGCATGCTGCAGATCTCTCTCTGGGTCTGATACACTATGTTACTGCATGCTGCAGATCTCTCTCTGGGTCTGATACACTACATTACTGCATGCTGCAGAGCTCTCTCTGGGTCTGATACACTATGTTACTGCATGCTGCAGAGCTCTCTCTGGGTCTGATACACTACGTTACTGCATGCTGCAGATCTCTCTCTGGGTCACACTACCTTACTGCATGCTGCAGATCTCTCTCTGGGTCTGATACACTATGTTACTGCATGCTGCAGATCTCTCTCTGGGTCTGATACACTATGTTACTGCATGCTGCAGATCTCTCTCTGGGTCTGATACACTATGTTACTGTATGCTGCAGATCTCTCTCTGGGTCTGATACACTATGTTACTGCATGCTGCAGAGCTCTCTCTGGGTCTGATACACTATGTTACTGCATGCTGCAGAGCTCTCTCTGGGTCTGATACACTACGTTACTGCATGCTGCAGATCTCTCTCTGGGTCACACTACGTTACTGCATGCTGCAGATCTCTCTCTGGGTCTAATACACTATGTTACTGCATGCTGCAGATCTCTCTCTGGGTCTGATACACTATGAGGCCATTTACACCTGGCATTAACATGCGTTTTCTGCCATCAGATTGCAATCCGATTGTATTTTATCACTTGAAAGTACAGGTGTAAACACCCCCAAAACGCATTGAAGAAGGATTGCAATCTGATCGGCCAAACCACCTCCGGAGGTGGTCAGGGACGCATTATGACAACATTTAACACAAGTGTAAATGCAATGCGTCCTCTCAAAACGCATTCAGCAACTACCATATGGAAATACATAATCTTCATCTTCTTTGCAGTTTTATGGCGGTTGGCATCCTTAAATGTTGCCTTACCGCCACCTACTGGATTGCTAAAACTACATTGCAAATTACGGAAATACGTCCTCGCACGCCGCGAAAGTTTATCTAGTTAGCACAAAGAAATAACACAGCCAGAGCTAGCGTTACACGCTAACGTTAACAGCAAGGACTAACTAACGCTATGGATGAAGACACTCGTGGATGGAGTCACGAGGAGACCAAGTGTCTGCTTTCAATTTGGTCTGAGGAAAGTATACAAGCTAAACTTGGCAGTGCATATCGCAACCGACCCATTTATTAAGTAGTGGCTAAGAAACTGGCAGAGAATGGCCACAACAGGACCTGGCTACAATGTCAGCGAAAAATTAAACACCTGAAACTGGCTTACAGACAGGCCAAGAACAAGAACAAGAAAAGTAGCAGGGTCAGGGCAAAGTGTCCTTTTGATAAAGAAATAGATGCAATGCTGGGTGATCGGCTAGCCTTGTACCAAGATGCTGATTACATTACACTACATCAGATGTAGTGTAATGTAATCAGCGTCTTGGTACAAGGCTAGGTGATCGGCCATCGTTTTGTCCAGGTGAAGGGGACGTCATCGACTCTGAAGATAATAACGCTAGCATGGACTCCACCAACAGTGCCAGTGACAGGACAACGGGAATTAAATTGACATTGTCAATGATAAAGATGGTATGTTGTGATCCTCCCTCAACTTGCTATACCCGTAACCTTAAGGTTAATACATATTTACGCTAGTTTCCCCATTAAACCAGGCTATCGTTAGCTGTAACGTTAAACCAAATTGTCACCGCGACGTGTTTCTCCAGCTGTACTGCCGAGCGCAACTGCGTGTCTCTTCTGGATAGGTTGGGTCGCAGTTTATCGCAAATAAAATCAAATGTTTGACGGCGCATACGCAGATTTGACACCCAGTCTTCATCCTCGAAGGTCCCCAACACTATCCTCTCCCACCAGTCTTGACTGGGTTCCCGCACCCAGATAGTCCTTGACAGTGGTGGCACTGATAACAGCTGTAATAAAAGCAGCCGCATAAAACATATTTCTCCTCTGCCTTCGTTCTTGGTATTTCAGCTGTTGAAGACGGCTTCTTCCACGAAAAACCAACAAAAGCCCATGCAATAGGGCAGCTTCACGGATGGCTAACATATTCTTTCAATTGTTGTCGCTGTTGTTGTTGTTGTTGAATAGGAGATTAGTTTGTGAGGTCTGCTTCTTTCTGCTCCGTGTTGTTGTAATAAGCCCGCCAAAACGAAAGGGGGCGCGTGGGATGACGTTCGAGCTGGAGAGCAATCGGATTGCAATCTGTTCCCCTAAAACGCATGTTAGTGCCAGGTGTAAATGGAATCAGGCTGAAGTGATCAAATACAATCTGATTGCAATCTGATGGCAGAAAACGCATGTTAATGCCAGGTGTAAATGGCCTCTATGTTACTGTATGCTGCAGATCTCTCTCTGGGTCTGATACACTATGTTACTGCATGCTGCAGAGCTCTCTCTGGGTCTGATACACTAGGTTACTGCATGCTGCAGAGCTCTCTCTGGGTCTGATACACTATGTTACTGCATGCTGCAGATCTCTCTCTCAACCCACTCATGGGAGGCACAGCCCATTTTTCGAACCACTCTCTCATTGCTCATTGCTGCTACGACCTGTCACTCATTCAATTTCACCCCCCTAGACGCGCCCCCAAACCCCAGCAGTGGCTGTGAAGTGATACAGACTCAGTAGTATGCGGAGCCCAGCAATTCAACGTAATATTTGAGTCTGGGGAGAGACTAGTGTAGAGCTGACTGACAGTGCAAGACAATTAAGCACACTAATATTCAGTTGGTGCACATTTGTTAAATTTGATTATATAACAGTAACTAACATACTTGAGACACACACACACACACACACACACACACACACACACACACACACACACACACACACCAGTTACTGTATGTTAAAAAGTAATGTAATTGTTAAATAAAAAGCTTTCAATATCTTAAGTTTTTGTTTTAATCCTTACTTCATAATGTTACATTTCACCCCAAGGTGTGTTACAACTAACCCAGACTATGGGGTGGATTGTAACATTTCACTCGTTGTGTTTGAGACTAAGCCATGCATTTTCTGTGTGTGTTGCAGAGGTAACAGCTACACTATGTGATAGCAGACACATGTAATTAGTTTGTATACAATTTTGAATGCACTGGCTTTAAAGAGCTCCAAGATACAGACAGAAATGTCAAGAATGTTACAACTATCCCCTGCCTGGGTCTACCATGTCTCTGTTCAAGCTACAGACTAGTTAGCTGTAGGATCCGCCTCCTCCACCAGAGCAATTTAGAGAGAGAGTGGCATCAGCGGAGGACCAAAATGTGTGACTCATTAGCCAATGAACAACAGCCAGGAAGGGGTCTCGCTCTACTTTTGAATGACTCATCAATCAATCAATCAATCAACTTTAATACATGTCCCAGAAGGGCACTTTGGTTTACATCAGGCAGTAGTGGTTATTAAAAGATACACTCGGAACATTATTACTAGTTTGAGAGTAATAAAGGCACACTTCAATATTATACAATACATATACATTTGTTGCAATATGTACAGATTCCAAAAGACCATCTACTCCCTGCTGCCAGTCGCAGCGTGCGCTGCGCCCTTTGCAACTATAGCTCATCAACAAACGCAAGAGGCTGCCATAACATACAGCGCCAGTTTTGGATGTGTCAGAGAAGGGAAAAAAAAGGGGGGGAGGAGGATGCAAAAAGCTAGGGGGAGTGTGTGAAGGCGGGGGGATTGGGTGGGGGAAGAGGGTGGTGGGATGGCTTCTCCCATGCACTCCCGCAAATAAGTAATGTTATGCGCAGCAAAGTTACATTTTACCGAGGGGGAGAGAGAGAACATCCATGATCGCTAACAGCTAGCTATGCTAATAACTAGCTTGCCGTTCAGAAACGCATGTAAACAGCCGTGTGATTAGTGAGAACGTCAGTAAAATAAGGAGAGAGCTGCAGGTGCTTATGCAGAACTAGTGCACAGTGGGTAATGACCCGCTGTGATGAAGAATATAGCGAGATTAACAAGGTTGATGGCAAAACACTGTCGCAGCTGCCAGCAGCAGCACCTCCAGGCTTCAACTAGCGTTTAGCCTGTCACATGACGCCTTCATGGTCCCTCGATAAAGTATGCAGAAATATGCACGTTACCGCACCACTCTCTCAAGAAGCGTCACGTGAGTGTGGCGTTTAAGGCCATCTGTCGCTACAAAATAAATAAAGGGGGTGTATCATTGTATTACTCAACAGACATGTAACTAACTTTGCCAGTCTGAGCCATCTTCTATGTGCTGTAACACAGTGCAGTTTCTATTTTTCTGGTGTTTCTTTTTTACATGTTTGGGACAGGCAAATGTCTCAAAATGTTTTATTTTTTTGTAAAGATAATTTTATTTCAAGTTGTTTTATTTTTTTAGTTTTAATATATTTTAAATTGTAACATATTTCATGTATTTTAGTCTGTGATACGTGAAACCGTGGTATTTTTGTCCAAGGTTATCATACCGTCAAAAACTCATGCCGGCACATCCCTAGATACCTCTTGTTTATTATATCGCAATCACAATCGCAATCGCAATATTGTCCACCCTAATCGCTAATCGCACCTTTCCCCCAAATCGTGCAGCACTAGCCTGAAGCTCCTTTCAGGGTCACGACACAAATCTCGGCGGCGGGTGAAGAGCGCGACAACACAGCAGGTTGCTATGGAGACAGCCTCGAAATGCCCAGACCAAAGTCAACAACAGGTGTCCATGAGGGGCGGGGGAGGGGTGGAGGTGTAGAGCTCTACATTGCAATGAATCTTCAGGGGGAGTTTCTTGCGAGCGGCCTTGCCGGGCCAACAAGCGAGTGGGGGCGCCGGAATCAAGATAGGATGTTTGGTTAGGGGAGGGAAAACAGCATTCCAATTGATTTCTGCTCCAGACATGGTCTCCAACTAAGCACTTCCATGCAGAGCAGTGAATTTCTCCAAAATGTGATCCATCTTGCGATTCAGATCAGAAATCGCACCATCCATCTTGCGATTCTGATCAGAAGTCATAACAGTCTGAGTACTCACGGCTCGGCCCACCTCGTTTAACATGTTTAACATGACGGGTAGCTTTGGGCTTTCTTGAATGGCTCCCATCATTCCATCTGGACAGCCTCGACCATGTCTTTAACAGACAAGTACTTAAGAAGGCTTTGTCCATCCGTTCAGACGCAGCCCACCCTCCAAGCTCGGAGTACAGGCTCCTTCCTTCAGGTCGTCGACTGTGTGCCCCACGGGCCACAAAAAATAGGCACAAGTTCTCCTTTGTCCCTGTCTCCATTCGAGCATTGAACGCTGCTGAGGGAAGGCAGTGATGGTTTAGTGTTTTATTATCATTTTTTACTTTCAGCCTCCACCGCTGTTTGTATTGTTTTATTGTTTCTATTGATTTTATGGTTTCTATTATTTTATTGTTTTTAACTATTGATTTATCTTTCCTTACTTTGTGCACTTTACTGGCCATTCGTGCACTTTATTCTACTACCTCACTTTACCGGTCGCTGCGTGTCTGCACTTTACTGATCGCTGTGCACTTTACGGATCGCTGTGCACTTTACTGATCGCTGTGCACTTTACGGATCGCTGTGCACTTTACGGATCGCTGTGCACTTTACGGATCGCTGTGCACTTTACGGATCGCTGTGCACTTACCGATCGCTGTGCACTTTATCGATCGCTGTGCACTTTTCCGATTGCTGTGCACTTTAATGCTACCTTGCACATTATCGGTCATTGTGTGCCACAAACAAGGTCCTTGATGTTTATTTAGCCTTTTATTTATTTTAACTATAGGCATGTAACATTTAACATGCTACTTGTGTTGTTTCTTGTCAATGTTCTTATTTGTATGTCTATATGCTGCAACTCAATTTGCCCTTTGGGACACTAATAAACTTGAACTTGAACTTGATCATTTTTACTTTCCGATAGACTAGGGCAACGCTCAATCCAAGAAGCAAATGTCCAAATGCTGCCAGGCAGACAACCCGCCACTTCTCCCATGAGTCCATAATATAGCCCGCAGAAAAAGTACCGTCTGGGCAGATAGGTTCCCCTGAACCAGCGCTTCTCGTGGATTTTTTTTTGTCAATTGCGTTGAGAGACCAGCTTATCAGTTCCATGATTACTTCAGATAGTTTCGAAGAGTAGCCCGGTCAGGACGAGTGAGCAGGCAGTGGGAGAGACGGAGAGAGGGAGAGACGAGAAAAAGCGACCGCCTTCGTTGAGAGCAGAGCAAGCATTAGCCAATGAACAACCAGGAAGGGGTCTCACTCTAATTTTGAATGCTAAAATGAAGCTGATAATGTACCATTTGATTCTATACACGGCTCTGGCTGTGACTAGTCATCTGTTTACTGTGCTACACTCTGTTCACCAGTAGAGGGTGATATTTCTCATCTCATATGAAGCTCTGAGTGCTCAACACATTTTAGACCCAGTGTGTGAGAAACCCACAATGCTTCAGAAAGTTGCTCATTTCACCATCACTAGTGGTTATCTGTCTTCACTGCCTGTATTTCTGTGAGCTGGTAAACAGGGCTGAAAGTCACACTTCCTCTTCTAGCACAGAAACCAGCAGAAACAATATACATAAAAAAAGTATACTGCACAAATAAACAGGAGGTGGTAGTGGATTGCTTTCTTTAGCCCTGTTATTATTAAACCAACAAATGTAACATTCAAATGAAAGTATAACACTTAATCATAAAGAGAGCAATACTGCATGTGGAAGTTTGATTTATCTAATTTAGCTTTACTATGGAAGTCAGTGTGTGTGTGTGTGTGTGTGGGGGGGGGGGGCTGCTGAAAAGTGAATGTGAATCATATTATCACATGTTGTAACATGCTGCATATCTGAGTGTAGAAACACCAGGAGAGCCTGCACTTTCCTTCAGATAGACCAACCAGGTCCATCACAAAATTTTAAAGGATTTTCTTTGTCACTCTGGAAATTTGTATGTTTAATATTAATATATTAATATATTTATTTATTCTAACTAGTCAGAGCAGAGATTTTTGAAATTAATGCAGTATTGAGCAAGATAGCATCAGCCCGCCAGCACCTGCAATGGCTATAATATAATCACACGAGGGAAATCACACCGTACGATCTCATTGCTGCAATGGATAGCAAACAACATGGAGTCTGTCTTTTTATAGACCTATCTAAGGCATTCGACACTGTCGATCATGAGATCCTGCTAAATAGACTAGCCAATATAGCAGTTGCCTGGTTTAAAAACTACCTGTCAGATAGAACCCAGTGTGTAAAGTTTGATGGAAATTTTCTCTGATATCTTAACTGTCCACAAGGGGGTGCCACAGGGCTCTGTGCTTGGTCCACTTTTATTTACAATTTTTATCAATAATGTGGGTAAAAATGTGCCAGACGCGTCTTTTCACTTTTATGCTGATGACACCGTCATTTATTGTTGTGCAACATCTTTAATAAGGGCTTTTGAACAGCTACAAATAGCCTTTGATATGGTTCAGGCACAGTTGCACCAGCTGAAGCTTGTCTTGAATGCAGGCAAGACCAAGCTTATGTTTTTTTCCAAATCTAAGAAGGAACCAATTGTCCCAGGCATAATGACTACGCAGGGCAAGGTTATTGAAAGAGTGTCGACATATAAGTATTTAGGTTTTATAATAGATGATGGTCTTACTTTTAAAGCACATATTGACACTCTTGTCAAAAAAGACTGAAGTTAGGTTTTTATTTCAGAAACAGAGCGTGTTTTTATGCTGAGGCTAGAAAGAGGCTTGTTTTGGCTACCTTCTTGCCAATATTAGATTATGGTGACATTCTTTATATGTCTGCACCTGTGACAGCGTTGCGAAAGCCGGACACAGTGTATCATGGTGCACTTAGGTTTGTGACAAATTTGAAGTCCCGGACACATCACTGTACCCTCTACATGAGCGTAGGCTGGCCCTCCTTAACGTTACGGAGGATGTCTCATTGGTTTATTTTCATTTATAAGACCATCTTGAGACAACTACCATCTTATCTATGCTCCTGCATTAATTTACAAAAAATTGTTCTTATCAGCTTAGGTCTCAAAACTGCATCCTGCTGACTGTACCTAAGACAAGGACTGAGTTTGGCAAGAAAGCTTTCCAGGTGTCTGCCCCTCTGGCCTGGAATGAACTCCAACGCCTACTAAACCTCCAGGTGCTAGTCCCTATGAGTATTTTTAAAACCAGGGTAAAAAATATGGAGGAAGCTGAAATCCAGGTCTGCAAATGTTTTGATCCATAATTAACTTGTATACAACCCTGTTGCTGAGTAAATGGATGTGTATTTTCTTACGTTTTAGATGTTTTTGTTTGTATTGTTTATGTTAAAATGTGTCTGTAACTTTATGCTGCTTTCTTGGCCAGGTCTCTCTTGAAAAAGAGATTTTCAATCTCAATGAGACAAACCTGGTTAAATAAAGGTAAAATAAAAATAAAGGAAGTAGAGTCGCTGATGGGATTTGCTGATCTTGAGACTGGTGTTGAGATCCCATGATAGGGATTCATGGATGGTGGTCCCGAGGAACCGGAAGGAGGTGACCGGGCCTAAAAAAAAAGTTGTTCGGTTCCGGTTTCCGACCGACCCTGTCAATTTACGTGCGACCCAAATTTATTTTATGAGCTTGTTGATTTGACGGTGGCGCTAAGGGGCGGGGTTTGCCACTGCGCGAAGGTGCTTTTCGCTACGGATACTTTAAAACGAAAATGGCAGGGAGCATGACGGACATGTGCTTTGTGTCGCTTCTCTGCCCATGCAGCACTAGCGTGCCAACCAAAATTGTGAGATTGGGGTTAAAATCATTTGAAAATATGCTTCAGGAAGTTAAACAGTGCCCTTGTATATTCGTATCAAAAAATGATTAAAAAAAAACACGATTTCAGACAGCAGCCCGTCTTTATTGTCACACGAACACACTACAACACATGCATGCGGCCACTACACACACTCATGCTGACGGTGGCCGGTGAAATATGTCCTCTGCATTTGACCCATCCAGGCTTGTCCTTTCCTCCAGGGGGCAGGCCAGGAGCAGTGGTCGCTATTTCTTTCCAGCGCCTGGGGACCTTCATTGGACCATCATTGGACCAACTTCAGATGTTGTCGTCACTGGTCGGATGACGATCTTCTGCATGTTTTTAGTCGGGGGTTATGTACGGAGGAACCCCCTGGGGGGTACGGGGAGAACATGCAAACTTCACACAGAAAGGCCCTTTGGACGAGATAGCCCACCTGGGCAGTAGGCACTGAGGATATGGGGGGTCACAACTCCAGCGCCCACAGCGTCCCAGGTGGGAATCGAACCCAGGACCTTTGAGCTGTGAGGCGACAGCGCTTACCACTGCACCACCGTACCCCCACGTATGTGTGGGAACGCCCACAAAATGTTACTACAGCTGGTGCGTGAGACTAGACGGTGGAGGAAGAAAACATCTCAATGGGCTGACTCACCAGCGGACGGTGCTGCATGCGGTTGGGGAGTCAAGAGCAGGTACATAGACGTCTGTTCAGATGTGCGTTTACTGCGGGGGTTAAATCCCCGATCCTGTCTGCCTGGGCTGTGCTAGCAGCTAAATGCTAATGTAACGGCGTCGTGTAGGTGGTACTTGCAGCAACCCATGTTAAGAGCTTGCCCAGGGGTGGGTACGAACCACCGACCTTCGGCTTGGGAGTCAAAGACACTAACCACTCCACCAAGAACTAGCTCCCTTGGCGGAGCTGATTAACATGCCTTTACTGGGGAGTGAGTTTAACCAAGCCTCTCTGGACTCATGAGGAATCCGCGCTGATTCACCTCGGTTACACTCACCCCCTTAAACTCACTCCACACCCACTGGGCATCCGGGTTCACGGCATCAATGTAACGGCGTTGTGTAGGTGGTACTTGCAGCAACCCATGTTAAGGGATTGCCCAGGGGTGGGTACGAACCGCCGACCTTCGGCTTGGGAGTCAAGTCAAGTCAAGTTTATTTGTATATCACATTTCATACACAGATGCAGTTCAAAGTGCTTCACATAAAATGGATGACATAAGAAAATAAAAAAAGAGGATGAAATGTCTATTTTATCCTCTTTCAACAGCTTTGTCTTTATACTGTAGTTTGGACGCCAAGCATACCCTCTACTAGACTCAGCCCTCAGTCTTAATCCGTTTCACTACTGTAAGACTGAGAATATTACTATTTAAATCTTTTCATAACGTTAGGTGGTGCTGTTGGAAGCCTTGCATCGGAGAACGAATCATGAGTGTTGTGGGCGGCCCTGCTTTCTGGGGGCAGTGACGCTCATGCAGAACCGGTGCTGTCGCGTTTGCGGAGAAACATATTAATCACTTAGAAACAAACATAACCTGTTAATAGGACGTGTTTCATCCGGCCCCGGCGGCTAGAGGTCTTTCCCCCAGCGATAAGCCCGACTCCTGAGGCTAACGTTACAGAGCCTGCTGATGACTCACAGTAGCAAGCGGACCACTTCCGGGTAGGAAAAATTATTGTAAAATAAACAACAGGTATAAACTCTCTTTGCAGCACATCAGTGTCTTGCTCTATATTGGAACTATGAAACATTGCATTGCTGCTACCAAATAAAATTCTAATAATAAATGTAGGCGTGTCTGCTGCCGGCCATTCTCGCTGGGCTCCGAACCAGATTTGGAACAGTAAATTCCCAGAAGTTTGGTGGTAAGGTGGCGCTGTTGGCGCCCCTCACCAAACGTCTGGAAACCGAGACTAACCCTCTACTGGTACCTTGCGTCTTCTGTTGCCCGTACATGCCACAGCATTGGGTTTGCATAAAATCAGATAGAGGCAATTCAAAGTGCTTCACATAAGATGGTCAACACAAGAAAATAAGAGAATAAAAGAAGAGGATAAAATAGACATTTAAAAGCATCACAACAGAGTAGTTGCAAAAATAGTTAAAAACTTAGGAGGAACAGAGGAATAAAACAAATTTTCTATCTGTCAGCAGTTAAAAGCGACGGTAAACATAAAAGTCTTTAGTCTATTTTTAAAAGTAAGTAAATGTTGATGTCTTCAGGCAGATTGTTCCAGCTAGCAGAAGCATAGTGGGTGAATGCAGTGTTGGGCAGTAGCTTGCTACAAGTAGCGAAGCTACATAGCTTAACTACATTTCTCAGTAGCTTGGTGGTAGCTTCACTACTTTTGAACCAAGTAGCTTTTTCAGTAGCTAAGCTATTTATAGACCCACGTAGCTTGTAGCTTCTTGCAAAAGCTACTCGCCAGAGAAAATCCATGAGCAAAGCACGCAGTGGAGATTTCTGCTGCGGTTTGGATTAAACAGGAGGAGACATTGCATGTCAAGTGTGCCTGTGTAGCCAATAAAGCACTTCCATTTCCATTATGACTGGCAACAAGTGTTGTTGTCTGATCCTTGCTTTTTAGCATCCTTGCCTCTCTTGCAGCAAGACCCGGTACTAGCTGCCTCTGATTGGGTTGGGTTTAGGCAATGAAGACTGATGATTGGTTAAGGGTAGGGCAAAATATGGCATGTGCTGGCGAAGTCGCTTCAGCAACGAACTTTGAAAGATGGCAGAGCCACTGGTAGTGATGAAGAAGACGTTCAGGTTTTATTGTCCGTTTTTTAATATTGTGCCAGTGAGAGTTTCAGTGTGTTTTATAATATAATAAACAATCAAAATGAGATTTTTTTTGCCTGCCTATTTGTTTGGTGGAAAGTTGTTCTTTGACATGAAGTTGATTCAATTTGAGAAAAAAAGTTGCTTTGATGTAGCAAGCTGCTTTTGCCATGTTGCTCAGACTTAGCTTAGCTTGCTACATTTCTCTGGGGATAGCTTCAATGTAGTTTAGCTATATTTAATCGAGAGTAACTGATAGCTTAGCTTACTACATTTTCCAAGTAGCTTGCCCATCACTGGGTGAATGCGGCTTTCCCATGATTTGATTTGATCCTAGGGACAGTTAGTAAGCCGGACCCTGCTGACCTGAGAGGTCTAGACGGTTCATAGCGTCGGAGCAATTCAGAGATGTATTTTGGGCCTAGGCCGTTAAGTGATTTGTAGACTAGTAACAGTATTTTTTAAATCTATTCTATGACACACTGGCAACCAGTGTAAGGACTTAAGAACTGGAGTAATATGATCAGTTTTCTTAGTCTTTGTTAGAACTCGCATTCTGACTGAGCTGGAGTTGTTCAAGTTATTTTTTGGAGAGACCAGAGAAAAGGCTATTACAGTAGTCTAGACAAAGACACTAACCACTCCACTCCACTAACCACTCCACCAAGAGAGCTAGCTCCCTTGGCGGAGCTGATTAACATGTGTTTATACTGGGGAGTGAGTTTAACCAATCCACTCTCTACCACTCGGGACTCACAAGGAATCCGCGCTGATTCACCTCGGCTACACTAACTATCCTGAATGGGAGAACGGGAGGATTTCCGGCACTGTTGCGTGTGTGTGTTTGTTGCTGTCGGTGGGCACTGCTGGCGCCGTCTGTGGCTGCTGCTCCTCTGTCAGTCTTCCTTTGCTCTTCACCTACTTTCTTCTGTTTCCCCGTCGATTTGTGTTTGTTTTCTCTTTATCTGTCTTCCCTGTTCATGTCTTTCACCACCTCACTCTCCCTGCCCCCTACTAGCCAGCTAACGCTAGCCAACAACAACACCTGTTAGCGCTACACCTGGCCTGCTTGGAGCTGCCCTGCTCGCTCTGTCCTGTTAACGTTTTCTGGATTATTCACACTCGGACTTCTACTTCATTTTTCATTTTTACTGGACCACTAATTTTCCCAGATTTCCCCCTTTCTCTGGACTTCATCTTCCCCTGGCTGCACTCATCCAATTCCCCTCGGTACCGTGAGTAGCTCACCCATCCCCCGTGCTTACTCCCACTGCTGCTAACGTTACATCCCACTCACTCACTTATCTATCCCTATGGCTCCCCTACTAAACCCTCTCTCCTTTCTACTAACATTACTAACCCTTTCTATCCCCGCTAACCCCACCCTTCTGCTGCATGGTACACCCTGGTCTCCCTACCTGCTCTCCCTCCACCTCCACTACTCCTCCCATCAACTTTTACTTCTTAACAATAACTACCGGTTACCCCCCACTGCCCTCATCACTGCTCGCACTGCTGGCATCCTCCACCGTCGCCGATACCTCCACCGTGGCCCCAAACACTCCCGTCATTCACATTCCTCCACTATCTCCTTCATCCAAACCATAAGCTCCCACCGCCCCGCTCTGTCAACCTGGCTATCCTCCGTCCTCTCCACCGTGCCCCCACTACTCCACCTTTCCATCCACCCACCTTCGCCCTCCTCAACACCCGGTCACTTAATAACAAAGCCCCCCTCCTGCATGAACTAATTCTTGACAATTCACTTGACTTTCTCCTCCTCACCGAAACCTGGCAACAACCCAATGATTTATTCTCCCTCAACCAAGCATCTCCCCCTGGCTTCAGTTACATCTCCAAACCCTGCCCCTCCCGCCGTGGAGGCGGCCTGGCTGTCATTTTCAAACAACACTACCGGTTAACAGAACTCACCCTCCCCTCAGTTTCATCTTTCAAACTCGTGGCTTTCAAAACCTGCTGCTCCATCACTGTTCTACTCATTTACCGTCCACCCAAACCCCACCCATCATTCCTGTCCGACCTCACCGAAGTCCTCACAATAGCCTCATCTCTCTCCTCCCATCTACTCCTCCTCGGCGATTTCAACATCCACATCGACTCACCCACCTGTAAACCTGCATCCGACCTCACCTCTCTCCTGGACAACGTCAACTTCACCCAACACGTCACCTTCCCCACCCATGTCAAAGGCCATATCCTCGACCTTGTCTCCTCTGCCAATCTACTGGTTCTCAACATCCACCCTACTCCATTCCCTCTGTCTGACCACACTCTCATCCAGTTCACTGTCTCATCCCCCTCCCCACGCCCCCAAACCCTCAGAGAAATAACATTCCGGAACACCAAAGCACTCGACCCCCTGCAACTCTCCGACCTACTCACCACAGCTCTCACCATGCACCCAGCCTCCACCTCACCTGATGATCTCACCAATTTTCTCAATGACACACTGTCTGCCTCCCTCGACTCCCTTGCCCCCCGCAAAACCAAAACCGTCTCCTTCAACTCCTCTGCCCCCTGGTTCACACCCCACCTCCGCACCATGAAACAAACTGGCCGCCAACTGGAACGTCTCTGCAAGAAAATCTCACTCACCATCCATCTTCAAGCATTCAAAATCTACCTCTCCACCTATAAAGAAGCCCTCACTGCCGCCAAGTCTGCCTACTACTCCTCCATCATCAATGACCCCAGCCACAACTCTAAAACACTCTTCTCCACCGTCAACAACCTCCTCAAACCCCGCACCAACGCCCTCCCTACCTCCACACCCGACCTATGCAACTCTTTTCTTCAGTTTTTTGCAGACAAAATCACCACCATTCATCAATCACTGTCCCCCGTGTCTGACCCAGCAGCCCCTACTCCAGTCCCTCTCCTCTCCATCCCTCTTGACCTGCCTACCCCTCCCCCACACCGCCGCCTCTCCTGCTTCACTCCAGTTACCCCCTCAACCATCTCCAAACTCATCAGTTCATCGAAACCCACAACCTGCTCCCTCGACCCCCTCCCCACCCCCCTGCTGAAATCATGCCTCCCGGCCCTCTGCCCCTACCTCACCAATCTCTTCAACTCCTCCCTGTCCCATGGTATTGTCCCCTCCGCCTTCAAAACCGCCTCTGTCACCCCAATCCTCAAGAAACCTGGTCTCGACCCCTCCACCCTCAACCACTACCGGCCCATCTCCAACCTCCCCTTCCTCTCCAAAACCCTGGAACGCCTTGTCGCCACACAACTCCAAACTCACCTGCACTCCAATAGCCTCTTCGAACCCCTCAAATCCGGTTTCCGCCCACTCCACTCCACAGAAACTGCAGTCCTCAAAGTCCTCAATGACCTCCTTACCTCTGCCGACACTGGATCCCTCACCTTCCTCATCCTCCTCGACCTGAGTGCAGCCTTCGATACCGTGAGCCACGTCATCCTGCTGTCCAGACTTGATGCTCTCGGTATCGAAGGCACCGCACTCAGGTGGCTCCACTCCTACTTCTCCAACCGCTTCCACTTCATCTCCCATCCTCCGCCCCCTCCATAGTCTCACACGGTGTCCCCCAAGGCTTCCTCATCTACATCCTCCCCCTTGGTAAGATCCTCCGCCACTTCAACCTCAACTCCCACTGCTACGCCGACGACACTCAGATCTACTTCAGCACTAAATCCCCTCAGAACCCACCCCTCTCCCATATCAACTCCTGCCTGTCTGCAATAAAAGTCTGGATGCAACCCAACTTCCTTCAACTAAACAGCAATAAAACTGAACTCCTCCTCATCGGCTCCAAATCCACCCTCAGCAAACTCAACAACCCCTCACTCACCATCGACTGCACCACCGTTTCCCCATCTCCTCAGGCACGCAACCTTGGTGTAATCTTTGACTCCACCCTCTCCCTTGAGCCCCATATCCGCCATATTGTCAAAACCTCTTTCTACCATCTCCACAACATTGCTAAGATCCGGTCCCTCACACCCTGCTGCTGAAACACGCATTCACGCCTTCATCTCCTCCCGTCTGGACTACTGCAACTCACTCCTCTATGGCACCAACACCACCCTCATCAATAGACTCCAACTGGTCCAAAACGCAGCCGCCTGTCTCCTCACCCACACCAAATCCTGGCACCACATCACCCCAGTCCTTCAACAACTCCACTGGCTTCCCATCTCCTCCCGGATCACCTACAAAATCCTCGTCATCACATACAAAGCTCTCCACCAACTGCCCCCCCCATACCTCACCAACCTCCTCTCCCCCTACCAACCTTCCCGTTCCCTCCGATCCACCTCTGCCGGCCTTCTCTCCACCCCCAAATCCAACCTCCGCAGTTTCGGCGACAGAGCCTTCTCCAGGGCAGCTCCCAAGCTCTGGAACTCTCTCCCCCCGGACATTAGAGAATCAGACTCCCTCACTGTCTTCCAATCCCGTCTCAAAACCCATCTCTTCTACTCTGCCTTCTCCTAGCTCCCCCCTGCCTATCCCTGTGTGCCTGTGTCGTGTTTGTCCATTGTCTGTTGCACTTACGTCGTCCCCGCCCCTTTAGTGTTTCTTTTTGTACAGCGTCTTTGAGTCCTTGAAAAGCGCTATAGAAAACACATGTTTATTATTATTATTATTATATTTCCCCCATGTTGACCCATTGACGATGCGTCAATGACAAGACACTGCCTGAATGTATAGAGTATCGCAGGGATGACATATTTTTGTAGGCTTAACCAGAAATCTCTGCCACGTTGCTTCTAAGGGGGACAGAGATGGGAAAAGTACTAGGGATGCACGATATTTAGCGGACCGATAAATTATCGGCCGATATGGCCATTTTGCGTTATTATTTATTATTCCAATAATGACATTTTAGCCGATAAAATAGCCCCCGATAATACGGCGCCAACTTGGCTTTGTTTTGCATTGGAAGTGGAGTATTGTTGTTGCGTGCTCATGACATCACAAGCAGCTGGCGAAACATGGCCGCCTCCAGTGTGGCTGTTGACAGTTTCAAATGATAACAAAACAACACTATTGCAATTTGCAATACATGTCCCGCAAGGTTTCTGAGATTAGGGGAAAGTCTGAGCTGGCGTTACGCTAAACCAAACGTGGGGAGGAGGCAGCGGATTTGTTTGGCGTTAACGTGAGCTGTTGTGGTGGCTAACTGGTTTTATGGCCTACCTAGTAGTTCAGCAGGCAGAGGTCCACAAGCTTGTTGTGACCAAACATCCCCGCATTTAAAGCACTTCATACTCCCAGAGCTGGCGTAAACCATAGAGAACCTCATGCATTACCCGAAATGAAATGTCCAGGGTTTGTGTCTCCAAATCAACTAACGCTAATGTTACATGTAAGGTAACGTGAAGCTTGTCAGGCTGCTTTTGTATATAAGAATTTGTTCTTACTTGTTCGCCTGGGTAAATAAAGGTAAAAAAAAAAAAAGCTAACGTAGCTAGCTGCGGGGCAGTCATGATCTACCAATAATAAAGAAAACGAATGCGCACATTTACATAAAAACACACCAGTCAACATCACATAGTGTCTTTTCTTTAATCTAGAGGCATCATTTTTCAGTCAAAAGTGAAACGACACAGATATGATAGGATGGCTTACAGTGAGACTTTCCATGCCTCACTATAGAACTGGCCCCAATGCAAAATTCAGACAGCTCATATGTTGCCAGTAACATCATGCCAATAAGAGTATAAATTACTATGCCTTTTGTGTTTTATCTGCAGACTAATAGGCTTTCGGTTATATAAAAGCCATTCTTTTTTGTATTGACTATTGAGTGATACACTTTACTAAAACAATAATATTATATCATTACATTACATTACGTCATTTGGCAGACGCTTTTATCCAAAGCGACTTACAATAACACATTTTTTGTCAGCAATAGAGCAATCAACTATGGAGCACAGTCTATGACAACTACAAATTCTGAAGGAACAGTGGTACAAGTTTAGTTTAGGTTTTTTTTTAAGAAAGAGAGAGAAAGAAGTTAGATCAAGAAGGGCCCAGATGGAGCCTGAAAAGGTGAGTCTTTAGTCTTTTCCGAAAGATCGGCAGTGATTCAGCAGTCCTGACCGAAGGTGGAAGCTCGTTCCACCATTGAGGTGCCAGGGACGAGAAGAGTTGAGATTGGGATGAGCGACTTTTGAGCCCCCGTAGCGAAGGAGGGGCGAGGCGACCTGCACTGGTGGAGGAGCGAAGGGAGCGCTG
This sequence comes from Poromitra crassiceps, assembly GCF_964638095.1. Lineage (NCBI taxonomy): Eukaryota > Metazoa > Chordata > Actinopteri > Beryciformes > Melamphaidae > Poromitra > Poromitra crassiceps. The sequence continues at coordinate 33,903,517 of NC_139633.1, read as the reverse complement.
AGAGGTTTGGAACCTGACCATAGATTGCAGGTACAGGGGAGCTGACTGGTGTACTGCCCTGTAGGCCAGTACCAGTGTCTTGAATTTGATGCGAGCTGAGATGGGAAGCCAGTGGAGGTCCCGGAAGAGGGGAGTGACATGAGAGAATTTGGGTTGCTTGAATACCAGACGGGCTGCAGCGTTCTGAATGAGCTGAAGCGGTCGGATGTCGGTGGCAGGTAGGCCGGCCAGGAGCACGTTGCAGTAGTCCAGGCGAGGGATGATAAGTGACTGGACCAGGAGTTGAGTCGCTTCTCTTGTGAGAAAGGGACGGATTTTGCGGATGTTGTAGAGGGAGAACCTACAGGAGCGTGCTGTCGCAGCTATGTTAGCTGAGCATGACAGCTGGTTGTCGAGGATCACCCCAAGGTTCTTAGCTGTTTGGGAGGGAAGTACAGTGGTGTTGTCAATGGAGATGGAGAGATCTGCGAGAGGGCAGTCTTTCCCTGGGAGGAAGTGTAGCTCTGTCTTACCAAGGTTAAGCTTGAGGTGGTGGGCAGACATCCAGTCGCCAATGTCTTTGAGGCATGCAGAGATGCGAGCCTCGATTTGAGTGTCGGAGGGGGGGAAGGAAAGGAAAAGCTGGGTGTCATCAGCATAGCAGTCATAAGAAAAGCCATGAGAAGAGATCACATAGGCAAGAGATCTGATATAGAGAAGGAAAAGTAAGGGGCCCAGGACTGAGTCCTGGGGGACACCGGTGGTAAGAGGGCAGGATCTGGAGAGGGACCCTCTCCATACGACCTGGTATGAGCGGTTTGAGCGATAGGAAGCAAACCAGGAGAGTGCAGAACCTGAAATGCCGAGGTCAGACAGAGTGGAAAGAAGGATTTGGTGGTTGACTGTATCGAAGGCAGCAGACAGGTCAAGGAGGAGAAGGACAGAGGAGAGGGATGAGGCCTTAGCAGTGTGAAGGGCCTCTGTGACAGCAAGAAGAGCTGTCTCAGTGGAGTGAGAAGCCTTGAAACCGGACTGCAGAGGGTCCAGGAGGTCATTCTGGGAGAGATAGAGAGAAAGTTGTTCGGACGCTGCTCGTTCGAGGGTTTTGGAAAGGAATGAGAGAAGAGAGACAGGTCTGTAGTTCTGAATAGCAGTAGGGTCAAGGGAGGGTTTCTTAAGCAGAGGCTTGACTCTTGCAGTCTTTAGAGCAGGCGGAACAAGACCAGAGGACAGAGAGGAGTTTATGAAGGTAGTGAGGAAGGGAGATATGTCAGGTGAGATGGTTTGGAGGAGAGAGGAAGGGATAGGATTGAGGGGGCAGTAAGTAGCTCGGTTCAAGCTGATGAGTTTAAGCACTTCATCGGGAGAGAGGGGAGAGAAGGAAGAGAGATATCAGAAGTGTTGTTTGTGTTCACAATAGTGATGTCAAATTTGCTTAGGTCAGAGCTATGGAATATTAAATCATCCATCTTTGCTCACTACATCTGCCCTTTCTTTCTTATTTTTTTTAACCCCAGGTGTGCATAAAATACAGGTTAAGAACTTATTTTTTTAATACAGAAATGTTAAATAATTATCGGTTTATCGTATCGGTTATCGGCCAGGAGAAGCATATATTTATCGGTTATTGTATCGGCTCTAAAAATCCATATCGTGCATCCCTAAAAAGTACCCACATTCTGTACTTAAAGTGTAACTAACCCCCAAAATGCTTTTTTCAGCTTGGTGGTGTTTGAAGATTTATGGTCAAAATTTCCACATTTGAGACCAAACTGTTACCATTGTACCATTTGTATCATTTTCAGCCTGTGCCTCAAAACTGCTTTTTTTTGCCCTCAAAAATGCCCAAAATGTGGTACAACTTGACGTCACGATGAACCAAAGACTATGGGATTCCAAGATAGTAACTCCCCTACTCCCCCTGTACCCTTTCCCGGCTCATCCCAACTCCAAGCCTAAAAGCCACTATAATCATAAATAGAAATAAAAGGAAGGAAATGGCATTGTGTTGCTGTAAATCATTCCCAACCTTTTTCATATTAAGGACCCCTAATTTAGTTCACATTGGGGCAATGGACCCCCATATGATGAGATTTGGTCTCTCAGATCTGATGTTTTTTTTTTTTTTTTTTTTTTATGTAGCCTAGATCTGATTTTGTCCAGAATTCCATATATATTAGGTTGAGAGATAAAGGAGAATCCTGGAATCCTCTCAAGGACCTCACATTGAGAACCACTCAACCTCTTTGATTGTGCAGAGAGGAGAGAGAGAGGAGGAGGGAGGGGGAGAATGTTGTGTTTGTACTGCGGGCCGCAGAGCGGAGTAGCTGCAGCTGGGCCGCAGTCTGCAAACTGTCATGGCGTCGTTTTCCTGTAAAAAATGTCCGAAGTTTCCTGTCTGAGCACAGCCAAAGAGTATAGTGAGACAAGAAGAGACGAGCTTCGCCTTCATTTCTTGGTTTTTCCCATAGGCTTTTTCAAATCAAGCAGCATGTCGTTTTGTCACATATCTAGAAGTACCGATTCAACTATTTACTCAAGTAAAAGTAAAAAAGTACAGGCTATGAAATGTACTCAAAGAGTAAAAGTAAAAAGTATTTTTACCGGATGTTTCTGTGCAAAGCTAACTGAACCTCATGTCATATTAATAATATTAGGGCTGGCACGGATCACGGATAATCCGTGACCCGTACAGATCAGCCCCCACGGTTCGGTACGCGTTTCGGAACGTCAATGGTCCGCGGACCCCCCCCCCCCCCCCCCCTTTCGTTTCATTTAACGTTTAACGTTAGTGTATGAGAACGCCCAGCACAGCCAGACACAGACAGGCATAATCATGGCAAGCACAAGTGAGCTTCCTCATCCCTTGTCGCTGCTGTAAAGTATGTCTGAAGGCTGTGGCTAGTGGCTACTAAACACAGCGTCACACAAACTTATTTCAACACCTCTTAAAAAACACAGGAATGCGATCAGTGTGTTGTGGGCTCCACAAGATAACGAGAGCCACAACACACACACACACACACACACACACACACACACACACGCGCACACGTTTCACAAACACATTACCACTGGACGGTAAAATGTTGCCTTAGGACACATAACAACAAAACAACACGTGGGGCCACTGAGTAGCTTAACGTAGCATCAACGTTATATTTCCAGACTGACCTGCGGTCTGGTCTGTAGGTCTGTACCCGTGTCATGTGACTGGTGCAAGCAACAGCCACGAAGTTAGGCATAGCAGTGCCACCTAAAACAGGAAGTTGGGTCGTTCTGCCTTCAGAGTAAAAGCATACATTGTGTCACTTATGAGAAAAAAATATTTTTTGAGCTGTGCAGGGCAACAAATGGTTAGAGAATTATAATAGTATTAAAAAAATCTAATCGAAAATCTAATTTTGAGAGAAAAAATCTGACATATATTTTTTTGCTGATCCGAAAAATCCGTGATCCGTGGCTCAAAATCCGTCACGCGATCCGATCCGTGGGTTTTCTGATCCGTGCCAGCCCTACTTAGGACACATAACTACAAAACAACACGTGGGGCCACTGAGTAGCTTAACGTAGCATCAACGTTATATTTCCAGACTGACCTGCGGTCTGGTCTGTAGGTCTGTACCCGTGTCATGTGACTGGTGCAAGCAACAGCCACGAAGTTAGGCATAGCAGTGCCACCTAAAACAGGAAGTTGGGTCGTTCTGCCTTCAGAGTAAAAGCATACATTGTGTCACTTATGAGAAAAAAATATTTTTTGAGCTGTGCAGGGCAACAAATGGTTAGAGAATTATAATAGTATTAAAAAAATCTAATCGAAAATCTAATTTTGAGAGAAAAAATCTGACATATATATTTTTTTGCTGATCCGAAAAATCCGTGATCCGTGGCTCAAAATCCGTCACGCGATCCGATCCGTGGGTTTTCTGATCCGTGCCAGCCCTAAATAATATAATTTGAAGACTATTGAACTCAAAATATCCCCTACAAACATGTTTTTATACATCTTAAAACTCTACTTTGATTAATAATGTGTGCTATGGTTTTTCCAAAAAACCGGTCAAATTATCCCATTAAAATTCTTAAAATGACATCATTAATATTTCCAGGATATATGAATATGCAAATAGTTAATCACAAAAGTTTAACTGTTGGATACAAGGTGTCTCCTACTTTATTGAAGCCTCTGGAGCACATACACTGAGATTCAAAAACACAAGACAAGATGTAACTATCCTTTGTGCAAGAACTATACCCTCTGCTTGTCCTGTTTTTGTGTGCTTCCCTCACGTTAGAAAGTAGGCTATTCACTTAACGTTCCTCTAGCAAAGGTAATTATTTAATAATGACATTTTAAAAATTCCTGCAAGTTGCAGCCGCTGCCTTTCTGAGATGATCTGCTAAATGACAACATAGTTTAAAACAACAGTCCACGCATAATGTATTGAGTGGTTCAGCGAGTATAACTGCTGGTCTGGAGTCAGCTGACCGGGCTCTGCGTATCGGTTCAGCGGGTGCGAGTATGACTACTGGTCTGGAGTCAGCTGAGCTGAGCTGAGCTGGATACATGCTTTTGAGGGTCGCAATCACAACAGAGCACTGGCAAAATGACTCATTTCACTATCAGAATTTGATCCATTTGGTCCAATAACATTTAGAAAGTCTAGAAGTGCCGCATGATTACGGTACATTATTTTAGCCCATTCAAGTTAGCAGACTCAGAGTAAGTCGAGGGCTGAACCGAAAGTTACCCAGCAGACTGCAGAGCCTGGTGAGCTGCTCTACAGAGAGCCAATCACAAGCTGACATTTAGGGGAATGAACTATCTCTATTAATTCTACCCCGTTTCTTCTCGGTTTAATCGTTGTTGTCATGCATTAAAACTTAAGTAACCAGCTTGTTTTGGAAATGTAAGGAGTAGAAAGTACAGATACTTGTGTTAAAATGTAGGGAGTAAAAGTAAAAAGTCGTCAGAAAAATAAATACTAAGTAAAGTACAGATACCCGAAAAATCTACTTAAGTACAGTAACAAAGTATTTGTACTTTGTTACTTCCCATCTCTGAAGGAGGAAAAGTATGGGGTTTTAGAATGGGGATTTCACTTAGCCTAAATCAGGGGTGCCCAAACTTTTTTGAATGGGGGCCAGATTAGATCATGTGAAAATGTTGGGGGGGCCAGGTGTTCTTGCATCATATGGGTTATAATTTTTTTTAATCAAAAATCACATACAAATGTACTCTAAATATTTTGTTTACCATCTGAAAACATTAGTTCTGCATGTGCTGTTCCTACTTGGTTCCTGTACAAACTGTATGATGGTGCTGTCATCATTAGGGGAAGGGAAACAATGCAAATTGAACTTGCTTGATTAACCAATACTCTGTAGAGGACCACATATAGTATATTTTGAAAGACAAGCCGAGGGCCACTTTAAATCTGTCTGCGGGCCACAATTGGCCCCAGGGCCGGACTTCAGACATGCCTGGCCTAAATGCATCAAATAAGGTCTGTGGCTAACAAAAGTTTATGGGCGTGGTCATTTGTGTTCAGCAATACAATTTTCACACACGTGGGCCACTTTTATGACTTTGAAACATCAATGTTTTTTTTAACACTGTTCAGTAAACATTTAACACTGTTCAGTAAACATTTCACACTGTTCAGTAAACATTTCACACTGTTCAGGAAACATTTCACACTGTTCAGTAAACTTCAAAAGCCATAAAAGTGGCCCACATGTGTGAATTAACCAAGAAGAAAATCCCTCTGAAGGTTAACATTTGTCTGAAATATTCGACTACCATTAAAGGACGGCTTTACCGTGGGGAATATGAATATATATCAATCTCACGCCCCTAAGGTTTTAGAATCTGTTGAAATTATTTGAAATTGGAGCTTCACTGCCTGACCTATCAGGCATCTCTCACATTTTTAGGGAAGCCGGGTGACGCGTTACGCGTCACCCGGCTTCCCTCCCCGCTTGCGGAACTCGAGGGCCTATGAACTACAAGTCTTGTGAGCCATGGTCCCGCCTCTAGAGGTCCTCCACGCCCCTTCAGAGCTCTCGACGAAAAGCAAAAGGCAGCCATCTTGTTCACCCGCATAGAATACTGTAGCTAGGTTAGCTTTCCATAGCTCCTTGCCAAGAGACCATATCTCTGGAACGGAAGCACCAGAAGACACGGGACTGGCGGCATTGGAAAGCTCGTCAAATTTTACATCTAGTAGTAGGTGAGTTGAAGTAACGAAATCAACGCTGAGCAATGTACCCATTTTTACACATTTTTACAGAAAATAGTTACAACATCAGATGCGCGTAACTCCTACGAAAATGCCTTAAAATGCATGATTTTTTTTTTATGAAGACATCTCCCAACATATATACTACCGTTTACATTTGGTGCAATTTGGAGGCAATTTTATTTTCGATTTATTTCTTCTTTGTATCTTTTATTGTCGAAGCCTTCTTCTTCTTCTTCTTCTTTGAGTTTTATGGCGGTTGGCAAACATATATGTGCATTACCGCCACCTACTGGAGTTTGATATCAGCCAAAGGCCTGAGGGGTGGGCATGGAAACGAAGGCCACGCGAGCCCAGTGCATTGTGGGAAATGTAGTATTTCGAGTCCCCGCACCCGCACCTCCCCCCCACCACCCCCCCCACACACACAGAGTGGATTTCTGGTGATATCTCAGGCTGTAAACAACCAATTTCAAAAATTTCAACGGATTTGAAAACCTTAGGGGCGTGATATTTAATATATATTCATATCCCCCACGGAAAAGCCGGCCTTTAAGCATGACACTCTAGAATACAATCTGAAGGGATAAACATGAATGTACCTGTGGCAGAGGCTTGTTGGGACCAGTTACATCACTGATCTGTGTCTTAGGCAGCAGAGGTTGTGAGTCCTCCATGGTAGTAGCTGTATCGCCGTCAGTCTGTAAACACATATTAAGGACAATATCTTAGATTATGAAAATATAACAAAAAAATGGCAATTTGATGTAAACACTGCATAACACACAATTAAATTGATGACTTGTTCAGAAAAAATCTCTAAAATGAGATGCATGCCAATATGCACAAGACTTCTTAAACTTTTTCTGTCATTCTGGAGAGCTGACCGGGCTCTGCGTATCGGTTCAGCGGGTGCGAGTATGACTACTGGTCTGGAGTCAGCTGAGCTGAGCTGAGCTGGATACATGCTTTTGAGCGTCGCAATCACAACACAGCCCCCGCGAAATGACTCATTTCACTATCAGAATTTGATCCATTTGGTCCAATAACATTTAGAAAGTCTAGAAGTGCCGCATGATTACATTATTTTAGCCCATTCAAGTTAGCAGACTCAGAGTAAGTCGAGGGCTGAACCGAAAGTTACCCAGCAGACTGCAGAGCCTGGTGAGCTGCTCTACAGAGAGCCAATCACAAGCTGACATTTAGGGGAATGAACTATCTCTATTAATTCTACCCCGTTTCTTCTCGGTTTAATCATTGTTGTCATGCATTAAAACTAAAGTAATGAGCTTGTTTTGGAAATGTAAGGAGTAGAAAGTACAGATACTTGTGTTAAAATGTAGGGAGTAAAAGTAAAAAGTCGTCAGAAAAATAAATACTAAGTAAAGTACAGATACCCGAAAAATCTACTTAAGTACAGTAACAAAGTATTTGTACTTTGTTACTTCCCATCTCTGAAGGAGGAAATGTATGGGGTTTTAGAATGGGGATTTCACTTTGCCTAAATCAGGGGTGCCCAAACTTTTTTGAATGGGGGCCAGATTAGATCATGTGAAAATGTCGGGGGGCCAGGTGTTCTTGCATCATATGGGTTATAATTTTTTTTAATCAAAAATCACATACAAATGTACTCTAAATATTTTGTTTACAATCTGAAAACATTAGTTCTGCATGTGCTGTTCCTACTTGGTTCCTGTACAAACTGTATGATGGTGCTGTCATAGGTGAAGGGAAACAATGCAAATTGAACTTGCTTGATTAACCAATACTGTGTAGAGGACCACATATAGTATATTTTGAGAGACAAGCCGAGGGCTACTTTAAATCTGTCTGCGGGCCACAATTGGCCCCAGGGCCGGACTTCAGACATGCCTGGCCTAAATGCATCAAATAAGGTCTGTGGCTAACAAAAGTTTATGGGCGTGGTCATTTGTGTTCAGCAATATAATTTTTACACACGTGGGCCACTTTTATGACTTTGAAACATCAATGTGTTTTTTTAACACTGTTCAGTAAACATTTAACACTGTTCAGTAAACATTTCACACTGTTCAGGAAACATTTCACACTGTTCAGTAAACTTCAAAAGCCATAAAAGTGGCCCACATGTGTGAATTAACCAAGAAGAAAATCCCTCTGAAGGTTAACATTTGTCTGAAATATTCGACTACCATTAAGCATGACACTCTAGAATACAATCTGAAGGGATAAACATGAATGTACCTGTGGCAGAGGCTTGTTGGGACCAGTTACATCACTGATCTGTGTCTTAGGCAGCAGAGGTTGTGAGTCCTCCATGGTAGTAGCTGTATCGCCGTCTGTCTGTAAACACATATTAACACGTTCACTGCCAATGACGAGATATCTCGTCTTACAGAATCCAACCGTTGACTGCCAAAGACGAGATATCTCGTCTTAAAAAAAAAAAAAAAAAATTGACGGTCGGGCGTGGATCAACGCTCCCCCCGTCTCCTATAAAAATATTGGGGTCAGCGAACGTGTACAACCCATTCCACGGACCCACTAAGTGGCGACAGTGCTCTCCACACTAGGAAAAGCAGAGCCAAAACTGTAGGGTAACGCGCGAGGAAACCATTCTCTACTGTAAAATGGATTGGCGAAAACGCTTTCACTTTCGCGCATTATCGCGCTGGGAGCTGGCGGTGGGGGATTCCAAAAATAGACTGGGTGGAAAACACAGTTTGAAACACGCAGCATAAAGCCTAGAATCGCACAAAGCTTCATCAAAGCTCTCAAACCCAAGAAACAAGTGAGCCCTATCCACACTCGCTGCCAGGGAGGGAGGCTGCTCAAACTCGCAGCAGCAGCAGCAGCAGCAGAACACTCGCTTGTGACAAACGCAGGCTGAAAGCCACCAGACACGCCCACGGAGGGAGGAGTTTGAAGGAGAGGGCGTTCAGAACTATATTGTTTAGATGTCTGATCTCTCACTGATGCCAAAAATAAATGGTTAAAGTGACTGTTCTGCCTGTTTGATTGAATTTCACAAAACTGCGATTATCTCAGCTTTCACTCTCAGACGCTGAAACCATGCTGTACTCAACGGCTAATATCTACATAACTACTAACTCTACAAACTAACTCTTTTAGACAGAGAAAGCAGACATTCTATTAGTACTTTTGTGAACTTTGTGTTCACAAACTCCAAGCAGAAAATAATCCTCGGCTCTTGTAAAATGAGCCAGAATCCTCAAAAAACCCCTCTGGCAGAACCTACCTACAGTAAAAAAAAAAAAAAAGGCTGGCAGTGAATGTGTTAAGGACAAAATCTTAGATTATGAAAATATAACAAAAAAAAGCCAATTTGATGTAAACACTGCATAACACACAATTAAGTTGATGACTTGTTCAGACAAAATCTCTAAAATGAGATGCATGCCAATATGCACAAGACTTCTTAAACTTTTTCTGTCATTCTGGAGAGCTGACCGGGCTCTGCGTATCGGTTCAGCGGGTGCGAGTATGACTACTGGTCTGGAGTCAGCTGAGCTGAGCTGAGCTGGATACATGCTTTTGAGCATCGCAATCACAACACAGCCCCCGCGAAATGACTCATTTCACTATCAGAATTTGATCCATTTGGTCCAATAACATTTAGAAAGTCTAGAAGTGCAGCATGATTACATTATTTTAGCCCATTCAAGTTAGCAGACTCAGAGTAAGTCGAGGGCTGAACCGAAAGTTACCCAGCAGACTGCAGAGCCTGGTGAGCTGCTCTACAGAGAGCCAATCACAAGCTGACATTTAGGGGAATGAACTATCTCTATTAATTCTACCCCGTTTCTTCTCGGTTTAATCATTGTTGTCATGCATTAAAACTAAAGTAATGAGCTTGTTTTGGAAATGTAAGGAGTAGAAAGTACAGATACTTGTGTTAAAATGTAGGGAGTAAAAGTAAAAAGTCGTCAGAAAAATAAATACTAAGTAAAGTACAGATACCCGAAAAATCTACTTAAGTACAGTAACAAAGTATTTGTACTTTGTTACTTCCCATCTCTGAAGGAGGAAATGTATGGGGTTTTAGAATGGGGATTTCACTTTGCCTAAATCAGGGGTGCCCAAACTTTTTTGAATGGGGGCCAGATTAGATCATGTGAAAATGTCGGGGGGCCAGGTGTTCTTGCATCATATGGGTTATATTTTTTTTTAATCAAAAATCACATACAAATGTACTCTAAATATTTTGTTTACAATCTGAAAACATTAGGGGCTCTATTCTCCCACAGGCCATCGGCGCTATTACGGGCCTTAACCGCAAAAAAACGTGCCTTGCGCCTGTTTCGGCAAGATAGCAATAGGCTTTAGGCTGCCAAATGCGCTTTAGGCCGAATGGGCGTGGCGCAGTCCCAAAGTGGGCGTGTCGGCGCTAAATACCAGCCTAGTGATATCTTGGGACCTGGCCTACATTTAGCGCTTTGCGCTTTTGTAAAGCAGGCCTATTCTGTGCCTTCACTGCTTCTTCTCTGTCACCCTTCTCTCTCTCTCTCTCTGAGTTCCCAGCATGCATTGTGTTTCTTCATTTCGCTACTAAATAGCCACCAAATGAGCCAAAATAGATATAAAAGGTAGTTCTAAATTAATGTGTAATGGTAACACAGCCTGCCATTGTCAACATTTCAATATTGGACCAAATAAAACCTCGAAATGAAAACACCACCCTATGTGAAACATATATGTCCTCCTGGGCCTATATATACCCCTTGTCGAGTTAACGTGATTTAGAGAAGTAACAGCGGAACGCGCTTCGGAACGCGCTTCTAATGGCATCTGCTATACTGTGATGTCCCTCCAATAACTTGGCCCTATTTCACATTTAGTTTTACAATAAAAACACATTTATGCAATGACTTGACATAATGTAGGGTATATTTATGTGCATCATCCTTCCTGCAGCAGGCGAGAGAAAATGATATCTTTCTGGACAAACTTTCACCAATCTAATAGGCTATATTTTTCTAGCTGATGCATAGAACATTATTTTCACTTTGATCTTGCTATAGTGTAGCGTATTTACATGCTTGCAGTATTGAAACTGCAGTTAGATTGGTTTGAGAAGCATAATAATATGGAATAATAGCCTATAATGCAGACAGACAGGCTGGATGAAGGGAGGGGGGGGGGGGGGGGGGGCAGAGCGTTTGGCTTTCGTCCGGTTTTGCGGGATCACTGGAATTGGAGCTAAAAAGGCAAGCGTGCGATTCGTTTATTGCACTTATCCAATGAGCATGACGGTGCATAATTTTACGCCTAAAAGGCGTGGTTGTAATGCTTTGGGCTGCATCTAGCGCCAGCACGACGATATCAAGTGCGCCTTTCCACGCCCACTGCTTTGATCTGCGCCTGCCGCTCGGCCTAGAAACTGCGCCGATGCAACGATAGGGGCCTAGTTCTGCATGTGCTGTTCCTACTTGGTTCCTGTACAAACTGTATGATGGTGCTGTCATAGGTGAAGGGAAACAATGCAAATTGAACTTGCTTGATTAACCAATACTGTGTAGAGGACCACATATAGTATATTTTGAGAGACAAGCCGAGGGCTACTTTAAATCTGTCTGCAGGCCACAATTGGCCCCAGGGCCGGACTTCAGACATGCCTAGCCTAAATGCATCAAATAAGGTCTGTGGCTAATAAAAGTTTATGGGCGTGGTCATTTGTGTTCAGCAATATAATTTTTACACACGTGGGCCACTTTTATGACTTTGAAACATCAATGTGTTTTTTTAACACTGTTCAGTAAACATTTAACACTGTTCAGTAAACATTTCACACTGTTCAGGAAACATTTCACACTGTTCAGTAAACTTCAAAAGCCATAAAAGTGGCCCACATGTGTGAATTAACCAAGAAGAAAATCCCTCTGAAGGTTAACATTTGTCTGAAATATTCGACTACCATTAAGCATGACACTCTAGAATACAATCTGAAGGGATAAACATGAATGTACCTGTGGCAGAGGCTTGTTGGGACCAGTTACATCACTGATCTGTGTCTTAGGCAGCAGAGGTTGTGAGTCCTCCATGGTAGTAGCTGTATCGCCGTCTGTCTGTAAACACATATTAACACATTCACTGCCAGCCGTTTTTTTTTTACTGTAGGTAGCTTCTGCCAGAGGGTTTTTTTGAGGATTCTGGCTCATCTTTCAACAGCCGAGGATTATTTTGTGTTAGGATTTTGTGAACACAAAATATCTCAAAAGAACTACCGTAAATTTCGGACTATAAGCCGCGGCTTTTTCCCCGTTTTTTGGCCCCTGCGGCTTATATAACGGTGCGGCTTATCTATGGATTTTTTCAGAAAAACAAAACAAAAAAAAAAATGGAATTCTCTCTTCTTTAGCACTCTTTCTAACTATAAATCCACTTCTGTTTTAATTTCCTCTCTTGCCCTCTTTTCACCACACCGCGGACACTGTGTGCACTGTAAAAAAAAACACAGGTGGTGTTGTGTTATGTTGTTTTGTTGAAATGTTAATAAATGGGAGCTTCCTCAAACAGCCATCTCTTTCCCGACAATCCCCTCTGTGCACGAACCCTTACATATGGTAATTAAACATTAAAACACAAAAAAAAAAAAAAAAAAAAAAAACATTAAAACACCCGTGGCTTATAGTCCGGTGCGGCTTATATATGTAACAAACAGGCAATTTTGCTGCTGCGGCTTATACTCCGGTGCGGCTTATAGTACGGAAATTACGGTAATAGAATGTGTGCTTTCTCTGTCTAAAAGAGTTAGTTTGTAGAGTTAGTAGTTATGTAGGCATTAGCATTTGAATACAGCATGGTTTCAGCGTCTGAAAATTTAAGCTGAGATAAATGGCTTTTTGTGAAATTCGATAGAACAGTCACTTTAAATTTATTTTTGGCATCAGTAAGACGTCAGACATCTAAACAATAGTTTTGAACAGTAATTTCCTCCATAACAGCAGGAAACTCCCCTCTCCTTCAAAGTCCTCCCTCCGTGTGTGTTCTTCTCCTCCCTCCGTGGCTCTGCATGCAGCGGGCGTGTCACAAGTGAGTTGCTGCTGCTGCTGCTGCTGCCTGCCTGTCTGCTGGCGGCCGCTCTGAGTCTGCCTCGTTTCTTGGGGTTTCGGCTAGCTTTGATGAAGCTTTTGCGATTCTGGTCTTATTTATGCTGTGTGTTTCAAAGTGTGTCGCACCCATAATCTATTATGCAAATTTGCAATCCCCCACCGCCAGCACCCAGCGCGAAAGCGAAAGCGTTTTCGCCCCATCCATTTTCATGAGAATGGCTTCCTCATGCTGCTGTCTTTGCTTGGCTTTCAATAGTCTGGAGAGCACTGTCGCCACTTAGTGGGTCGGTGGAATGGATTGTACACGTTCGGTGGCTCCCATATTATAATAGGAGATGTAAAAGGGTTAGATCACCGTCCCACCGTCAAATTTTTTTTTTTTTTTTTAAGACGAGATATCTCGTCAACGGCAGTCAACCGTTGGATTTTTTAAGACGAGATATCTCGTCAACGGCAGTGAACGTGTTAAGGACAAAATCTTAGATTATGAAAATATAACAAAAAAAAAGCCAATTTGATGTAAACACTGCATAACACACAATTAAGTTGATGACTTGTTCAGACAAAATCTCTAAAATGAGATGCATGCCAATATGCACAAGACTTCTTAAACTTTTTCTGTCATTCTGGAGAGCTGACCGGGCTCTGCGTATCGGTTCAGCGGGTGCGAGTATGACTACTGGTCTGGAGTCAGCTGAGCTGAGCTGAGCTGGATACATGCTTTTGAGCATCGCAATCACAACACAGCCCCTGCGAAATGACTCATTTCACTATCAGAATTTGATCCATTTGGTCCAATAACATTTAGAAAGTCTAGAAGTGCCGCATGATTACATTATTTTAGCCCATTCAAGTTAGCAGACTCAGAGTAAGTCGAGGGCTGAACCGAAAGTTACCCAGCAGACTGCAGAGCCTGGTGAGCTGCTCTACAGAGAGCCAATCACAAGCTGACATTTAGGGGAATGAACTATCTCTATTAATTCTACCCCGTTTCTTCTCGGTTTAATCATTGTTGTCATGCATTAAAACTAAAGTAATGAGCTTGTTTTGGAAATGTAAGGAGTAGAAAGTACAGATACTTGTGTTAAAATGTAGGGAGTAAAAGTAAAAAGTCGTCAGAAAAATAAATACTAAGTAAAGTACAGATACCCGAAAAATCTACTTAAGTACAGTAACAAAGTATTTGTACTTTGTTACTTCCCATCTCTGAAGGAGGAAATGTATGGGGTTTTAGAATGGGGATTTCACTTTGCCTAAATCAGGGGTGCCCAAACTTTTTTGAATGGGGGATTAGATCATGTGAAAATGTCGGGGGGCCAGGTGTTCTTGCATCATATGGGTTATAATTTTTTTTAATCAAAAATCACATACAAATGTACTCTAAATATTTTGTTTACAATCTGAAAACATTAGTTCTGCATGTGCTGTTCCTACTTGGTTCCTGTACAAACTGTATGATGGTGCTGTCATAGGTGAAGGGAAACAATGCAAATTGAACTTGCTTGATTAACCAATACTGTGTAGAGGACCACATATAGTATATTTTGAGAGACAAGCCGAGGGCTACTTTAAATCTGTCTGCGGGCCACAATTGGCCCCAGGGCCGGACTTCAGACATGCCTGGCCTAAATGCATCAAATAAGGTCTGTGGCTAACAAAAGTTTATGGGCGTGGTCATTTGTGTTCAGCAATATAATTTTTACACACGTGGGCCACTTTTATGACTTTGAAACATCAATGTGTTTTTTTAACACTGTTCAGTAAACATTTAACACTGTTCAGTAAACATTTCACACTGTTCAGGAAACATTTCACACTGTTCAGTAAACTTCAAAAGCCATAAAAGTGGCCCACATGTGTGAATTAACCAAGAAGAAAATCCCTCTGAAGGTTAACATTTGTCTGAAATATTCGACTACCATTAAGCATGACACTCTAGAATACAATCTGAAGGGATAAACATGAATGTACCTGTGGCAGAGGCTTGTTGGGACCAGTTACATCACTGATCTGTGTCTTAGGCAGCAGAGGTTGTGAGTCCTCCATGGTAGTAGCTGTATCGCCGTCTGTCTGTAAACACATATTAACACATTCACTGCCAGCCGTTTTTTTTTTTACTGTAGGTAGCTTCTGCCAGAGGGTTTTTTTGAGGATTCTGGCTCATCTTTCAACAGCCGAGGATTATTTTGTGTTAGGATTTTGTGAACACAAAATATCTCAAAAGAACTACCGTAAATTTCGGACTATAAGCCGCGGCTTTTTCCCCGTTTTTTGGCCCCTGCGGCTTATATAACGGTGCGGCTTATCTATGGATTTTTTCAGAAAAAAAAAACGGAATTCTCTCTTCTTTAGCACTCTTTCTAACTATAAATCCACTTCTGTTTTAATTTCCTCTCTTGCCCTCTTTTCACCACACCGCGGACACTGTGTGCACTGTAAAAAAAAACACAGGTGGTGTTGTGTTATGTTGTTTTGTTGAAATGTTAATAAATGGGAGCTTCCTCAAACAGCCATCTCTTTCCCGACAATCCCCTCTGTGCACATATGGTAATTAAACATTAAAACACAATAAAAAAAATAAAACATTAAAACACCCGTGGCTTATAGTCCGGTGCGGCTTATATATGTAACAAACAGGCAATTTTGCTGCTGCGGCTTATACTCCGGTGCGGCTTATAGTACGGAAATTACGGTAATAGAATGTGTGCTTTCTCTGTCTAAAAGAGTTAGTTTGTAGAGTTAGTAGTTATGTAGGCATTAGCATTTGAATACAGCATGGTTTCAGCGTCTGAAAATTTAAGCTGAGATAAATGGCTTTTTGTGAAATTCGATAGAACAGTCACTTTAAATTTATTTTTGGCATCAGTAAGACGTCAGACATCTAAACAATAGTTTTGAACAGTAATTTCCTCCATAACAGCAGGAAACTCCCCTCTCCTTCAAAGTCCTCCCTCCGTGTGTGTTCTTCTCCTCCCTCCGTGGCTCTGCATGCAGCGGGCGTGTCACAAGTGAGTTGCTGCTGCTGCTGCTGCTGCCTGCCTGTCTGCTGGCGGCCGCTCTGAGTCTGGATGGGCTCGCTCGTTTCTTGGGGTTTCGGCTAGCTTTGATGAAGCTTTTGCGATTCTGGTCTTATTTATGCTGCGTGTTTCAAAGTGTGTCGCACCCATAATCTATTATGCAAATTTGCAATCCCCCACCGCCAGCACCCAGCGCGAAAGCGAAAGCGTTTTCGCCCCATCCATTTTCATGAGAATGGCTTCCTCATGCTGCTGTCTTTGCTTGGCTTTCAATAGTCTGGAGAGCACTGTCGCCACTTAGTGGGTCGGTGGAATGGATTGTACACGTTCGGTGGCTCCCATATTATAATAGGAGATGTAAAAGGGTTAGATCAACGTCCCACCGTCAAATTTTTTTTTTTTTTTTTTAAGACGAGATATCTCGTCAACGGCAGTCAACCGTTGGATTTTTTAAGACGAGATATCTCGTCAACGGCAGTGAACGTGTTAAGGACAAAATCTTAGATTATGAAAATATAACAAAAAAAAAGCCAATTTGATGTAAACACTGCATAACACACAATTAAGTTGATGACTTGTTCAGACAAAATCTCTAAAATGAGATGCATGCCAATATGCACAAGACTTCTTAAACTTTTTCTGTCATTCTGGAGAGCTGACCGGGCTCTGCGTATCGGTTCAGCGGGTGCGAGTATGACTACTGGTCTGGAGTCAGCTGAGCTGAGCTGAGCTGGATACATGCTTTTGAGCATCGCAATCACAACACAGCCCCTGCGAAATGACTCATTTCACTATCAGAATTTGATCCATTTGGTCCAATAACATTTAGAAAGTCTAGAAGTGCCGCATGATTACATTATTTTAGCCCATTCAAGTTAGCAGACTCAGAGTAAGTCGAGGGCTGAACCGAAAGTTACCCAGCAGACTGCAGAGCCTGGTGAGCTGCTCTACAGAGAGCCAATCACAAGCTGACATTTAGGGGAATGAACTATCTCTATTAATTCTACCCCGTTTCTTCTCGGTTTAATCATTGTTGTCATGCATTAAAACTAAAGTAATGAGCTTGTTTTGGAAATGTAAGGAGTAGAAAGTACAGATACTTGTGTTAAAATGTAGGGAGTAAAAGTAAAAAGTCGTCAGAAAAATAAATACTAAGTAAAGTACAGATACCCGAAAAATCTACTTAAGTACAGTAACAAAGTATTTGTACTTTGTTACTTCCCATCTCTGAAGGAGGAAATGTATGGGGTTTTAGAATGGGGATTTCACTTTGCCTAAATCAGGGGTGCCCAAACTTTTTTGAATGGGGGCCAGATTAGATCATGTGAAAATGTCGGGGGGCCAGGTGTTCTTGCATCATATGGGTTATAATTTTTTTTAATCAAAAATCACATACAAATGTACTCTAAATATTTTGTTTACAATCTGAAAACATTAGTTCTGCATGTGCTGTTCCTACTTGGTTCCTGTACAAACTGTATGATGGTGCTGTCATAGGTGAAGGGAAACCATGCAAATTGAACTTGCTTGATTAACCAATACTGTGTAGAGGACCACATATAGTATATTTTGAGAGACAAGCCGAGGGCCACTTTAAATCTGTCTGCGGGCCACAATTGGCCCCAGGGCCGGACTTCAGACATGCCTGGCCTAAATGCATCAAATAAGGTCTGTGGCTAACAAAAGTTTATGGGCGTGGTCATTTGTGTTCAGCAATATAATTTTCACACACGTGGGCCACTTTTATGACTTTGAAACATCAATGTGTTTTTTTAACACTGTTCAGTAAACATTTAACACTGTTCAGTAAACATTTTACACTGTTCAGGAAACATTTCACACTGTTCAGTAAACTTCAAAAGCCATAAAAGTGGCCCACATGTGTGAATTAACCAAGAAGAAAATCCCTCTGAAGGTTAACATTTGTCTGAAATATTCGACTACCATTAAGCATGACACTCTAGAATACAATCTGAAGGGATAAACATGAATGTACCTGTGGCAGAGGCTTGTTGGGACCAGTCACATCACTGATCTGTGTCTTAGGCAGCAGAGGTTGTGAGTCCTCCATGGTAGTAGCTGTATCGCCGTCTGTCTGTAAACACATATTAAGGACAAAATCTTAGATTATGAAAATATAACAAAAAAAAAAGCCAATTTGATGTAAACACTGCATAACACACAATTAAGTTGATGACTTGTTCAGACAAAATCTCTAAAATGAGATGCTTGCCAATATGCACAAGACTTCTTAAACTTTTTCTGTCATTCTGGAGAGCTGACCGGGCTCTGGGTATCGGTTCAGCGGGTGCGAGTATGACTACTGGTCTGGAGTCAGCTGAGCTGAGCTGAGCTGGATACATGCTTTTGAGCATCGCAATCACAACACAGCCCCCGCGAAATTACTCATTTCACTATCAGAATTTGATCCATTTGGTCCAATAACATTTAGAAAGTCTAGAAGTGCCGCATGATTACATTATTTTAGCCCATTCAAGTTAGCAGACTCAGAGTAAGTCGAGGGCTGAACCGAAAGTTACCCAGCAGACTGCAGAGCCTGGTGAGCTGCTCTACAGAGAGCCAATCACAAGCTGACATTTAGGGGAATGAACTATCTCTATTAATTCTACCCCGTTTCTTCTCGGTTTAATCATTGTTGTCATGCATTAAAACTAAAGTAATGAGCTTGTTTTGGAAATGTAAGGAGTAGAAAGTACAGATACTTGTGTTAAAATGTAGGGAGTAAAAGTAAAAAGTCGTCAGAAAAATAAATACTAAGTAAAGTACAGATACCCGAAAAATCTACTTAAGTACAGTAACAAAGTATTTGTACTTTGTTACTTCCCATCTCTGAAGGAGGAAATGTATGGGGTTTTAGAATGGGGATTTCACTTAGCCTAAATCAGGGGTGCCCAAACTTTTTTGAATGGGGGCCAGATTAGATCATGTGAAAATGTCGGGGGGCCAGGTGTTCTTGCATCATATGGGTTATAATTTTTTTTAATCAAAAATCACATACAAATGTACTCTAAATATTTTGTTTACCATCTGAAAACAGTTCTGCATGTGCTGTTCCTACTTGGTTCCTGTACAAACTGTATGATGGTGCTGTCATAGGTGAAGGGAAACCATGCAAATTGAACTTGCTTGATTAACCAATACTGTGTAGAGGACCACATATAGTATATTTTGAGAGACAAGCCGAGGGCCACTTTAAATCTGTCTGCGGGCCACAATTGGCCCCAGGGCCGGACTTCAGACATGCCTGGCCTAAATGCATCAAATAAGGTCTGTGGCTAACAAAAGTTTATGGGCGTGGTCATTTGTGTTCAGCAATATAATTTTCACACACGTGGGCCACTTTTATGACTTTGAAACATCAATGTGTTTTTTTAACACTGTTCAGTAAACATTTAACACTGTTCAGTAAACATTTTACACTGTTCAGGAAACATTTCACACTGTTCAGTAAACTTCAAAAGCCATAAAAGTGGCCCACATGTGTGAATTAACCAAGAAGAAAATCCCTCTGAAGGTTAACATTTGTCTGAAATATTCGACTACCATTAAGCATGACACTCTAGAATACAATCTGAAGGGATAAACATGAATGTACCTGTGGCAGAGGCTTGTTGGGACCAGTCACATCACTGATCTGTGTCTTAGGCAGCAGAGGTTGTGAGTCCTCCATGGTAGTAGCTGTATCGCCGTCTGTCTGTAAACACATATTAAGGACAAAATCTTAGATTATGAAAATATAACAAAAAAAAAGCCAATTTGATGTAAACACTGCATAACACACAATTAAGTTGATGACTTGTTCAGACAAAATCTCTAAAATGAGATGCTTGCCAATATGCACAAGACTTCTTAAACTTTTTCTGTCATTCTGGAGAGCTGACCGGGCTCTGGGTATCGGTTCAGCGGGTGCGAGTATGACTACTGGTCTGGAGTCAGCTGAGCTGAGCTGAGCTGGATACATGCTTTTGAGCATCGCAATCACAACACAGCCCCCGTGAAATGACTCATTTCACTATCAGAATTTGATCCATTTGGTCCAATAACATTTAGAAAGTCTAGAAGTGCCGCATGATTACATTATTTTAGCCCATTCAAGTTAGCAGACTCAGAGTAAGTCGAGGGCTAAACCGAAAGTTACCCAGCAGACTGCAGAGCCTGGTGAGCTGCTCTACAGAGAGCCAATCACAAGCTGACATTTAGGGGAATGAACTATCTCTATTAATTCTACCCCGTTTCTTCTCGGTTTAATCATTGTTGTCATGCATTAAAACTAAAGTAATGAGCTTGTTTTGGAAATGTAAGGAGTAGAAAGTACAGATACTTGTGTTAAAATGTAGGGAGTAAAAGTAAAAAGTCGTCAGAAAAATAAATACTAAGTAAAGTACAGATACCCGAAAAATCTACTTAAGTACAGTAACAAAGTATTTGTACTTTGTTACTTCCCATCTCTGAAGGAGGAAATGTATGGGGTTTTAGAATGGGGATTTCACTTTGCCTAAATCAGGGGTGCCCAAACTTTTTTGAATGGGGGCCAGATTAGATCATGTGAAAATGTCGGGGGGCCAGGTGTTCTTGCATCATATGGGTTATAATTTTTTTTTATAAAAAATCACATACAAATGTACTCTAAATATTTTGTTTACAATCTGAAAACATTAGTTCTGCATGTGCTGTTCCTACTTGGTTCCTGTACAAACTGTATGATGGTGCTGTCATAGGTGAAGGGAAACAATGCAAATTGAACTTGCTTGATTAACCAATACTGTGTAGAGGGCCACATATAGTATATTTTGTGAGACAAGCCGAGGGCCACTTTAAATCTGTCCGCGGGCCACAATTGGCCCCAGGGCCGGACTTCAGACATGCCTGGCCTGAATGCATCAAATAAGATCTGTGGCTAACAAAAGTTTATGGGCTTGGTCATTTGTGTTCAGCAATATAATTTTCACACACGTGGGCCACTTTTATGACTTTGAAACATCAATGTGTTTTTTTAACACTGTTCAGTAAACATTTCACACTGTTCAGTAAACATTTAACACTGTTCAGTAAACATTTAACACTGTTCAGTAAACATTTCACGCTGTTGTTCAGTAAACATTTCACACTGTTGTTCAGTAAACATTTCACACTGTTGTTCAGTAAACATTTCACACTGTTGTTCAGTAAACATTTAACACTGTTGTTCAGTAAACATTTAACACTGTTCAGTAAACATTTCACACTGTTCAGTAAACATTTAACACTGTTCAGTAAACATTTCACCCTGTTCAGTAACAAACAAACAAAACAAAAGTTTATGGGCGTGGTCATTTGTGTTCAGCAATACAATTTTCACACACGTGGGCCACTTTTATGACTTTGAAACATCAATGTTTTTTTTAACACTGTTGAGTAAACATTTAACACTGTTCAGTAAACATTCAACACTGTTCAGTAAACAGTTCACACTGTTCAGTAAACATTTCACACTGTTCAGTAAACATTTCACAGTGTTCAGTAAACATTTCACACTGTTCAGTCAACATTTCACACTGTTCAGTAAACATTTCACACTGTTCAGTAAACATTTCACACTGTTGTTCAGTAAACATTTCACATGTTCAGTAAACATTTCACACTGTTCAGTAAACTTCAAAAGCCATAAAAGTGGCCCACGTGTGAATTAACCAAGAAGAAAATCCCTCTGAAGGTTAACATTTGTCTGAAATATTCGACTACCATTAAGCATGACACTCTAGAATACAATCTGAAGGGATAAACATGAATGTACCTGTGGCAGAGGCTTGTTGGGACCAGTTACATCACTGATCTGTGTCTTAGGCAGCAGAGGTTGTGAGTCCTCCATGGTAGTAGCTGTATCGCCGTCTGTCTGTAAACACATATTAAGGACAAAATCTTAGTTTATGAAAATATAACAAAAAAAAAAGCCAATTTGATGTAAACACTGCATAACACACAATTAAATTGATGACTTGTTCAGACAAAATCTCTAAGATGAGATGCATGCCAATATGCACAAGACTTCTTAAACTTTTTTTGTCATGCCCCACTTTGGAGGAGGACAAATGTTCATGCCCCACCGCCCCAACAAAAGTGTAACAAGTTGAACTTTTATTGAAATAACATCAAGTGTGCAATCACTTTGTTATAACAATATCAATAAAGTTCTATCTGTGCAAAAAATAACAAATATTTGGCAAGACAAATTTGCATTAAGTCTTATTATCACTGTATTAGTGGCTGCAATGAACCTGTTTTGCACTGCACATATTTTCAAAATAATAACAATAAAGTGCAACCTGTGCAAAACTAAACAAAACACGTTCAAATATTTGGCAATATAAATTAACCATCCATGGAATCAATGCGAAGTCACTACAGAAGCGGGGTTCATTTATTGCTTGCCGGGAAAGAAGTCTGATGTCAAAATGGTCAAAACATTGGTTCCGCGCTGCATTTCTGCATTTCCGCCTGCGCCCCACCTGTAATAGCCTGGTAAACCAGCCCGTCACGTGAACTCACATTTCATTTGGTTCTGCGTGACGGTCTGGCCCCAACTCTTCACCCAGTCCTTACAGGGGCGGGAGCATGGGCGGGCATAGTTGCCTTGGCAGACAACTCCTTCAGCCAATCAGCGTCGGATCCAGTCAAACCCAAATCCACTCGGGAGAATGGTAAAAACATATTTTCCGCCGAGAAACTCTGCGGTTGCGGCGATACTCCTGTACTTGTTTAATTGTTGTTATTGAGTCTATTTCTGCAATAACTGCACTTTATGGCTGTTTAAACTAGACAAACGCTGACATTACTCCTTGAGACGATCAGGCAAGGAGGCGGCCATTATTGTTTTGTTAGTGCAGTGCTAGTAGCGTTCCTGATTGGCCAACTTGCGCTGTCAATCACATGACTTATTGGCTCTTCCACTCTGCAGCTTAAACACCCTCCCAGGCTTAAGGGACGTCACGCAGAACCAAATGAAATGTGAGTTCACATGACGGGCTGGTTTACCAGGCTACACCTGTAATGCCACTGCGCCCCACAGGGGGGAAACACTGGTTCATGATAACCTTTTTACGCAGGTGATTTAGTGATATTTCTCCATGCAGCGTTCAGCTGCAATCAGCAGGGACCAGGTCAAACGTGCTTGGGAGTGAATACAAAATGGCCGCCTTTTTTTTACTTTCACGTATGCCTTTCTTGCTGGATGAGGTGATTTCCCCTGTATTTTTTTTTATGAATGAGGTGAACATTCGCACCATTCCAGCTTGCCGCTCCTACGCTTTCAGGTGGAGGTGGGTTGCAGGGTAACCCGGCGCTGTGACTAGGTCCACTGGCGGAACGAAAGGCGATTACCCACCAACCCGCATTCACAACTTTCACATCGGAGGCGCGGATCTCATTTTCCGTGCATTTTACGGCTTTCAAGGCCGGTGTGAAAGCGGCCTCTCTCTCTCTCTCTCTCTCTCTCAGGTTACAGGAAAACAAGTGGAAAAAGTGAACAACGAGCACACTGCAAAAAATATACAGCTCCGGTGCAGGGGTCAAGTCTGTATCTTGGGGGAGGACTTTTTGACATTAAATCACTGCATGATAGACTTGTGGGGGGGCACACTTGCTTTCTCTGGGGGTCCAGTAGTCAAGATGATCCACATCCCTACCACTCCGGGGGAGCACCCCAGGGTTAGCGACAGCGTCACTGTTGCACACTGTCCCCTCCCAGCGTTTCCCGCCCCTGGCCATGAGACTCCCCTACTGGTAGCACACCTCCACCCGCAACAGCCCTCAGCGTCACACCCCTGGCCCCTCCCCCAACCCTGGCCCCCCAATTTTTATTTTAGCTCACATACCTCTGAAGGTGTTCAGGACTGGTCAGCCACCAATATTGGACAATCTAGGGAGCCGTAGTCAGCGCTGCTCATTTTCAGTGTGAAAGCCTAGTGGAAAAAAATACACAGGACTTGTTAATAATGCAATTAGTAAATGTGTTTTGATGCCATATCTACAGGACTACTTTGTTACAAACACTCAATACTACATGTTTCCCCAGCATGGTCAGAACAGAGGGTGCTTCCCAGTTTTCACTTCATTTATTTCTGTGAACTGTTAAATATCTTTTTCCTTTCTTTACTTGGTACATTGGTAAATGGAGAAAGCAGCAAAAGCCAACAGGGTGTGGCTGCCTCAGAAGTCCTCAAACAGTAGAACTCTCTGGCTGCTCCAGCACAACACATTCTCACAGCCAAGTCCTCAAACAGTAGAACTCTCTGGCTGCTCCAGCACAACACATTCTCACAGTCAAGTCCTCAAACAGTAGAACTCTCTGGCTGCTCCAGCACAACATATTCTCACAGTCAAGTCCTCAAACAGTATAACTCTCTGGCTGCTCCAGCACAACACATTCTCACAGTCAAGTCCTCAAACAGTAGAACTCTCTGGCTGCTCCAGCACAACACATTCTCACAGTCAAGTCCTCAAACAGTAGAACTCTCTGGCTGCTCCAGCACAACACATTCTCACAGTCAAGTCCTCAAACAGTAGAACTCTCTGGCTGCTCCAGCACAACACATTCTCACAGTCAAGTCCTTAAACAGTAGAACTCGCTGGCTGCTCCAGCACAACACATTCTCACAGTCAAGTCCTCAAACAGTAGAACTCTCTGGCTGCTCCAGCACAACACATTCTCACAGTCAAGTCCTCAAACAGTAGAACATTTGCTCAGGAACTTTTTTCACACCCGGGGTAACTCTCTTACTTTGGTCGGGGTTGACGTGGTTGGCTGACGAGGTTGGCAGTGAACGTTGTAGGGTTAGGCACGAGGTAGTCTCGCTGGCCAGCCTCCTCTCGCTTCCGTGAGAGGAGTCTGGCTGCATGGAAACAGGCTACTGGGATAAGCCCTCCCCTGCTCTACTCTGCTCTCCCATTGGAGCGACTGTTTCAGTCGGTGCCAGATGTCCGCTCCCGGCTTATTACAAGCTTTGTCATTGCCTCCGACCATGTCAATCAGAGCGGCTTCCGCTCCCTCCTCCTTATGTGTAGCTGTAAATAGTGAAAACAACAACGCTAATGAGCTAGCAAGCTAACAGCAGAAACCTACACGCTAGCTCGTTGCTACACGCTGAAAATGGCAAGTTGGATTATTGGAAACTATTTTCCCATAGCACTGCAGCCACGTGGCGGCAGCGAAACTAGGCACGAGGTTGACGAGGTCGGGGTTAGGCAATAGCCCCCCTGATGGTTGGTTAGGGGTTAGGTTTGGGGTTAGGTCAAGCCAGTCTCTTCCACAATCTTTTTCTTATGCTCCAGAGCAGGGTAGGAAATTCACTCCCCCACCCCCCACCCCTTTTTCCATGGAATATGTTTTGGGGGCATTTTGGATAAATTCCAGGGCAATTTTTTTAATCAAATGTTGGGAAATACCTTATCATAGTTCGTCTATGTTGCATGACAGACCAATATTCAATAACTCGTATCCAAACTTATTTTATTTCTAAAAGTAAGCAAAAATACTAAACGGCTTTCATTGAAACAAACTGAAAAAGTTAGGCCTATATCCTTATTTCTCTACTCTTTCTGTTACAGGAGGCAATAGAGTCTATGTGCCCCTGTAACGGGGGTCATCACTAGGGGTGCTCCAAAAAATTGATTCTTGAAAGGATTGCGATTCTCAATGCCACGATTCCTGGATCGATTCCAAACTCCCAATAATCGATTCTTCAATGTCAAATTTTTAATGCTGTGGATGTCTTTTTGAGGTGCACGTGAAGGCATCACCTCGCCGCGGAACCAATGGTGTCCTTTGAAAAAAGCATGTGATCTACTCATCATAGGAAGAGCGGAAAGCTCTCAGCTCAGACGGGCTTGGCTCAGAGCCACAAGCCAACCTAGCTGGCTGCCAACGGTCACATAAACAGATGGAAATAAAATGTGTCAGACGATGGTTTTGTACACGGGAGACAGGGCTACAGTTGCAGCAGACAATAGTGCTAGCTAGCATTAGCTGGCTGGCATGAATGAGATGGCTAGTTAGCATTTTACTGTTGATGGCTAGCGGTAGCGATGTTAGCATTAACATCAACGTTACAGTGTATATGACAACAGTCGTGAAAGCGGCTAGCCGCTCGCAATCTTCAAAAAGTCCATTGACTATCTGGCTATCGTTATGCATGCTGTCTGGTAGACCATTTATAATTTAGCAGCTATCTGAATATGCTGCTATGGTTTCACTCTGTGCTTCCTTTATCAAACTACAGCTAATGTTAGCTGCTCAACAACATCCAGTGTGTCTAACATTAGTAGTCAGGCGCAGGTGTGTATTCAGAACACTGTCAGTGGCCGCAGGGCCGTAGCCAGGGATTTCGGGCCCCATGAAAGGATATCATATCAGGCCCACGGATGCCGGCGTCCGAAGGGCGGCTGTGAAAATTTTTGGCCATTTGAAGCCCAATTTAGAGGAATATCTCATTTTAAATCAGAGAGTTCCCCAAACTTTTGAGTTTGAAAAAGTAGCCGGATCATGTTCGCGGCATCACCCAGGTGGGTGCTACACATTGGTGGTGGATGAGTTGAGTTCCCTCCCCCTCCCTCCCCATATGTGAAGCACTTTGAGTATCTAGAAAGGTGCTATATAAATCCAATCAATTAGTATTATTATTATTGTAAAAATATATAGCCTATATGAATGAAACATCTAATTACAGTAAACGCACGCCTTGGGACATCACTGCATAATTGCGCAGCAGCCCTCTCTCTCTTCCCTCTCTCGTTCTCCCCTCCCCTCTCTCTCTCTCTCTCTTGCTCTCTCTCGCTCTCTCCCCCTCTCTCTTTTCTCTCTCTCTCTCTCACTGCTTCTCTGCTTGCTCTCAGCAAGAAAGAAGGTGGTGACATGCTGCGCTATTCATGTTCAACCATCATGTTCGCGGCGTTTGTTCCAGTGGTCCTTTTCCCAATTAATAAACAAACCTCCAATATATATTGATGAGTGTGACAATTGAAATAATACAAATAAACATCCTTATAAAGGCCCAATGCTCAATTTAATTATAAATAAAACAATATCCATATTGCAAAACACAAACAGGCAATATATATTTTTAAGAACAAAGAAAATACTAATAACTGTATGTTTCCCACAGGATTTGGAGAGATTGTGGTGGGTAGACCTTGCTTGGACCCTCTTGGGGGGTTCGGGGGGCCATGCCCCCTGTAAGAAAAATGTGTAAATTTTAAACTAAAATGACTGAATCTGGTTCACTTTGAGAACCAATTTAAGAGGCTAGATCAGGGGTGGGCAATTATTTTTCATGGGGGGCCACATGAGAAACCCAGATTGTTGCCAGGGGCCGAACAAATATTGTCATGCCGTAACCCAGGAACTTTGATGATAGAGAGGACCACAAAAAATTGTCCTCGCCACCAGAGGGCCAGATTTTGCTGAGGGTTGGGGGCCGAACGGCGCTGGCGTGGAAAAATGTGGGGCATTTGAAGTCAGGTTTAGAGGAATAACTCATTTTAAATTAACAGTTGTGATGTCATTATTCAGTCTAAACACCAATATTTGATCCTTTTCTCACTCACTCCTATATCACCACTTGCTCTCCCTGCAGGGCTTGAAATTAGCTTTTTTGGCCACCTGCCAATATGGCTGCTAGAAGTTACCAGCCAATTAGAATTTCCACTAGCCAAAATGTTTTTCTTGAAATAAACCAGAATATGAGTGGGTTAATTTTAGGGCTGGCACGGATCACGGATAATCCGTGACCCGTACGGATCAGCCCCCACGGTTCGGAACGCGGTTCGGAACGTCAATGGTCTGCGGACCCCCCCCCCCTTCGTTTCATTTAACGTTTAATGTTAGTGTATGAGAACGCCTGCAGCGCAGCCAGACACAGACAGGCATCATCATGGCATGCACAAGTGAGCTTCCTCATCCCTTGTCGCCGCTGTAAAGTCTCTCTGAAGGCTGTGGCTAGAGGCTACTAAAGACAACAAACTTATTTCAACACCTCTGAAAAAGCACAGGAATGCGATCAGTGTGTTGCGGGCTGCACAAGATAACGAGAGCCACAACACACACACACACACGCGCGCATACGTTTCACGAACACATTATCACCGGACGGTGAAATGTTGCCTTGGACACATAACAACAAAACAACATGTGGGGCCACCGAGTAGCTTAACGTAGCATCAACGTTATGTTTCCAGACTCACCCGGTCTGGTCTGTACCCGTGTCAAGTGACTACGTTAGCAAGCAACAGCCAGGAAGTTAGGCGCAGTGCCACCTAAAACAGGAAGTTGGGTTGTTCTGCCTTCAGAGTAAAAGCATAAATTGTGTCATGAGAAAAAATATTTTTTGAGCTGTGCAGGGCAACAAATGGTTAGAGAAGTATAATAGTATTAAAAAATCAAATCGAAAATCTAATTTTGAGAGAAAAAATCTGATATAGCCTATATATATTTTTTTTTGCTGAACCGAAAAATCCGTGATCCGTGGCTCAAAATCCGTCACGCGATCTGATCCATGGGTTTTCTGATCCGTGCCAGCCCCAGTTAATTTAAGCATAAGTATCAGTAAGTGGCCCGGGATGTTGAGGGTCACACGGGAGTTGAATTTGAAGTTCAGCATGAATAAATCTTTTGTCATTTTTTGTCTTAGATTTGCCTTTGTGTGTTATTGCAATATAAAACTACATCATTGAGAATCGATTCTAGATTCTGGAATCGGATCGTGACCCCAAGAATCGGAATCGGATCGGATCGTGGCTTAGTAGGATCGGAGCACCCCTAGTCACCACAGTAGGCATGAAGAGTTTTTAAAGCTTCACAAGCCAAAAGGTTGAGAACCACTGGTCTAGTTCGTAGACGAATATGACAAGATTAAAATTAGCGATGCAACAATTCCAAAAATTGAAATTGTGGCAATTGTTATTATTCCATGTAATTTGTGTTACTTCTTAGTGTCTTAGATACAACAGGGTGAGATAAAGGCTACATCCCGCCAATGTTCAAGTAGCCTCTGATACAGGGGTGGCCAACTATTTTTCATGAACAAATATTGTCATGCCGTAACGGCGACCAAGATGGCGGACAGACAGAAACCTGCCGTGTTTGTTTGCTAGTTTTTTAGTATTTTAATCTGTTTTATATGGGTGCAGCTCAACGTGCCCTAGTGCTAAGTATTCGCTCACCGAAAGTGCACAGGCTGCATGCCTTTTTGGGCGAGTTGCAACAGAGCTTTTATGATTTTTTCGTAGGTATCCTGCTCTATGGGATAGCCTATGTAAAGCGTGCTCCCGCCAGAGCCGCGGAGTGCTGTATATATTTGTATATATAGTACCTGGCCCTGAAAGTTTGTTTGTTTGATAGTTGTTTTTTGTCTCGCCTGGAGAGTTCCCTGAAATCACCACGCAGAGCTCGGCGATCCAGGAACCCTCTATTTTTAAGAGCCTGCTAACCCGAGAAAATCTCTGGTCGTGCTTGCACTTAGCCGGCCGGACCCTCTGCCATCTACGCCCGCTAACCTGGCCCGGAGATGCCGGGTGGGGAGCGTCATGCACCAGCAGCTTCTGGTTTTAAACAGAGACCTCGTCTAAAACCTACGATTCATGAAACTACTGATGGAAAAGTTATTGTTGAGGATGAGTTCCTTAATTTCCTTGCAGTAAAAATCAAAACGATGGCCCAGGACGAGATAATTCTGGTAGCCTCTAACAACTTTGATTCCGACTGGATTGAGTCCTCTAAAAAGGTCTTGTTTGAGCTATGCCCTACCAAACAGCGGTGTGTGGGCTTCAAATGCATTCAGAAGGACACTAACAATATTAAAAGCTGCCTTAAAGTGCTGAATGAATGCGGAGACAACATTCCTCATTTTGTCTCCCACTACCTGGATGACCTGCCGCCAGTGTCCTTCAACAACCTGGACGTCTCTAACCTGCTCAGCAAAATGGAGCGTTTGTACAGCGAGGTCTGCGCGCTGAGGCTAGCTGTGAATCTCCAAGCTGATGTTGGCGAGGAATTGAGAACGGTAACCACGGCCGTTGTCTCCAGAGTCCATGCCCTGGAGCATCGAGGTGAGTCTAGGCATGGAGGATGGCCTGGCCGGGGAAGACCGAGTCTCACTGGAACCCCTAGTGGGTCTACACCGTCATCCTTGCTACCGGCTGCCTCTGGTGCTGCTGAAGGTGACAGCAACAGTGCCACTCTGGAGGCTGCTGCCTCACCCACGGGGCTGGACGTAAGCCCAGGAAGAACTGTGGAGCCGAGTGAGGTGACTACAGCAGCACAGCTCGGGGGACAGGAACTCTCTGATAATCAGAGCCTGGTCCCTCCAACATCCACGCAGGAACTCTCTGATAACCAGAGCCTGGTTCCTCCACCATCAGCGCATACCAACTCGCCTAAATGGTCCCTAGTCGTTAAGCAGCGACGGGGGCCGAGGGATCCCGCTGACGAGCGGGGCATTAACTCTAACCGGAGAATTAAGCCCGAACTGAGGAGGTCTAAAGCTATTGTTGGAACGCGTGCGCAAGGCAACATTAGAGTCATCAGGAAGAAGCTGGTGAGTGTCTTTGCGACCAAGTTTGCACCGGACATTGATGCAGAGTCGCTGGCAAGCTATCTTGGTGATAATCTTGGCCGTAAAGTTAACTGTGAACGTATAGTGACTATGGGCAATCGTTACATGGAGTTATTGAAGATAACTGAGGTTCAGGAACATGAGACCACACCATTGTCACTCATCACCACGTAAATGTAATCACCTGTACCTCCTCCAATCCATTCACCTGGGCTCAATCAACCCAATCTACTGTAGCCTATATATAACGCCACAATCCCACCAAACCCTGTTTGCATCAGATGTAACAATGCATCAGATGTAACAAACCTGATCGCTAAGAAAAAACAGAAAACATTCGAAACGAAACGACAAATTAGATCCACAGCCACCAAAGGCAGAATTAGCTAGCAAAGAAAAGAGAAAGAAGAAAGTAAAGAAAAAAGCTCACCATGGCAGAAGAGCAGGGCGAAGGGGAGTTTTTCCTCCTAGCGTCCGACGAGGACCTCTTCGGCAGCCCCATCACGGAGACGGAGTCTCAGATGTCCCGCGCATCTCTGGCGCCGGGGCAGATTCCAAGAGAGAAAAGCCCCTCCGCTTCCACCAGCTCCGCGAGGTCTCCCACTTCAACATCACGGGAGTCCCGGGGCCGAAACCGGGTGGTCAGGCGAGCAGCGCCCTACAGACGAGCGCGGGCACGGTCACCCCCGTCCTCTCCACCAACACGCCGGGGTCCGAAGATGAGAGGCGGCCGCCACGAGAGGCGTAGTGCCGGCCCACCACCCGACCGCGGCGCGCCAGCTGGCCCTTCTTCTCAAGCTGGCCACCGCTCAGGAGGCACGACCGCCAGCCTACCATCACGGCTCGGCCGCCGATCAGCGACCTTCCCCGCTGGCCCGTCACACCAGCCCCGACACCACTCCGCTGGCCCGTCACACCAGCCTCGACAACATCATTCCGCTGGCCCGTCCCCCCAGCCCCAACAACATCATTCCGCTGGCCCGTCCCCCCGGCCCCAACAACACCACTCCGCTGGCCCGCCACACCAGCCTCGACACCACCGCTCCGCTGGCCCGTCCCCCCAGCCTCAACACCGCTCCGCCGGCGCCTCGCCACAGAGCGGTTCTCCCCGCCAACAAACCATTTCAAGCTGGACAGTCGTACGCCTCCAACAGGCACTCCGTGACAGAGGGATCCCATACATCCGGTCTGACAACAAGGCAACCCTCTACCGGCATTGGACTTCCGGTTTGGTGCCACCGGCAAACGTTCCGACACCCTACCAAGCCCAACGTTCCCACCTTCCCAGTGACGTCACCGCCCACCACACTGCTGCAGCTTCTGGCCAGGTCGTATCAGCACCCATTCCCACTGCAAATCCCTCTGCCACATACTATTCGCTTCCCAGGCAGCAGGCCGGCTGCAACAGTTCAACCAGGGAACATACTGGGGCACACTCGATGCAGAGCTGTACTGCAGGGTGTTTGCGGCACGCAGTGCCATTAACTGCACTCTGTGCGGGGCACCCTCCCACCCAGCCACCATCTGCGTCGTCGCCACCACACTACCTCGTCCCACGGCCCCTCCCGCTCCCACCCCCTCAGTCTTCTCACGGCTCAGCAACGCCCCTCCTCCCTCCATCACTCCCAAACCACTCATGCAGGGCCAAGGCCTGACTTCACGGGGGGGATCGGACAAACAGGGGCAGCCCATCTTGTATCAAGGGGGCCGCATGATATGCAACAACTTCAACAGCCAAGGTTGCTACATAGCAGGGTGCCGCTTCCTGCATACATGTTCATACTGCGGCGGCGCCCACTCAAGACCGACCTGCCCTCACAGTCCAACCACACATACAGCATGACTAGGCCACCACCTCAGCACCCCGGTCAACATCACAGCACTCACACACGCCTTAAGGAACCATCCCGACCCACAGTTCGTTCACTTCCTCACCCATGGTTTCACTTTTGGTTTTCATCCGGGCATCATGGCCTCTCCCACCACATCATTCACCTGCCACAACCTCCAGTCGGCCCTCACCGAGCCAGACACAGTAGACAGGCTCTTGGCCAAGGAGGTGGCCGACAAATTTATGATTGGCCCATTCCCAGCCCCTCCCTTCATCACATACCGCATCAGCCCCATAGGAATCGCAACACGAAAATACTCCGGAAAAAAGCGCCTCATCATCGACCTCTCCTCCCCCCACAACTCATCCACTCCTAGCATTAACAGCCTCATTCCCAGCCCGGACTTCTCCATGAATTACCACACAATTAACCACGCCATCAAACTCATCCGCCTCGCCGGCCGTGGTGCCTGGCTGGCGAAGGCCGACATAACCAGCGCTTTCAAGGTGCTGCCCATCAAGCCAGAATTCTGGAGATTTTTCGGAGTGTTGTGGAAGGGGTCTTATTATTTCGCCGTCCGCCTCACTTTCGGTTGCAAAAGCAGCCCAAAAATATTCGACACTCTCTCCGAGGCACTATGCTGGATCTTGACCAACGAACACCACATCCCATACATCGTCCACCTCCTAGATGACTTCCTCACAGTCTCACCACCATCAGCTCCCCCTGCACAAGACCTCTCCACCCTCAAGTCCGTCTTCCTCCAGCTCGGGGTTCCGCTGGCCCCGGAGAAGACGGAAGGACCCTGCACGTCCCTCGAGTTTCTCGGAATCACCTTGAATTCCAACTACGCCATCCGTATTATCCCCCAAGGCCGCTCATTCATCTCCCACCTGCTGTCTCTTGCCACCACCGTTCCATCCCTCCACAACTACATCACCCTAGACGACGGGTGTAGGCTGGAGCTCACTTTGTGGCGGGATTTTCTCGCGTCGTGGAACGGCATCTCGTTCTTTTACGAGGACGCTATAACCAAGCCAGACGACATCCAGCTGTTCACGGACGCCGCAGCCTCCGCCAGCTTCGGCGGATACTACAACGGTCGCTGGTTCGCCTCCGGTTGGCCGCCGGAGGTGTCCCTCCTCACACCATCCTCTGCACTCCTGGAACTGTACCCCATCATTATTGCAGCAATCTTATGGGGGCACGAATGGTCAACAAAGGTCATACTCATTCACACAGACAACCTCAGCACAGTCGACATCATCAACAAAGGACGCTCACAATCACTGGACATAATGAAATTCATCCGCAGACTCACCCTGGTTTCTGCCCAACACCAATTCATCATCCGGGCCGCCCACATTCCCGGTCACTGCAATTCCATCGCTGACTCCCTCTCCCGTTTCTCGTTCCAGAAATTCAGATCCTTGGCACCCGACTCAGACCTGCACCCGACACCGATCCCTCCGTTTTCGACCACCATCTTCCCCTGAATCCTCCGCTCCTCCACCTGGTGGCCTCCACGCAACAATTCATACTGAACAGCCTAGCCCCCAAAACCCTGTCCTCATACTACTCTGGCTGGTGCTCCTTCAAAGCATTCCATAACGCCCATCACCTCCTCTTCCCGTCCGTCAATACCATCTCCGTCACCAGCTTCATCACTTACGCTCACACAGTTCTCAGGATCAGAACATCCACCATCCAAGTTTATCTCAGCGGCATAAACTTTTTCATCAAACTACTCACCGGAGCACCTGCAGCCTCCATCTCTCACCCCCACGTCACCATGCTCATCAAAGGCCTCCGAAAGGCCGAGCCTCGACTTCCTCCCAAACGCCTTCCCCTGACAACCGACCTCCTCACCAGGTGTATCCTCACTCTCCGTGCAGGGTACTCGACTCCCGCCATCGACTCCACCCTTGAAGCTATGTTTCTCCTGGCCTTCTTCGGCTTCCTCCGCTGCTCAGAGTTTACCACCAACTCCTCCAAGTACAACCCCCTACAGCACGCCAGTCTGTCCGACATCACCATCCACTCACCCGACACCCTGAGGTACAACCTAAAAAGAAGCAAGACCGACCAAGTCGGCCTCTCTCACCCAGTGTTTCTGTTCCGCCTGAATTCATTCCTCAGTCCCTACGAACCAATCATCAACTACATCAACGGAAGATTAGCAAAACACTCCTCTCCCCACGATCCTCTGTTCACGACCGAATCAGGCCGAGTCGCCACACGGTTCTGGTTCCACCATCACCTCCGCCACGTCCTGCTCAAATCAGGAATCTCTCCAGATCTGTTTTCCGGCCATTCATTCCGAATCGGCGCAGCAACAACAGCATCCAGACAAGGCCTCCCGGACCACACCGTCAGAATCCTGGGCCGCTGGTCTTCCCAAGCCTATCACACATACATCCACAACAACCTCGAAGACGTCCGAAGAGCCCATGCGCACATGGCCATCTGAAGTACTTTTGGGGGGGCTGATGGAGCCGGGACTCCATCCCTGTGAAGCCGCGCTCCAAACGTAAGAGGCGCTTCACCGGAGACGTTACCCCCACCCTGAGTCTCGACCCCCCTGGTTCCTGACTAGTCGAACATCATCAACATCATCCGCACCCCGACCCCATTACGACTTGCACCCAAACACTCAAACTACAATAAATTAATTTTGTTTCGAACTATGGTGTGGTCTGTGTTAGTGAAAGCTCCTTTAAAGTGAGTGCAGAGTGTAACGATGTTGCAGAGATGTATACCCCTGATCTCTGGCCTGAAGGCTCTGTGGTCAGGCGGTATTATGAACCTCGCAAGAAGGGTGCTGTGGGTGCCAACTTAACCCCGCCCCCCTCTGCTGATGGTGTAAATGCGCCTGCGGCTTCGGCTGATCTATAAGTCATGCGGGTTGGCTCTTACAACTCTCGGGGGCTGCGTCTAGGCTGCAGCGCTGGGGATAGAGCTCGACGCATAGCTGTTGACAATTTACTGTTAAAATGTGACATTCTCTGCAAACAAGACCTGGGCCTCTTGAACTCTTTTAATCACAACTTTCATGGTGTTTTGGCGAGTCAACGACTGACCTGTCTATGGGAATAATGCGGGGGAGAATAGGTGTCGCCATCCTCTGGCACATAAAGCTGGAGTCAGTGATCAGTGTTATCAGGCTGGAGGTGGACTGGTGCATTGCTGTGAAGTACAAGTCCAACAACAAGGAGTTTATTGTTCTTAATGTGTACACTCCATATGAGTGCTTAGACAATGAGGATGACTACCTTAACAAACTTGCCTTTATTAACTGTTTTATACAGGATAATCTCTGTACTTGTGTCTATATGGTTGGTGATTGGAATGCTGACATTTCTGATAGAAGCTCCCTATTTGCTAGACACTTGACTCAATTTTGTAATGATAGTGAACTCACTATATCTAGCCAAGTGCTGTTGCCAGCTGACAGCTTCTCTTATATTAGTGAAGCCTGGAACACCACATCTTGGTTAGATCACTGTGTTTGCTCGGCTGATGCCCATGCCAATCTGCGATCTATGGAGATTGTGTATGAGGCATCAATGAGTGATCATTTACCTTTTATTTGTTACATTGAGTTAGACAGTCTCCCTTAGATGACCCGGGAGGTCAACAACAGATCTAGGTCCAAACTAGACTGGTCTAAACTCTCAGGTAATGATGTCCTATTTTACTATGGGAAAACAGAGGCTCTTTTGAACCAGGTGTTGTTACCCTATGATGCTATCCTGTGCTCGGATGTTAACTGTAAAGATACAGCTCACCACCATGATCTCTGTATTATGTATGATGCCATTGTTGGAACATTGTGTGAGGCCAGTAGCCCCTACATCACTTATTCTAATTGTAAAGCAGGTAAGCCAGGTAAGCCAGGTTGGAATAAACATGTAGCCCCCCATTTTGCTGCAGCTAGGGAGGCCTTTAGTCAATGGGTAACGGCAGGCAGGCCCAGGCAGGGTCCTGCTCTGGACCACAGAAAGAACACCCAGGCCAGATACAAAGCTGCTATTCAGTATATAACCAAACATGAACAACTCATGAGAGCAGACTCAATGGCTGAGAAGCTCCTTAGCTGCAATGTCACTGGCTTCTGGAATGAGGTGAAGGCCTTGAATCGAGGCAGTACGCTGCTACCTGGCACGATTGAGGGAGTCTCTGGTGCTGCTGACATAGCTGAGCTGTGGAGGCAGCATTATTCTGCCGTGTTTAACTGTGTAAAAAGTGACCCGTTGCCAGTGAGCAGCATCCCTAACAGTGAGGCTGTTGGTTTTACAGTTAACGAGGTGCTTCAAGCTATAACTCAGCTGGCCGATAACAAAGCCAGCGGCCAAGATAATATCTCGGCAGAGCATCTTAAACATGCAAGCTCCAGGGTGGCTGTCCTGCTCTCCATCTGTTTTACAGGCCTCATGACACATGGGCTGCTGCCGGACTCCTTGTTGTCGGTCACTTTGGTGCCAGTCATCAAGGACAAGGCAGGTAAGGTGGGGAGTGTGGACAACTACTGACCTATTGCACTGGCCAGTGTACTTTCTAAAGTTTTAGAGAGAATTTGATTAGATCATTTAAGTTCCTTTTTAGTCACGTCTGACAATCAATTTGGATTCAAAGCCAAGCATGGCACTGACCTCTGTATTTATGCATTGAAAGAGGTTTTTGATATGTATAAAGGTGAGCATTCCTCTGTTTTAGTGGGGTTTATTGATGCCTCTAAGGCATTCGACCGAGTCAACCACCAGAAACTATTTTTAAAACTGAGGGAGAGGGGCATGCCTGATAGCATTATTAGAATCCTGGCATTCTGGTATGCTAACCAGACCATGCAGGTAAGGTACGGTCTCTGCTCCTTTTGGTGTCGGCAATGGCGTCCGTCAGGGGGGGCTTCTTTCCCCCGCCCTGTTCAATTTATATATGAATGAACTCTCTGTACAGCTCAGCAGCTGCCAAACAGGATATGTGATTGGTAACACCACTGTAAATCACTTTATGTATGCCGATGATTTGGTTATCCTGTCTCCAAGCAGTACTGGTTTCCAACAGTTGCTGAATATCTGTTCTGACTATGGAGGTCGTTTTGACGTGAAATATAATGCTAAAAAGAGTGTCACTATGATCTGCAGAACAAGAGATGATAAGGATCTCTCCTTTCCTTCTTTTTATTTGTCTGGGCAGGTGCTGGCAGTTTGCTGTCGAACTAAATATTTGGGTCATGTTATAACTGATCAAATGAGTGATGATGATGACATGTGTAATAGAGTGGTTTTGATGCCGCCTTGCGGTGATAAATATAAATGCAGTTGTGATTCTGTAACCCGGATGTGTTCCTGCTAGCCTAACACATGAAACTGTATAGCCTGTCCTGCTCTGTGTGTTGAACAGTAAAGACGTGTTCTGAGAACCTCCTGTGTGATTATTGAAACCTAACGATATATCACAAATGGCGACGAGGATTTAAAAAGAATTCCGCAGCGTGACAAAGGCCGCCGGCAATAAAAGACAGTTCACTGGTCGTAAGAAGACAAAACACAGCGTTTTGTGAAGGAACCAGGGACGTGTCAAGCTAACAGTTAGCATCGGATGAGCTAACATGGCGTGGCAAGTGGGTCGCGTGGATGAATATATGGAGTCAAAGGAGGATTTTGATTCATATTTGGAGCGTCTTGAGCAGTGGATGTTTGCGAATGAAGTCGACGATGACAAGAAAGTATGTGTTTTTCTTTCTGTGATTGGGGCGGACACTTACAAGCTGCTGAAGAACTTGGTGTCTCCGCATATGCCAAGTACGTTGCAGTATGATGTGCTAACGAGAG
Source organism: Poromitra crassiceps (assembly GCF_964638095.1). Taxonomy (NCBI): domain Eukaryota; kingdom Metazoa; phylum Chordata; class Actinopteri; order Beryciformes; family Melamphaidae; genus Poromitra; species Poromitra crassiceps. The sequence continues at coordinate 33,864,958 of NC_139633.1, read as the reverse complement.
CGTTGAGTGCACATTACAAGCCCGCACCGATAGTGATAGCTGAACGCTTCCGTTTTCAGAAACGTAACCAAAAAGAAGGAGAGACTGTTTCTGATTATGTGGTGGCTTTGAGGCAGCTGTCAGCTACGTGCACCTTTGGACAGTACTTGGATGAAGCCCTGAGGGATCGCTTTGTGAGTGGGCTGCGTTCGGATGCCGTGCAGCGCAGGCTACTGTCGGAGAAGGATCTGACTTTTCCGAGGGCATGTGAGATCACCGTGTCAATGGAGCTTGCGTCCAGAAATACAATGGAGTTTTCAGGACACAGCGGATCTCAACAGGTAAATGCCCTGTCAAGTTCTCAAGCTTTTTCTGACAAGGGGAGGAAAGGGCAATTCAGACGGGAAAATAATAACAAAGCGAGAAGCCCGAGAGGTTTTAAAAGAGACACTGGGGGGCAGCAACCATGTTACAGATGTAACGGAAGACACTCAGCACGGGACTGTCGTTTTAAAAATGAAAAGTGTCACGTTTGCTCCAAAATTGGGCACATTGCTCGTGCTTGCAGAAAAGGTAAAGTCACATCTCAAACACAGTATGTGGAGAAAGAGGGAAATGAGCCCAGAAGAGATGATGACGAGGATGAAGCTGAGCTTTTTGGAGTATATACAGTGTACTCTACCTCCAACTGTGATAAAGGATATACAGTTGATGTGACACTGGGAGACAAAAGCACAACAATGCTACTGGATACAGGGTCAGCAGTGTCAGTGGTATCTGATGATTATTACCAGTCAAACCTCACCCATTTCCCTTTGAAATCAGCTTCCAAGCTAAAGCTAAAATCATATTCAGGCCAAAGGATTCCCGTTCGAGGGTACGTAATGATTCCAGTGCAGTATGAGGCACAGCAAATCACTTTGCCATTGGTCATTGTTGAGGGAGACAGACCTGCTTTGGTTGGCCGAAACTGGCTGAAGAAGCTACAGCTAAACTGGAAACAGATTTTCACAGTACACAGAGTGCTAACACAGGCACAGTGGGACCCAGGAGTCTAACAGGTGCTACAGCGCCACCAGGCAGTGTTCTCGGAGGAACAAGGCTGCATAAAGGGCTATACAGCTAAAATCATCACAAAAAAAGATACCACACCAATCTTCTGCAAAGCTCGACCAGTTCCTTATGCACTCAAGGAAGCTGTAGAGAAGGAGCTGGATAGGCTGGAGAAGGCAAAAGTGATCTCAAAGATTGAGAAAAGCGAATGGGCATCTCCTATAGTGACTGTGCCGAAAGCCGACAAAACACTCAGGATATGCGGTGACTACAAAGTCAGTGTAAATCAGTGTGTAGAAGAGGAGACATACCCATTGCCAAATGCTGAAGATTTGTTTGCTACCTTAGCAGGAGGAACATCGTTCAGCAAACTTGACCTCTCTCATGCCTACCAGCAGCTGCAGCTGGATGAAAAGTCAAAGAAGTATTTGACTATAAACACTCACAAGGGACTGTACCAATATCACAGACTCAGCTATGGGGTTTCGAGTGCTCCTGCAATTTTCCAGTCTGTTATGGATCAGATTCTTCAAGGGCTGGACCGTGTGACATGTTTCCTGGATGATATCCTCATCACTGCATCCTCTGAGGAGGAGCACTTCAAAAGGCTGGAGGAGGTGCTCACACGCCTTGAGAAACATGGCGTCAGAGTGAAGCTATCAAAATGCAAGTTTCTCCAGGACAGTGTGCAGTATTTGGGACACCGCATCGACAAGGAGGGCCTCTACCCTACTGATGAAAAAGTGGAAGCCATAACAAAAGCCCCTGAGCCAACAAACGTCACGGAACTGAAGTCGTTTTTAGGCCTTCTAAGCTATTACAGTCGTTTCCTGGAAAACCCATCCACCCTTCTCCAACCTCTGCACAACCTGCTGAGAAATGACACAACATGGGTTTGGACAACTGAATGTCAAAAGGCATTTGAAGATGCAAAGCAGTTACTGCTACAGAATAAGGTGTTGACACACTATGACACACGCCTGCCATTGAAGATTGCGTGCGACGCATCACCCTATGGGGTGGGTGCGGTCATTTCTCATGTCATGGAGAATGGAGAGGAACACCCAGTGGCTTTTGCGTCTAGGACACTAACAGACGCTGAGAAGAAGTATGCCCAAATTGAAAAAGAGGCACTTGCCATCATCTTCGGAGTCAAGAAATTCCACAAGTATCTGTACGGGAGAAAGTTCACACTCCTCACGGATCACAAGCCACTGCTAGCCATACTGGGACCAAAATCAGCAATTCCAACTCTAGCAGCACAAAGAATGCAACGCTGGGCCCTCATTCTCATGGCTTACACTTATGAGATTGAATACAAGAAGGGTGCTGATCATGCAAACGCTGATGCTTTGTCACGCCTCCCCTGAGTCTCGGCGGACAACACAGCAGAAGAGGGGAGTATTTTTTACTTCTCACATGTGGAGGATCTACCAGTGTGTGTGTGTGTGTGTGTGTGTGTGTGTGTGTGTGTGTGTGTGTGCAAAAGACATTGAGAAAGCTACTTTGAAAGATCCATTACTAAGCAAGGTTTGGAGCTACACTATGAATGGATGGCCTGGCTATGTGCAGAACGAAGCGCTGAAGTCATACTTTATACGCAGACATGAGTTGTCAGCAGAACAAGGCTGCCTTCTCTGGGGACAGCGAGTCATCATACCCCCAGCTTATCGACAGAGATTGCTGGAAGATCTTCATCATGAGCATCCAGGTATCTGTCGTATGAAGGCGCTCGCCCGCAGCTACCTCTGGTGGCCAGGCTGTGATGGTGCAATACAAGAGCTGGTGCAAGGTTGCCCTGTCTGCCAAGCTGTACAGAAAATGCCAGGTGTGGCACCACTACACCCTTGGAAATGGCCTGAAAGAGTGTGGCAAAGAATACATATTGATTTTGCTGAAAAGGATAAGCAATATTTTCTAGTGCTGATCGATAGCCATTCAAAATGGTTAGAAGTGTTCCCCATGTCCTCTATCACCTCTCACAACACCATTGAAGTGCTGCGGGGCCTGTTTGGATCGTATGGATTACCAGAGGAGCTGGTATCAGATAATGGTCCTCAGCTGGTGTCTAAGGAGTTCACTCAGTTCCTGGAGAGGAATGGAATCAAACACACTGCTGTACCGTCATACCACCCCGCATCAAATGGGGCAGCAGAGAGATCAGTGCAAATCCTAAAACGGGCTCTGATGAAAAATGTGCTGGAAGCGGATGGTAAGACTCCTTTACCACTCACTCACCGTCTGGCAAATTTCCTTCTGATGTATCGCAGTACACCCCACACTGTGACTGGTCGGACGCCAGCTGAGTTGTTCTTGAAACGCCAGATCCGAACCCGTTTCAGTTTGTTAAAGCCTGACCTTGCCAGTCGGGTTGAAGAGAAACAAGCCGCACAGAAACACCATCATGACCATGGAGTCTCCCCCGTTCGTTCTTTCCTGGAAGGAGAGACAGTCCGCATCCGAAATTTCAGGGGGGGAGTGGAGAAATGGATTCAGGCAACTGTTCTTCAGAGACTGGGAAATGTCACTTACATGATTCAAGATGGACTGAGACAGCGCACAGTGCATGTCGACCACATGTTGCCATGGCGAGAGACTGTTGGGAGACCCCCAGCTAGGCTTTTTCCACCCGTGGCCGAGAATGTGCCATCAGTACACATGGACTGTGTTGTTCCACATGTTCCACCCAGTACACCAGTGAGCCTGACATCACCCCCTGTTCTCATTGAACCACCTGAACTGTCTGTCGAGAGGCCGCAAACGCCTAAAACACCCACAGCCAGTGAAAGCACTCCGGTAAAACGCCGGTACCCAGAAAGGCACCGGATGTGCCCACAGAGACTGAATCTATAAAAAAAATACTAAGTATCAAGTCAGTAGCTATATGAACATCTGCACTGTCAAGTATCTGTGGTAAAAAAAGAAAAAAAAAAGAATGTTCAAATTATTCAAAGAAATTCATTTCAGAGGCAGAGAAAAAAAAAAATGTTTATTTTGTTGAGACCAAACTACACTTATTTTATTTGGGCTATTGGTTATGAAAATAAATGGCTATAAATCTAAAAGGGGAGGAATGTAATAGAGTGGTTTTGATGCCGCCTTGCGGTGATAAATATAAATGCAGTTGTGATTCTGTAACCCGGATGTGTTCCTGCTAGCCTAACACATGAAACTGTATAGCCTGTCCTGCTCTGTGTGTTGAACAGTAAAGACGTGTTCTGAGAACCTCCTGTGTGATTATTGAAACCTAACGATATATCACAACATGTACAGACAGAGGCGTGTACTGTATGCTCAAGCTAACTCATTGAGTGCCAATGACGACTTTAGTCGTCAATTGATTTTGTAACGTTCAGTGCCAATGACGACTAAAGTCGTCAATTGCGTTTTTTGACGGGGGGATGTCGATCAAAGCCTCTTACATCGCCTCTTACAATATGGGAGCTATTGAATGTGTCTAACCTATTTTACAGAACCCTTAGGTGGCGACAGTGCTCTCCAGATTACAGAAAGTGGAGTAAAAAACACAGAAGAAGTCGTTGGGCAAAAGGAAATCGCATCGCATCCGTAGGCATCGATATGCATGAAGCATAACGTTAGCTGTGCCTGCAGCAGCCGATCTGCTGCCACAATTGAGCACCTCCGTGTCCGCTGCGATAGCCCATCCGCATGATTTTGTTATTAGTTGTTATTATTCTCAACTGGAAGCATGGGAGCCGGTGACAAATACACGCGGAACGCTCTAAAAAAGCTGGATGTAGCGGACTTTTCAGTGCAGAGCAAACGCAGCAGAAAGCCCCAGAGACACTCCCATACGGAGGAGGAGTGTGCAGTTGAGGGGGGGGGGGGGCACGCAGAGCAGCATACAACACCCAGACAGACCCAGACAGCAGGACAGGATTAGCAAACGCAAGCTAGAATATCTGATGCCCACCAGCAGTAAATCAAGACCAGCAAGAAGCTGCAACCAGCAGCGCTGGCCCCTGCGTGCGCTGCTGGTTGCAGCTTCTTGCTGCAACCAAAAAAATATAGTTTTGCCAAACAAAATTCCTTGGTTTTCGCTGTTCTATTGAAGGAAATTATTTTTGAGGTGTGACTACATCAGAAAATATTAGCTTCAGTCAGTGATGTGCATGAAATGTTTAATTTCACAAAAGGCTGATTATCTCAGCTTCTAGAAAAAAACGGCTGCTTTTGGTTAAATCAAGCTATCTTCTCCGGCTGATAACTAAAGAACGGAAAATGATATCAATAAACCTGTTTTTGCTGATGATAGAACAGAGTCTCATCGTTCTTTTTGCGTGTTCGGTGTTTACATAGTAATATCACACAATATTCTGTGGGCCTCGAGAAATCACTGAAAACGCTCTGAAACTCTGGCACTGGGAGCGTCCGTTCTCCAAAAGTGGCTGGCACTCAATGAGCTAACATGCTGAGGAAGAAGTTTTTAAACTGTTAAACTGTTTAGAGCCTACTGTACTCCTCTGTATACTGCCCCCCTGTGGGTCAAGTATAAGCAGGCTAGCATTAAAAAGCTCCAGGTTGCTTATAATGACTGCCTGAGGATCCTTCTTAGGAAGCCAAGGTGTAGTAGCGCCAGTGAAATGTTTTGTGGAGCAGGAGTTAGCACCTTTCATGCCCTGTTGAGAAACCTGATGTATAGGTTTATCTGTCGTCTGAATGTGTCTCAGAATATGTTCATTATGTTGCTGTCTCAACCCAATCTCAGTGACACTAGATACATGTCTTCCATCTGGAAACACTGGTACAGTGCCTTACTGTAGAAATGTTAGGTGCTCTTATTGTGTTGTTACCTGTTTTATATGTAATGTGTGTGTTTTTTAATGGACCTTGTGTCTGACAATAAAGTGATGATGATGATGATGATGATGGTTACCCATGGATGGGTAACTTTGATGATAGAGAGGGCCACAAAAAATGTCCTCGCTACCATTTTGCTGAGGGCCGAACGGCGCCAGCGCGAAAAATTTGATGCATTTGAAGCCAGGTTTAGAGGAATAACTCATTTTAAATTAACAGTTGTGATGTCATTACTCAGTCTTAACCACCAATATTTGATCCTTTTCTCACTCACTCCTATGTCACAGGGCTTGAAATTAACTTTTTTGACCACCTGCCAATATGGCTGCTAGATTTTAAAGTTACCAGCCAATTAGAATTTCCACTAGCTGAAATGTTTTTCTTGAAATAAATCAGAATATGAGTGGGTTAATTTAAGCATAAGTATCAGTAAGTGTCCCGGGATGATCAAAGCCTGTGTTGAGGGTCACACGAACAAAAATGCAGTCTTGAAGCTAAATAAATCCAAAACCAATGAGTTATTTGAGGTATTTAAATTTCTACTTCAATGTAGCCTTTTAGTCATAAAGATTATTGAAAGATATTCCATATTCCAGACTGAAATGCTATAACAGAAGCGGAGTATTGGCCAGAATATGACATGAACATTTGGACACTTATTCAGCGGGTATCTTGCATGTCGCGTTCAGGTGACTGTGTGTGTAAAAAAAAAATGCAATTCCATCGCGGGCCACACAGGTGGCGCCCGCGGGCCGCATTTTGCCCGTGTGTGTGTGTGTGTGTGTGTGTGTGTGTGTGTGTGTGTGTGTGTGTGTGTGTGTGTGTGTGTGTGCGTGCGTGCGAGAGAGTGAGAGTCTCGCCCTCCAATGATGATCACAGGTACCCAATATGTTGCATGCATTTCTGATCACCAATACCATTATTATTTTTTTTTAGTGCTTTATAGCATGAATAAGAGATGAATAGAGGGGGCAGCTATTATTGTTTTTGTAAAAATGGCATCACCTAATGCATGCAATAATACAGTCCACAGCAACTAAGATAGGCTACTAAGAAGGGCTACCCCAAAACGGCTGGGTTACACACATTAAACTATGGCAGAGAGATGACTCCTACTAACAGTACCCACAGGTAAGTTGGCCGCCCGCACAGTAAAAAACCTCAGACTTTCCTTCCTCTCCTTTTACGCACGACATACAGGGGCAGGGAGGGAATGACGCACGCAACATTTAACATGAATGAAATTAGGGCTAAAATGTAACTCGCCCCTCGTCCCCTTCACACTGTCTTTGGATGAGCACAAATTCAATCATAGAATTATGATCTATACTGTGATTGGTACAGGAGGGGGAGGGGCTGTTTTGGGCATGCAACCCCCCTGCCCCCGTATAGGCTGGGCTATTTAGGCATGCGGTCTTGTTTGAACATGATGTGTGTGTGTGCGTGCGTGCGTGCGTGTGCTTCCTTGTTTACAACATTCTTTAGCGATATTGGCTGAGGTTCAGGAGCAGCAGGGTGCGAACTACGGGGGAGCTGGGGGGGCTTTGGCTCCCCTTAAAGAAATAGTAGACCCCCTGAAAACATGACTGTAGTGCCCTTTTATGAATTTGAGCCCCTGCCCCTCTAATGTTCTCTGCACCCCCCCCCCCCCCCCGGTGAAAAAGTCGGCTCCCCCGAAAGCCACAGTATAGTTCGCACACTGAGGAGCAGAATGCACCTCAGACACTCCCTAACTGGCATTTACCTTCCAGTGTCTACCTGCCCAGCTTACCTGTTTCAGGTTTTAGGTTCCCCAGTGTGTGTGTGTGTGTGTGTCTCTCTCTCTCTCTTTCTCTGGGTTAGTCTTCACTAGGTCTGTACAAAAGGCCAGCAAGTTCTGCTGTTGGAATTCTTTTAGTTTCTAGACTTTTAATCAGGCAGATTGGCCACCTTTTAGGAGCACCCAATATCAGTAGGACCCGAATCTTCAAGGGCATTCAGTCCTTGATGGCAGTCGACCACATGTCCTGGAAATCTAGTCCTAGTTGCTGTGTCGCTCCAATTGCCTTATTTAGATTGTTTCAAAGTCATTTTCAGATGTTAAGTGTGCGTGCATCAAAGAGTAAGTGTATTTAATGTCATTTACTGTCATGCTTGAATTACTTAATTACTTGTGCATTAATGTCAGCACTAGGTACTGTTAGCATTAGCTACGTTAGCATTGGCGCTAGCTACGTTAGCATTAGCGATTGTTAGCGTTAGCTACGTTAGCATTAGCGATCGTTAGCGTTAGCATATTAGCATCGTTAGCATTAGCTACGTTAGCGTTAGCGTTAGCTACGTTAGCATTAGCGATCGTTAGCGTTAGCCTATTAGCATCGTTAGCATTAGCATTTCAGACATTCTGTTATTTGAGGTTCAACTGTTACATTTGATGTATCTAAACGAATTACTGCTTTGTTTGTGGTTTAACTGATAACATGATACACCATAGCCTATAGCCTACTATAATGTGGATTGTACATGGAAATGAGTGAAGTCATTATCAAGGTTGTGACAGCTTTATTGTTTCTTCTTTTATAGAACCATACATTATAACAATCTGATCATTTGTACTAACAAAGTGGTGCATAATTGTGATGTGGGTATGAAGACAAAATAAATAGACCTTTTGGACATCGTCTCCTCTTGTGTGTTCTAACCGGGCCTTCTGTGGAGGTTGCCACCGGATAATAATCAGCATAAAATACCCCAAATTCTTTACATGGTCCTTCGAGCCGGATACGGCAAGTTCTACAGCTCACAATGTCAAGAGAAGAAGATCAGATGGTACGTCCCCGCCGAGACTATCGGCCACCACGCTACCTTGAGGATTATCTGACTGATCCGATATCGCTACCCACATCACATTACCACTCCTCTGAGGAATTACGACTAGCCCACCTCCATGGAGAGAATTCAAGACTTCCCAGAGAAGACCATATTCAGTTGGGACGTGACATGCAGGAATTGTCAGAGTGGCATGGTCCCCATACTGCTTCACCTCATCACCAGTCCGACCCACCTTTCAGGCAGAATGATGACATTGAGGACAGTGCCTCATCCTCCTCTGAGCATAGACTGCTACCCTCCCGGAGTGCATTGACGTCTACAAGAGATCAACAGGATCCGCGTCATTCTCGGCAGTGGCTGGCACCCACATCCAGAGAGGACACACAGCAATCTGCAAGTGAGCATGGAAGGATTGAGGAGATAATTGAGGATTTCCAAGCAATGGGACGTACCACTAGGAGACACCATGACCCAACTGCTGTCCATCGTTATGAACAATATGATCATGACTCAGCCCGGCGCCACCGTCATGAGTCCCCTGAGCGCTCCACGCGACATCGCAACAAGTCCCCCGAACGCTTCAGCGGATATCATCGCCGTGCCCCTACTCAACACTATTACCATGACTCACCTGATCGACGACGCTATGAGTCCTCTGATCGTCCCGATCGACGCCGCCATGACTCCTCTGATCGTCCCAAGCGACGTCGCCATGAGACTTCTGACCGCTCCAGTCGACGCCGCCATGAATCCCCTGACAGCTCTAGCAGACTTTCTCACCACGAGTCTTCTGACCACACCAGGCGCCATCGCCATGAGTCTTCTGACCGCACAAGGCGACATCGTCATGAGTCCCTTGAACGCAACAGGCGTCGCCGCCATGACTCTTCTGATCGCTCCAGTCGACATCATTATGGATCCCCTCACCGTCATCCAAGATCTCGGTACGCATCTCCTGAACGCTATTATCAGGATTCACCCAGGCGACGTTGTCATGAGTCCCCTGATCGCCACTGCCACAGAGCACGTGAGCATTCATACTCACCTCGTCGTCACCGCATTCATTCTCCACTCAAGCAGGAGCGTGTATACCGCGGACCGACCCCAACGATTCCAGACCTCGTTCATGAAGATTCACGGGAGTTTGCAAGGTTAAAGGTTGCTCTTGACAACCTGCTGCCGCAAGATGCTACAGAGCGATTCAAATTCCAAATCCTCTTGGACCACCTGAAATGTGAGGAGGCTTTACTCATAGCTGATTCTTACAGTAACAGCAGGTATCCATACAGTGATACGATGGAGTCGCTCACGGAGCTATATGGCCAACCACACCAGCTCGCGCTTCAGCGCATCTCCAGTTTAATGGAAGAGCCCAATATTAGGACCGGTGACACGAAGGCATTCCGTCGTTTCGCTCTGAAAGTGCGTGCCCTTGTGGGAATGCTAAAGCAGCTAGATGGCAATGGACAGACAGAATTAAGGTGTGGATCCCATGTCACCAGGCTTCTAGCGAAGTTACCACATGACCTCAGAGCCAGTTTCCAGAGGTATTTGAACCCCTTCAGGAACCACATTCCAACTCTACTTGACTTAGCAGGGTGGCTGGAATATGAGGTGAGGGTTCAAATTGATAGCACAGTTCAGCATGATCGAGGCGAAGAACGGCAGAATTTCGTCAGAGACCAACGCAAAGACAGGAAGCCTCAATTCAAGGCAGCCACTGTTCTCCATGGGAGTGAGCAGCATGAACAGCGGCGAGGCAGATCAGAGACCACACTACAGAGCGCATCTTCAGATGAGGGAGAGCGGGAGAAACCTAAGAAATTCTGCCCCTTCTGCAACACCACTCAGCATTATCTGAACCAATGTGCAAATTTTCAGATCCTCACCAAGGAACAGATAGAAACCTGGATTAGATCCAATTGGAGGTGTTGGAAGTGTGGCAGAGAACATGTATCAGCTCAGTGCACTTTGAAAGCCAAATGCAAGAAGTGTGACAAGCGTCATCTAGAGGTCCTTCACCAGGTCAACCTAGGCAACACCAAAGGGGGTACATCTACCACAAGCTCTACTGCTCTACGACCCACTGATAATGTCAGGTCAGTGAGCTCTACAGCTGAGACTCTTTATGTGGACAGACCTACTGGCAGCAATAAGGTGATGTTGAAGATCAGCAGAGTCATCTTGCGAAATGGTGAGAACTCACTGGACACCTACGCCCTGCTTGACGATGGGTCCGATCGCACCATCCTGCTATATGATGCAGCCCAACAGCTTGGACTACAAGGTGCACCAGAGGAGTTAGCGCTTCGTACAGTACGCCAAGATGTCCGCACCATCCAGGGAGCTACAGTATCATTCTTACTTACACCTGTCAACCAGCCTAATAAGACCTTCAGCATCCAGGGAGCCTTCACAGCCCAAGAGCTTGGTCTTGCCCCACACTCATACGACATCTCTGCTATCAGGAAGATGTATAGGCATCTCAAGAAGCTACCTCTTAATCCCATCGATCATGCACAACCACTACTGCTGATTGGATCAGACCACCCGCACCTTATAACCCCGATTGAGCCAGTGCGTCTAGGCCCACCTGGGGGACCAGCTGCTGTCAAGACCCATCTAGGATGGACTCTTCAAGGTCCGTCAAACCTCCTTCAGCAGAGTCTTATGCCCCAGCAGTGTCTTCTGACATCACTCACCCCTTTGGCTTCTAAGTTGTCCAGCAATGTAGAGAAGCTCTGGCAGCTGGATATTCTACGGCACCAAAGCGATGAGCTGGTCACCCATTCCAAGCAGGATGCAGAAGATATCCCGATGCCGGAGAAGAAGGCTGTCAGGGAGAATGAGGATGGAATCCAAAGATACGCCACCCCTCTGTTGGTGAAGACCAACTTACCTTCATTGGTGGTTCCTAAAGAAGCAATACTGGCTCAGCTGCAGGGCACGGAGACATCTCTGGCAAGTGATCCAGAGAATGCTGCAGCCCCCAGTAAAGAGATGAGTACATTGGTCGACTCGGGCTGCGTGAAGAAGGTTTCTGCCCAGGCATGGCGCTATGTCGACTCGCAGGATAATCCTGCAATATCTGAGTTTCAACCATTCCACCTGGATGTCAGCCAGTATCGCACCTTCCAGGGGCTGAAAGAAGCTGCAGCCCAGTCGTTTCACGGGGCGGCTCAAGGAACTGGCATCCCTTCAGCCAATGACTTCCAGCAAGGAGAACTGGATGTTCTAAGACAAGCTCAGATTGAGAGCTTTCCGGACGACTTCGTTCAGTTACAAGCAGGCAAACCAGTGCCGGTGAGCAGCCGACTAGCAATGCTAGCCCCAGAATATGACACCAATTCCGGTCTTATTTGTGTTGGCGGCTGCCTACGACGGTGTGATTATCTGAGCATAAATGCCCAACATCCAGTCATGCCAGATCCTGCACATCAGATAACCAAACTGCTGATCCAGCATTATGATGATGAACTTCACCACCCTGGTCCAGAACGGGTGTTCGGGGAGATCAGGAGGCGAGAGGGCATCTGCAAGTGTCAACACAGCTGTCCAGAGTGGCGTGGCAAGCCTGACATTCCTAAGATGGATCACGGATAGATAGCTGAAGTTCAGACTGCCTGCCCTCCCTAAAGATGACAATTAGATGGCCTATAGAAGCAAATCTGTACAACACATTTGGGGGCGGCTGTACAAAAGGCCAGCAAGTTCTGCTGTTGGAATTCTTTTAGTTTCTAGACTTTTAATCAGGCAGATTGGCCACCTTTTAGGAGCACCCAATATCAGTAGGACCCGAATCTTCAAGGGCATTCAGTCCTTGATGGCAGTCGACCACATGTCCTGGAAATCTAGTCCTAGTTGCTGTGTCGCTCCAATTGCCTTATTTAGATTGTTTCAAATTCATTTTCAGATGTTAAGTGTGCGTGCATCAAAGAGTAAGTGTATTTAATGTCATTTACTGTCATGCTTGAATTACTTAATTACTTGTGCATTAATGTCAGCACTAGGTACTGTTAGCATTAGCTACGTTAGCATTGGCGCTAGCTACGTTAGCATTAGCGATTGTTAGCGTTAGCTACGTTAGCATTAGCGATCGTTAGCGTTAGCATATTAGCATCGTTAGCATTAGCTACGTTAGCGTTAGCGTTAGCTACGTTAGCATTAGCGATCGTTAGCGTTAGCCTATTA